>NC_071423.1:1814464-2116875 GCF_017976375.1 Cuculus canorus
ACCTCCCGGTGCAAATCCACATGCACAAAGCCCAGAATGTGACAAGCCACGATATGCACATCTTCTTGAGAAACACTGATCGGACAGGTCTGCCAAGAGGCTCTACGGAACGAGCGACGTAACTGCAGGCACTGGAGAAGGAGCACATCGGGAGGGGAGAGCAGAAAGAAAAAAGAAGGAAAGAGAAAAAAGAAAAAGGAGGAGAGAGGAAAAAAAGAAGAAGGAAATGGAGGAGAAAGGAGAAAAGGAGAGAAAAAAGAAAAAGGAGGAGAGAAAAAAGGGAGAGAGGAAAAAGAGTAGAGAAGAGAAAATGGAGGAGAGAGGAGAGAGGAGAAAAAGGAGGAGAGGAAAAAAGAAATAGAAGGACAGAGGAGAAAAAGAAAAAGGAGAGAAAAAAGGAGAGAGAAAAAAGGAGAGAGGAGAAAAAGGAGGAGAGAGAAGAAAAAGAAAAAGGAGAGAGGAGAAAAAGGAGGAGAGAGGAGAAAAAGAAAAAGGAGGAGAGAGGAGAGAAAGGAGGAGCGAGAAGAAAGAAAAAGGAGCGAGAAGAAGAAAAAGAAAAAGGAGAGAGGAGAAAAAGGAGGAGAGAGGAGAAAAAGAAAAAGGAGGAGAGAGGAGAAAAAGGAGGAGAGAGGAGAAAAAAGCGAGAAGAAAAAGAAAAAGGAGGAGAGGAAAATCAAAAAGGGAGAAGAGAGGAAAAAGAAAGAGGAGAGAGGAAAAACAAAAAGGAGGAGAGAGGAAAAAGAAAAAAGGAGGAGAGAGGAAAAAAAGAAAAAGGAGAGAGAGAAAAAAAAAAAAAAGGAAAGAGGAGAAAAAGAAAAAGGAGACGAGGAGAAAAAGAAAAAAACAATCCAAAACCCAAACCAGACCACAGTGGAAGTCAGAAAAACCCTGCTTCTAACTGGGCAGCAGGCTCTTCAGAAAGAAAAGTTCAGGCACGCAGAAACACTATAATTTATGGAAAAATGCAACCGAACAGGTTCACTCCGTGCAAACGCCACACCTGATGAACCAGCACGTGCAAACGCCTTGTCCTTCCCCATCCCAGCTGTGCCGAGACACCTCTCCCAGGACGAATCACTGCCTTCCAAACGGGGCCTCTCCACTGAGCTGAAGGTGAACGGGGCCACACCGCCACACTTTGCTCCTCATTCGGCCAGAAGCCTTCTTTCCATTAACCAATCTAGCAGAATAAAGCCTTAAAAGCCCTTGTGGAGCTCGTAGCGATGAGGGCAGTGGGAATGATCCCATGAGGGCAGTATCCCTGAGTGACGGGGCCTCCCCTTCCTTGCGGTGTGGCAACACTGCACAGAATCCAAAATAACAGTCTTAATTTTAAATGGAAAAAGCAACAGCTAAGTGGAATATCATGAAGTAACAGAATGTGGATTTTAAGCTTAGGATAGAATTTGGAAAAGGAAGATCAATTAAACGAGAGCCATTGGGCAAACTAGAGACAAAAATAACATTTCCAATTAAATCTTTAAGCAGAAGTTTCAAACAAGCAGCAGTTATGTTCTTCAGTAGTCTCAGACCCACTACCTCATACCAAATGACGTCCCAACGTATTGCTTCCAATAGAAAAAAAACAGGCAGGAAAAAATAGGCAGAAAACGCTGAGAAATCTTAAACGCAATGAAAGTCAAATCCAAACCACCTGGCATAATTTTATTATCATAGACAGGAGGAGGAGAAGTGAAGCTGCAACTATTCCTAATTCAAACTAGACATTTCTTCCTCACTTTTCTTCACTATGAATTCACTATGTCTCATAGTGAAGAAATTCACTATGAGAAATTCACTGGTAAGACATTGGAACAGGTCACCCAGGGAAGTCTTGGCTGCCCCATCCCTGGAGGTGTTGAAGGCCAGGTTGGATGAGGCTTGGAGCTCCTGATCCAGTGGGAGGTGTCCCTGCCCATCGCTGGAGGGTTGGAACTGGATGGGCTTTAAGGTCCCTTCCAACCCAAACCATTCTATGATTCTATGATGTAGGTCCCTACGAAGCAGACAAACCTGATAGATCTGACGCTTTCAGTACTATAACCCGTCTAGGACAACATCAGCTCCAAGGACACTCTCAGGGTAACAAAAAACACTTCAGAGAGTGAAGGATGGTTCTCCTGCTCCACAGCCACTGCAAGACTCGTATCCAGTCCTGGCTGTGGCGTCGCAGCTGAGCCGCACGCCCGCAGGAACAATGCACAAAGCCCATTTCAGAGAACAATGAGAACAATGAAAGCATCACATTCTTGGAGCCAGCACGGAAATCTTTTTCACTCCACTCGTGCCAGGCAGTGTTTTCCTTCAGGAAGAAGATGCACAAAATGCTCCACACATGAGCTGCAACGACAGCTCAGCCTTGGTGGTTCCATTCCTGTTACAGATCCCTTTCTACACACACAGGATTTTGCCTTTATCTGAACTAAAGCTGTTCCAGCAGAGCACTGCAAATGCTATCCTCAATGGGACGGGTTTTCTATGCAAGGAACACAGAATAATCACCGATTTATCCACAGATGTGTTCTTGTATTATAAACCCTTAAGGATTCCCTGCCAAGCGATGCAGTATTTTCAATTTTGCCCTTGAAAGTGGGTTGTATACGAGAGTGCTACAAGACTCATTAAGGTTCTTGAGAATTTTCTTCTATCACATTTCTGGTTGCAGTCAAAGAGACTGATTTGCCGCTCCGCTCCTCCAGAACTTATTGCTACCATATCAACTCATCCTCTTTGGTTTTCATGCCAAACTCACTCATGTTGACAACAAAAGCAAACCCCAAATTTGATGTTGGAACAGTTCAACTTTTTCTTGTGACTCCATCTATTTCAAATAAATGTAAGAGAGGCAAAGAGTTTGGAATTCTTCATTTTTTTCTTTTACAGAATCCTATCGAAAAGAATGATCTCTTTAAAAAGTTCTCTTGGGTGTTTCACAATGCATGTAAGTGAGAACCTTCAAAAATTATACGCATTTTAAACATAGTCTCTGTAAAAATCCATATATTTTTATCATTGTTGAAAATCATAACACTCCTACAGGATAAAAAGAAAGCAGAGGAAGAAGGAATGGGGAGAGGAACACCGTCGCTTTGAAAAAACAACCTTCAAGAACTTACAAAAAGGAGAAAACATTGTTTTTCTCCCAATACTCCTTTATAGAAAAGCTGCTGAAATTAAGAAATATATACCACTCCGGCATTCAAACAGAAGTATGAAATGTCTCTTTTACATAAACCAAGCGAAAAAAAGAAAAATCCAATAAAGCTATATGGAAAAAACCCATTGTATATTACTGAGAGACTGCAATTTCATTTTCATATTTGCCGTGGAGTGGCGAGTTCCTGCATTATGTGGCATCAGGGTATACAGACATATTATTTCAGTATTTGCAGTGTAGCACCTGCTCCCCCACTTTCTCCCTGGCACATCGTTCTGCAAACTTGCAGCTAATCACAAGAAATTTCTGGGATTTAACTTCCATTTTTAGTGCTGGCCTACTTAAAAAAAACAAAGGGAGCCCAGCAATAAGAAGATGCTTCTCTTTCTGAAGACGAGCAAAGAGGTACAATACCTCTGTCCCTTCCTTGATCAGATGATTGAGGCATCGGGCGTATGGAATTCCAAGAGCTGCTAAGGATTCTCCCAAGCGGTGGGATAAGGTATGGAAGGAAAGCAGAGGCGACCTGCAGCCAGAACAGATGGGATGTGACATCAAACCACACACTTGGGGTGGGGGGATATCTTTCTTCTGACTGAACCTCTTGACTTCTCCTGTCCAATTCAGTTTCATCACAATCAGTTAAATTCCGTGTGTGTGACTTCCTGAACAAGCAGTATCTGCCCCGTTCCCAGGCTTCGCTCATTAAGTCCACGAGCAGCAATTTGCAGAGGCCAGAGCGGCATTTTTCAGAGCCCTTAGTTATTCACATCACGCCAATGGGTTTTCCCAGGAACCAAGGATGAATGGCTGATAACAAAACCTCCACACATCACATGGAGGCAGCTGACTCTGAGCAACTGAAAAGGAACTGGATGTGCCTCAGCAGTAGGCACCGGGTATTGCAGCAAAACCTACCCTGGGAGATGAGGTGAGACCCAACTCTGCTCTAGGTTTCCATTGTCCTGAAGCTTCCTTACTTTTTCCACAAGAACTAGCTTTCCTTATGCCAGAGTATGTCCGAGAAATAAAGGCTGACAAATTAAAGGAGAACACAGAACCAAATGCATTACAAGAACTTGGCAGATTCCACCACCACTGGATGCCACCCAGTTAGACACAGGGTGAGCTCAAGTACCCCACGTTAGGAACTATGCATATAAAGCAGTCACAATCTAACTTTTGGGCAAATTTGGTTCCACAATGACAACCAGAGGTTTCCTTTGCTTTGGAGGAGTCCAGAGTGAGGCCTCTAGAGAGCTGATTTGCCGAACTCTTCCCAGTATTCTAAACTTCAGCACAAGCAGAGAGACTCTCTCTTCTCCAGTGACCCACAACCGAATTGGCACCAGCACTTCCAGGGGTTGGATTCGCAGACAGCATTCCTAGGGAAGTCAAGCACTGTCATCCCGTTCTACCAATACTGCAAATTATTGGAAACTGGAGAACGGAAGAACGTGGACTCTCAAATTTATCATAATGGAAGGAACAGGGCATAAATGAGGTTCCAGTCCCCACGTGCACCAAAGCACATTTGCAGTGTCCACATCTGTACTGCAGCTGTCTCCTCCCCTTATGCTTTATTTGTCAGTGGTTTGACAAATGCATTAATTACGATTTAAAATGAACCTGCACTTGAAGGAGGGGTGGGGGGAAGGGAAAAATGATGTGGCAGGTACCCTTGGCAGCAGCCTTAAAGGACAGGCGTTTCCAATTATGTGATCATTTTAACAAGGCAGCTTTCCTTCCTCCAAAGCATTTGTCCTCTGCACGCTGCAGCTTACCCGATGTGCTCAGCAGTTTTATTTATACAGACGTGACTCACCTTAGAATGGCCTCAAACAACGCACCTTTCACTTTTGCTTAAAAAAAAAATACAAGCAAAAGAAAAATCTTGTAGAAATAAGATCTCTGTCTGAAGCTCATCCTGAAACGTTGGCCACACCGTACAGACAACGTGATATTCAAGGCTCAGAACACTCAGAAGCGAAATGGGGATCTCAGAGGGGAACCACTAGACCAGAAACTGTCGTCCTGATTCCATACGACACTGCCATGCACCTACTACTGCAACAGGAAGAAGATCCAAGACCTCATCTGCGTGCAGAACACTGTTCCAAAGGAGTCTTCAATGGCCAGACAAGTTAATCAGTTATTTTCTTACTCTAGTCCCTTAAGTAAATTGTTATGTTGCTTTCATTGTTATAGTTAGGACATTCCTTTAAAATAAGAAACAGAAGGAAGAAAGCAGTGAAGCTTGGCTGGAAAGTTAGGTAGACACGTCCCTGGAGATCTCTCTTCTGAAGTCTGGGAAAAACAGGCTCTAATCTACTCTGGTACGCCATCAACTGTAAAAGAGAACTATTTTACAGATGGTGTTCCTGAGGGGTTGTGGGAGGCAGGGAAAAATAACTTCTCCAGATTCAGTCTTTCTACAATGCTAAAGGTAAAGAGGCATCAGATTTCTCGCACCTCTTCAAATTCTACTATTTTTTTGCTGCTATTTAGCTCACTCCTAGCTGCTCCCTTCCCTCCATTCGCTGCAACCCCAGGCACGCGCTTCCTCTGCACTACACCCCATCCCCTTCAGCCAAGCAAAACTCCAAGGCTGCAGCCACCTCGTTAATAAAGTTCCTTAGTCTTCACCTCCCAACTGCTCTTTCCTATTAAGAGCTCCTCATCAACAGGTCGATAGGGAAGGGATTTTATCTCTTTTCTCATCTGTAACAGAGTCGCAACAGCCAGACAGACCCACAGCCACTGAAATGGATGTTCCAGTTGCAACAGCCAGGCTTCCAGGGTACACGTCCTTCCTTCCCCAGCAGATTGCTTGTGGGACCTCCACTGCAACTGGGAGTCACCAAGAGTCATAATGGCTTAGGAACAACTTACTGATTCATTAACAACACCAGCAATAAGACTTGATACACATCACTTCCCACCAGAAAGCAGGGCGCAGTTCTGACAGAACGAAGCACAAAACTCTCTTCTATCATGTTCCAACTACTCCAGATAACTGCAGGTGATCTATCATCTACAGACACATCTTCTGCTTAAAATTAAACAGTGTCAACTGCATGCTCATAAAAATACCTTGTTTTAAGATGAAAAAGCAGTTCGCTTTTTCGTTTGTTTTAAAGCTCAATACAAAGAGATCCATTTCTTCCTCTCTGCTGACCTAATGCCCCAATTGGCAAAACTTATGGTAACGATCTCTACTCAGAAAAGGCTGAGTTATTTTTCCCAAATTCCTCAGCTGTAACTAATCTTATGTGAACCACTGTGAAAGAAGTAAAATCCAGCTTGTCCTCATATGCAGCCATGAACTGAAACGTCAGCATTCCTCGGTGAGGTCCAAAGTCAGAGGAAGCTGTTTGGCACATAACACACAGGTCTACGTGCAGTTAAAATATGTGCTGGAGCGCATCCATGAAGTGAGAGGCCAAGACAAACCTCCTCAATAGAAGCCACTTCTCCTGGTTCATGCGTTATATTGTAAAATACAGTCTGCTTGGCTCCTGAGCCTCCACCATCAGCCCGTCCTAAGGAATCCAAGACATGCTCTCCTGTTCCACACCTGCCAGGTACCATTGCTAAGTGGGCAGCACTGACTTACGGCAACGGGAATGAAAGGTTCTCCAGCAACTCTTTCATTCCCATCCCTTTCAGAAGGATGGAGTAGAATTAAAAGCACTGCTCTCCAATCACCAGAGCTATTAAGAAACCCGGAGGTCCTTCAGATACCTGCAGGCTTGCACGGAGCACAGGAAGACTGTTTTGGTATAGGAACTTCACAGGATGACCTTGAATTTCCTTCTCAGGTGTAGAACTCATTTAAGTATGCCTCGCCTGACACTCACTCTGACATTTGAAATGTCATGAGTGAGATGTCCTTATTCATTTGGTTTCAATGGGAAAGTCCTATGAATGGAAACTGAATCAGGACAGAGTCGGTTAAACTAAATTTTGCTTTGCTGCTGCCTAATTAGATGATGCTGACTAATCCTCTGCATTGCTTTACAGTGAAAGGCACCCAGCAGGAGTGTTAAGATGGGGTTTCAGAGAGCTAAAAGCCATGAATTATTTCCTTTTACAGAGTATTTCTCTTGCACAAGTTCCTTCCATCAAGCGTTCTTTTCCAAGATTATATCCTCCACAAAACGTCTCTGTGGCCAATGGCATTAGAAGCTCAAAGAGCCTCATAAAGGAACAGAAACGATGAAGAGAACAAAAAGCTGGACACCCTCTCTACAAAATTGTTCATACGCTTGACCTCCCAGTAAGTAAGCAGAGACCATAGGTTTTTTGCTTTCCTCCTGCAAAATACTTGAATTCCAGGTTCAGTTTTGGGCCCTTAAGTAGAAGAAAGATATTGAGCTGCTGGAGCGTGTCCAGAGGAGGGCAATGGAGCTGGGGAAGGGTCTGAAGAACAAGTCTTATGAGAAGCCGCTGAGGGACCTGGGGCTCTTTAGTTTGGAGGAGGCTGAGGGGACACCTCATCGCAAGTCCCTGAAAGGAGACTGTAGCGAGGTACGTGTTGGTGCTATCTCCCGAGTAACAAGGGATAGGATGAGAGAAAGTGGCCTCAAGCTGTGCCAGCAGAGTTTTAGACTGGATATTAGGAAAAAATTCTTTGCTGAGAGAGCAGTGAAGCACCGGGAGCGGCTGCCCAGAGCAGTGGTGGAGTCACCATCCCTGGAGGGGTTCAAAAAACCAGCACTTCGGGACGTGGTTTAGTAGGCACAGTGTGGCTGGGCTGACAGGTGGACTGGATGAGCTTAAGAGATCTTTTTCTACAAGAAAAGTAGTCCTGTGGCTAATTGTAACCATAATATGGCCCCTTCCCAGATTCACTGAGCATTGCTGACGGGTTTACAGTGAGGCACAGGCAAGCAGCCCTTGCAAAGCTCAACCCCACGCTGCTGGGCTGAGAGAAACTTAACAGACTGAACACTGCTGAAAATTTAAATCTGAAGTGTTCTAATCGCTTTCGTTTCCTCAGAGATCCTCCTAAACCACAGCTGCAAAATACATGAGTTGAAAGTAAAAAGCTTCAGACTGAACTATTCAAGGATGGGAAATCATTATCAATCTTTTTTGAAGCTTTAACGGAGCTTCATCAAGCCTCTCATTATGTCAACCAGTTCCTACGGCAAGGAGAGTTCAACTGCTTTCTCCAAGCTTAGTTTGTTGAGTTATGTTCAATTAGGAAACATAACGACCCTACTGGAAAGGGAAGGCAAATAATGACCGGAGCCGAAGCAGCAGGGGTCATCACAGTGAGAGGGGCACTGCTTGAGAACTGAGGCTCCACAGTCACACGCGACGGGTTCTCCACTCTCAGTGACGGCAGCCAAGTAAAAACAAACACACTCTGGAGTTGGTGAGTTTTCAATAAAATCTAAGGTGAAACAACCTCAGTGCTCCAACGTTTTACCTTGCGTGATGCAGACTTCCCAAAATCATTTAAAGGTAGACAACGCTACCAATTTAACTTACAGCCTCACCTCTTCTGTGACTCTGTTCCCCTCCTGCTGGCTGTGTATGTGCAAATCTACAGAACAATGACACATTAACTGGGAGAAGCTCAGTCCTCTCCAGTTAGGATGCCCCCAGCCTCATGCACTGCATCGGATCCTTGCAAGATAAAGACTGACTGCTACACTGGGCATCTTCTTGAGATTCCTATATGCGTATCTTGAACTGTATTACAAAGTATTTCTTAGGAAAGCACAGATTTTGAACCACAGCTTTATGCTTGAAAATAACTCAACATAAACAGCCTACTCCTCAACAGCGCAGCTCCTGAAAGCTGTACAAGGTCAGATATGCCTCCTCACTTCAGTGACAAAACCAGGTCAGCAGAACTGCCTCCTTATTTCAATTACTCACCAAAAGTTAATCCACTGGGAGCAGTACCAGGGCTGTGGCACTCACTGCGGACAGATTGTAAGGTCTCAGGCTTACTTTAACACGCACATTGGCTTGACAATTCTGTTATGAATGATTATGTAGAAATCGGGGTTAGTAATAGAGGAAAGTACAGGAGGAAGATCCAGTTATGTTCACAGAGGTCCCAAGTCTGGGCAAGGAAAAAAGTAAAACATCCTTCTACTTACACCGTAGACGCGTCTGATCAGGAACACAACGGCTAAACCCAAGTCCATACAGCTATTTTAAAAGTGCAGCTGCTGTCAAAACAACTTCTTAAGTCTATCTGCAGCTAAGCCTCTACATGGCATGTAACTTTTTACATCTCTTCTTTTTATCAGCAACCAATTTTACAAGTATCTACTGCAATAATGCACAAAAGCAAAATCTAGATGCATACATATTCTGCTACGTAATTAAAATAACAACTAGTTTCCATAGAGGATGTAAACGGAGGTATGAGAAACAACAGTTGATGCCGAGTAGGTGAGCAGGCAATAGGTCAGTACATAAATGCAGAAGATATGCTGCTGGGAATAAACTCTGCTCAAGGTCACTGCTGAACTTGTTTTAATGTAATTAATTCAATAGCATTTAGAACCATTTGAAAGAAGCCGGCATAAAGTAGTAATTAAAAAAAAAAGGAGCCAAGGACAGCACATCACTGGCAAATAAAAGGCAAAGCCACTCCAGCTCCAGCTGTGCTGGAAGAGGGTTAACTGCTTCTGCTGATCCTCCGAGGCACCTCCATCACCACGTCCTCCAAAAAGGATGGAGAACAAATGTTCTTTCAAAGTCAGGACCCAAAATGCAGCTCCAGGGGAATAAAATCATGAAATCAGTTTAATGTTAGCTGTTTTCTATGAGAGTAAATAGCGCACCTTCCCGTCGGTGCTCGGGTGACAGCACAAAAGAACAGAGAAGAGGGACAGCAGGACAGCAGCCGGGGGGCGAGTGAGACACCCCAGCACGCATCTCAGGCTGAACCACGCAGACTTCATCATTTTACTGCATCTTACTCGAAACTGTGTGTGACCCATTTCAGACCTCACTCCAAGCTGACTATAATTAACTGTAATTTGTACAGATTTCAATTTAATACGTGAACTGGCTTGCTAAAAAAAAAAGGAAAAAAAGGAAAGCAGGGCAATTTGTACAGTTAGAAAAATTCCCAAACCCATTTTCAAGTTAAAACACCAGACAAAAATACATCGTATATCAAGTCTATATATTATCCTCTCCAACACAGCTCCAAGGTAAAGAGGCTTCTGTGCTGTCTCAAACCTTACCGCAAGGACACAATGTCATTTCAGAGCCTGAAAAACTCTTGTTTCCCCTTCACTAAAAATGCACGGTTTAAAGTTTGTTTTCTTAGTGCCAAGAGACGTTTCAGAATTTGTTCTTGCTTTGTAATATATCCTTAAAACACTTTTTGCAGTCAACATTCCAAGAATAGATGCACTGAGTTACCTACAGAAGAAAGTAATAAAGAACAAACTGAAACAAAATCAGTTGCCAAATCCCTACACGGCTACACACTTCATTGCTTCTCCAAGCTTCTTCATCTCTGTAAGCTCCCTGCACGCTACTCCGCTCAGAACAGAGTCCTTTGTAGCCCCTCTTTCCCTGCACCCCAATACCCAAGAGAAAAAAGCACTTGGTCTCCAGCCTGTGCCTTGGCATGAAGCTCTCTGGGTTATTCAGCTGAGCCGTGGGCCTTCCCCACGATATCCCCTTACTGAGGGCTTGGTGATGGGCAACAACTGAGCTATGGGCTGTGTGAGCGATTCCAAGCACATGGCCACTAGCTCCAAGTCACCGTAACAGCTACAGACTAAAAAAAAAATGACATTAACAGAGTGTAAAGCTCAAGCTCATCTCTTGGACAGAAACAGAAGATTCTACCTTAGACCCTCTAATGAAATAAAGCACATCACTTTTCCTCTGTCCTCATTTCATCTACAGAGATGGCTGCTATAACTCCCTATCAGAATCATAGAATCACCAGGTTGGAAAAGACCTCTTGGATCATTGAGTCCAACCATTCCTGTCTGCCACTAAACCATATCCCTGAGCACCTCATCTACCCGTCTTTTAAACCCCTCCAGGGATGAGGACTCCCCCCCTCCCTGGGCAGCCTCTGTCAGGGCCCCATGACCCGTTCTGGGAAAATGTCTTTTCCTGATATCCAGCCTGACCCTCCCCTGGCGCAGCTTCAGGCCATTCCCCCTTGTCCTGTCCTCAGTCACTGGGGAGAAGAGCCCAGCTCCCTCCTCTCCACAACCTCCTTTCAGGTAGTTGTAGAGAGTAATAAGGTCTCCCCTCAGCCTCCTCTTCTCCAGGCTAAACAACCCCAGCTCTCTCAGCCGCTCCTCGTCAGACTTGTTCTCCAGCCCCTCACCAGCTTCGTTGCTCTTCTCTGGACAGAGAGAGCCTCCACGTCCTTCTGGTAGCAAGAGGCCCACAATTGAAGAGAGGATTCAAGGTGCAGTCTCACTTACTTATCTTGAAAATCTTTGAATAAAGAACACATGATTGATAGAATCACAGAACCATGGGATGGTTGGGTTAGAAGGGACCTTAAACATCACCCAGTTCCAAGCCCCCTGCCACGCAACACCTTCCACCGGATCATGTTGCTCAAACAAAACAAGAATTCTGCTGTTACAGAAAACACAGGTTTGCTTGGGTTCAAGTGAGATCTGCATCCTTTGAAAGACATACAGTTTTCAACCTCCTGTTTCCTTCTCTCCTATTTCCTTCCTCAAGACAACACAGCAATTTCTAACCTCCCCTTCCACTGCCACCCCAGTGTCACACAGAATCTTACGCAGACATTTTCCTAAGGAAAAAAAAAGCACAACAAAAATAACTTCTTGCTCATTCATATCCTTTTTCTCTCCTTCTCACTCTTACCCATTCTACAAATTTCTCTCCATGAAGGTGAGGTATCACCAAATCCTTTTTACCGTCAACAAGACCAAGAAAGCCAGAAGAAGCCTATAAGGACTTTAATTAAACTTGGGATGCTGTACATTCCCAAATGGATAAATCTTTCTGCCTTCCTCCTCCCATTTGTCACTTCAAAGGACATTTCTGTGCTTATCCTTCCTTTGTACGGATTTTTCAGCTCTCTGGTAAATTTTGAAGTAGACATCAGTTTTTGGAGCAAAGAATAAGCAGCAGCCCAGGAAATCTCTTGTAAGGAAGGGAACAAAACTACCTCCCAGTGCCCTTATCAGTCTCAGCACCTGCATAAAAGCACTGGCTCCAATGCCGAAAGCCGCATCTGCTGCAACGAGCAGCGACAGGCTTGTGCCAAAAGTTTTCCTGACTAATACTGCAAAGCCTGGCTGCAAACAGAGTTGTGATGGCTTCAAACAGAAAGCAGAGCCGAGAATTGTGCAGTGCTGTCTGGCAAGGCAGAAAGTAGATGAGGGATGGAACAAGTCTTGGAAATGGAATTAATAAGTAGAAGATGAGGTGACATTCAAGTAAAGGAGAGACGAGAAAAACAGTAAGACACCATTCTGACACAACAAACTTCAGATAAAGCAACTTCAAGGTGACAGAGCAGAAATAGTCAATGATGATGTAAAAACAGAGTTAGGGGTACTCAAAAGTATGAACGTTCTCTGGGTGGTTGTCACTCCTACCGCCCAGGCAGAATGTTTTGCCTCCTTGCAATTTAAATTACACCTGTTTTGCATTTGGCTTCCAAGAAAATTCTGTTCTATTTCAGATTTTTCTTCTTCAGAGAAAAGCGCGTTCCTAGCACTACGGTGAATTAGTAACTACAGCAAAGGGACACGCAACTTGCAGCTTGCGAGGTGTTCAAAAGAAAGATTCTGAATTCATTCCAGCATTTAAACAAAAAAGGTAACATCCACTCGAAATCATCATGAAGCTAAGGAGAATGCACAAGCACGGTCCAAGCAACCATCAGTGAATACAGACTCATAGAATATTAGAATAGTTTGAGTTGGAAGGGACTTTAAAGATCATTCAATTCCACCCCCTGCCATGGGCAGGGATACCTCCCACTGGATCAGGGGCTCCAAGTCCCATCCAACCTGGCCTTGAACACCTCCAGGGATGGGGCAGCCACCACTGCTCTGGGCAATCTCTTCATGGTGAAGAAACTCTTCCTAATGTCCAATCTAAATCTGCCCCTCTCCAGTTTGTACCCATTCCCCGTCGTCCTATCCCCACAAGCCTTTATGAACAGCCCCTCTCCAGCTTTCCTGGAGCCCCTTTGGGTACTGGAAGGTCGCTCTAAGGTCTCCTGGGAGCCTTCTCTTCTCCAGGCTGAATATATCAGCAGCGGAGCACTGACAGAACCATCACAACAGGTCTGGGCTCCAGAGCGTCCACACCTACTCAGCTCTTGGCCAGAAAAACTCCTGGGATGCACTGTAAAATGCCAGAGGACGTGCACAGCAAGGCAGAAAGCTCTGTTAATTCACAGAACTAGTTAGCTTCCAACACACTGCAAGTGCAGACAAGCCAAAAGAGAAGACTCAAGAGAGACGCCGTGGGGCAGGAGCAGCTGCGTGACCCCAGATGTGCCCCAATTCTCTGCTGACAATTTCTTTGCCCCCTTCCTTGCAGCAACTTGTAAGGCAGCCAGACAGAGCTCTTGCAGCAGTTCGCCATCTGGTTCCCTTTCTGCTCTGTGCTTCCACGTCACCCCTCTTAGACACAGCATGAGCATCGTCTGGCTGAACGGCAGTCACCAGAACACCCGCTTCTGTCAAAACTGTCATCCCAAAGAGGTAAGAACATGTGGAAGTAAGGGGAGCAGGAGCACAAAAACAGAGCAGAAATACAGCACTGGAACAAGAAAAACCTCAAGAAAAGAAAACGCAGGGCAGATAGGAACCAAGGATGAAAAAAAATTAGTAATAGTGGAAAAATTAGTAATAATGGAAAAATTAGTAATAATGGAAGCGTAGTTCCCTGCTTGCACACTAGGAATTGTGCACCCTAACATACTTTGCACGCCTGCTTGTAGCAGCAGTTCATCTAAGGGCAGTGGTAGGTTAGAATGATCCCTCTTCTGGAAAATGCTACTGATGTGGCTTTATCCAAGAAGAAAAAAGTGCTAATTGTTTACACCTGCCATAGAAGCAGCAGCAATCACTGCCATCACCATTTTCTTCTACTCCTCCTCTTGGGTTTTCAGTTCTCGCTGCTGGGGAAGCATCTATTCCTTACCACCAGCACCCCTAAATGATAAAGATTACTCTTGTTTGTGAGTGCTTTCTTATTCGTGCACTTCCACCCACTCCTTCGAAAGCCAGGGCTTGTTGTGGGGTTTTGTTAGTAAAGAACAGTGACATTTGAGAAGGATCACCACTGAGAACCAACGGGGGATTTTGGCCTTCTAGGAGCATCCACATCAGGATAAAGGTTTCTAATAAAGATATCAGCTATTAAAAAAGCATCCTTAGTGTTCAGACACCCAGCTGGAATCCCCATGCAGTTTTTCCTGTCTGACAGTTGACCAAACTGACTGTCTTGAATTATAGCTATCCCCTTATCTCAACTGAGATAAGACATTTATCTTGCCAGTCCTTAGAAATTCTCAGCCGATACGCGCATAAGTGCTCTTTCACTGAAATCAAACCAAGTTATCAGCTATTTTTCTGTGCTTTGGAGATTTACAAGTCATGCAGCAGCTGAGGTATTGCAGAACTCCGACAACAGACATGCGAAGGGGCAGGTGCTGTTAATTCTTAAGCATAAGGTCGGTTACCACTACGTTTTCTTTTCAAACATCATAGAAAAACAGTATCTTCTTCCAAACTGATTATGTGGTTTCCACCAGCATCGCGCTTCATATTTCACCCAACCAAAGTGCAAGCCACACTGACCGCATGGCTGAAATTGTGGCTGGAAAATGGAAAAAACTCTCCTTCACGAAAGTGCTCGTAGGAAATAATCATCGATTAAACAGAGAGACATAAGCAAGGACATTGTACTGTTGAGAACTGCTCGGACTCGTCACAACTCAGTTTCTTTCTTAATGAAACACCAGCCACGCTCTCGGTAGCCACACACTGATTCTCCGGTGTGTTTTCAGCACTTGTACCTTCCTGGTACTCAAAGTGGTTGAAGCCCTCTCAGGTAGTCATTGCCTTCAATAAAAGAAATTGTTTAGATGGAGGCTGCAAAACCAGAGGAAAATACAAACTATGCAGCTTTTCCATTCTAGAACACACATTGTAAAAGCGATGGAGTCAAACACAGGAGATGCATCACTGGACATCACAGCAGTCCTAGAGAACCCAGCTCCAGCTTAACACGCTAACAAACAAGACCAGCCTCCTCTTTCAAAATTTCAACTTTACCTCGAATTTTCAGTGAGGAAAAAACAACTCCACTGATTCTACAAATGCATCCCAGCCCAGCACGGAAAATTCATACCAAGAGAAGTTCTATACTGTCACCAATCTTTGTTGCACTTACCCAGTGCCAGCCGTGAAACTGCGGGATCAGTACAAAGCCACCTTCGCTGAACTTTGGCCCCTCAGATAAAGTGATATGCATTAGAAATTACTGAATGCTCATAATTTACAAACTGCCTTTAATCTTTAGCTCTTGCTAAGCTTTGGATTATGTTTCAAGGCACAAGAAGTTCTTGCCCCAACAGGCCCAGCACATACAGAGAAACCTCCGCTATATTTCCCTGTGATGGCTCCTTCACAAGCATTTGGGATTCAGAGAACTGAAAAGAGCCAAGAACAGCCATTTTAAAAGCATTTAATCTGTTTCAGCAAGAGAGGAGTTCACCCTGTCCTGCTGGCTGGCGCCAGGCAAAGCCTTGGGCAGTCTGATCCGGTGGGATGTCCCTGCCCATGGCAGGGAGGTTGGAACGAGAGGATCTTTAAGGTCTCTTCCAACCCCAACTATCCTACAATTCTATGATTCGATGATTCTATGATTCCATTCCAAGGATGCTCAGGGATGCCGACCGCCCCACAGGTACACACCACCAAGCGCACCAAAGGAAATCCACTTCTCCGTTCCCTGGTTTGCTTTCACCTGCGTAAACAGACTATAAACACAATCTATTTAGATGACAGCAATTACACCAACAATTTCAATCACATCCCAGGCCTCTCAAGGGGGAGGGGAAAGAGACTTTAAGAGCTCAGTGTGAGCTAAAAGACGCCTTTAAGAAGGGAGATAATTAAGCATAGGTTAGCTATGATACCTCATAGCCTTCTGGAACTCATTTTTATTGTGCGTAAAGTTTAAAACAAACTGTATTTGATCTGCAAACAGTCTTCAGAGACAGAGAGAGAGGTTTTTTTGAGCTACACATTTATTACTACTTGTGTCAGAAATCTTAAGTGCAAGCTACTCAACCCTAGATTACATTTATAGTCAATGGATAAAAACTTGACACCACCACTTGCCGGGTATCAATCTTATCCCAAGGCAAGCATTAAAGAGCAGCCAGCTTTATCACCCTTGGGAGGCGCTTATTTGGCTGCACCGGCTACGGAGGAAGCCTGGACATAGCCATGCAGTTTCTAAAAGCCCAAACTGGAGCAGGTGAATTGTACCGGGGAGGTGGTTTCTATTCCAGTCCAGGGACTGGAACATCGTTAGGAGAAACTTCAGGACTCAACCCATGAAAAAAGGTCACTTAAGTTCCTTGTGCAGATCTGGCTGGAATGAAGAAGGCAATTTCACCTACAAATAAGGCAGGGGAAGGAAAAAAAACCACCACAACAACAAAAACAAACCTGGAACCCAACAGCCCTGATTTTAAATAGCGCCATCAGGCCACATCCGCCTCCTAACCTATGCTTCAGGCCCTTATTTGTTCTTGTTTTGGCTTCATAAAAGTATAAAAAGCTTCACATTCAGGCTCTACAGAGCTGAATCCAGGGGATTCCAAACACAGTAGCCTTAGAGATACAGAAAAACAAAGCTTTGCAGAAGAACTTGTCTGCATAAGGTCATTTCCAACACAGCTGCTATGCTGTCAAATTTGGCTATCAAGGGACAAAACCCAGCCCATTCTGTCCTTTATCCTAATTGTGAAGCCAAAG
Organism: Cuculus canorus; assembly: GCF_017976375.1. Lineage (NCBI taxonomy): Eukaryota > Metazoa > Chordata > Aves > Cuculiformes > Cuculidae > Cuculus > Cuculus canorus. Next base: position 1,831,619 of record NC_071423.1, read on the forward strand.
TCTTCTCCTCCAACAATGTGTTCATCTGTTTAATAGTCTGTTTGCATTTAACAAGACATGTTAATCAAATACCTCCGAAGTTTTCAGGAAAGAACCAATAATTGCCATAATTTGAGTCTCAAGTCTTTGTATTCCCATATTTACTTTCCTACTAAACGTATTTATAAGTTTTACCCTCATCTGACTAAAGGGCAAATAATAAAAGTACTTTTCTCAAGAGTCAAAATAGTATGCAGCTATCGTAGAATCATGGAATGGTGTGGGGAAGGGACCTTAAAGGTCATCCAGCTCCAACACCACCTCCTCTGGCTGCTGTCAGACTCTCTACAACTCTTTTATACACAGGCTGCTTAAACATTTTCTAGGTAGGACAAATCTTTGGGAATTTAAGTAAAACAAAATAGCATTTCATGATGACTTAAATACCTAAAATCAAATCCTTGCCTTTGTGACAGGCAGACATTTCCCAGGCAGCTCCGAGACCGCGGTTCCACCAGGTGAGGTGGGAAGTGGAGCAGTCAGTTATGTATCAGCAAGAGGCCCATGAGGGAGCATTACCTCATTCTCCTCCTCCTCCACATTCATTCCCAGTTGGAATGATGCTATAAAACCCACACTACTCATAAAAGACAACAGACGAAGCGGAAAAGCAGGGAGACAGAGGGACCTCTCCCTCCTTCTTCAAGACAACACCCTGACCCAGCTTCTCTTCCCTGAAGAGCATCAACGTTGGAGCAAAATATTGAAACACAACCGAAAATATTCCCACTAATGTAACAGAAGGTTGAAACCCCTCCCCAGAACAACTCATATGAGAAAAAAGGCATTTTACGGGACCTTTGAAACACAGAGATGCTTTTTAAAGCACATAAGCGGCACAGAAGTTTCCCTTTCCCTCTCCCCCACACCTAATCTCTCCCGGCTGTACACGCTGTAAACACGCGCGCCTCAGAATATAATGAAACAATTGTGCTAAGGAACAAATTTGTCCTTTTGCTTGATTGAAAAGAAAGGCAGAAGGAGGACGGTTTGAAACAGATTCTGAGATGGAAGAGCACTCCGAGATTTGGTCCCAAGGAGCTCTCCTGACAGCACATTTTTGCTGCCAAGAGTAACCAGTTCCTTGTTTCCACACGCACTGCCGGTACCACCAGGAAGCCGGGGAGAAATACACCCATGCTGGGTGGTCTCCTGCCCCACTGATCCAGTGATGTCAGCATTCCCACAGCTGGAGAAGGGACTTTAGGAGCACTGTTACACTGGGGATGTGGAACTCACCACAGCATCAAAACACCTGCTCCGAACTTCCAAAGGGTAATGATGTTGGCACCAACTCACCCAAAGTGCTATGCACCAAATCCTGGTGGCTGACAAATACTTGGGGGAAGAACTGTGCCAGGAGTTTGATGTAGACGTGAATCTGAACGTTCCTGACGGAAGAGAAAATCCCAGGCCTAGCAACAAAATAGGACATTTTTTGATCACAGGATAAAGATATCCAGAGACAAGGACAAGAGGGAATGGCCTCAGGCTCCGCCAGGGGAGGTTCAGGTTGGATATCAGAAACAAACCCTTCACGGAAAGAGTCATGGGGCACTGGAACAGCTGCCCAGGGAGGGGGTGGAGTCGCCTTCCCTGGAGGTGTTTAAGGAACGGGTGGATGAAGTGCTGAGGGACATGGTTTAAGAGAGTGTTAGGAATGGTTGGACTCGATGATCCAATGGGTCCTTTCCAACCTGGTGATTCTGTGATTCTGTGATTCTATTCTATGATTCTATTCTATGACAAGCACAGCCCACTAAAATAATAATGATTAAAGAAAAACACATCACCTAGACCCCAAAGTTAAAGGCAAAAGCAAAAGAGTGGGAAGGAATAGAGGAAAAGGTCACCCGGAGTATTACTGATAATAACCAGAGATTCAAACAGAAAAGATTAAGACATCAAGACATTAAGAATATATGGAACTCAAATTTGTAGAGCATATCAAATTAGTTCACTGTAGTCTTAAATTACTGACAAAAGTGATTCCTTATTAACTGATAAATCGCTCCAACTCAAAGACTTTGCTACACCAGGGTTTGTCCAGAGCTTAAGTAAATACATCTCACACCCATCCACTCCCACAAACCCATGAAGGCCAGAACAGAGCAACACCACTCTCCGGCCACGGGTAGAACACAAAGTAAAGCAGATAAGCCACAGACTTTTCCCGATGAACACAACACAGAATACCCTCAGTCATAACCTACTTTAATTTTTCAGGGACCCCTGAAGACAAGTCTGCAGTGCGAGTTTGCCTCTTACCGCAAACTGACGTTTAGTTCCTGTACAATTACACAGAGCTACAGGATTTGATGAGGCTCTTGAAATATGATAGGAACACACTGAAGGACTAGATCTTCAGAAGAATTTTTTTCACTGAGGGTGGGGAGGCCCTGGCCCAGGTTGCCCAGAGAAGCCATGGTTGCCTCATTCCTGGAGGGGTTCAAGCCAGGTTGGATGGGGCTTGGAGCCCCTGATCCAGTGGGAGGTGTCCCTGCCCGTGGCAGGGGTGGAACTGGATGGGCTTTAAGGTTCCTCCCAACCCAAACCATTCCATTATTCTATGAAGAGATCCAGCACTCAGAGAAAGAACCATTCTCCAGGCACTTCTCAAAGATGAGATGCTCACCCTTGGCACCAGCAGCATCCAGAGGTACAAGTGCCTCTGCTGTAGCCTCGCTGCTCACATCCACATTTGTTTATGTGCACACTCCAATTACTCTCTTGCAATATATAAACAAAACGTAGGATTCAGTGTGGGCACAAACAACAAACATCGGCATCGAGGTTGCATTTAGAAAACCCTGATCTGCAATTATCACATTCCCGTGCCCTACACACAGACCACATTCACACATACGAAACACAAACCTGTTCTCAGACTCATCCATAATTAAAGCAAATTGCTATATTACAAAATTCCAGCTTACAGGTTTCATACTTTTTGAGTATATAAGGCTGAGCTAAAATGAAAACCAGGAACAGGTAAGTATTCACCCACAGAGCTGTATTTATTGCTCAGATGTTGTAGGCAGAGAACATCCTTCTTAGTTTTTAAAATAGCTGAAGTAAAAAAGGGTATGCGGGGAAGTAAGATGTTCAAAATACCTCCTAAGGGAAAAAAATAAGCACAAACACAAATACCACTTCATTGATTTACCTGCGAATCAAACCAGAAGTGATTTTGTTTCCAGACGCCCACATTCAAGCCATGAATCACCATCTTTTCTGGCCGAGAGCCAGTGCTGCAGTTCTAGTTACCATGACAATATTGATGCCTCGGCGCTCAGCAGGCTTACACGTAAAGGTGTTCATTCAAAAGTAAACAAACAATTGGGGCAGGAGAGGGAAGTCTGGGTAAGATGACACTTCGAGAACACAGTTCTCATGTAAAATCCAAAACCTGCTGAAAACTCCACAAGGAAACAGTTAATCCATCACAGGAGCTTTTTCTGCAACGGGGCACCTCTGAACTTCCCAAGTGCCTCTCTGTAGTCAAACTTAATCACTGTGGCGTTCCCTCTGACTGCCCTGGGAGCTTCCACCCTCCTAACGGATGCCCATGCAGGGGAAAGGTCTTCTTTATTATTATTTTTGAAATTATTTTGCTTCCCCGACTATTTGCTTCTCTCCAAAAGGACACGCTGTCATCCACACATCCCCTGACCCAGCTATTGAGCTTGGCTACAGCTTCAACAGTTTCCACACTTAAAATCCTTAACATCACAGGAAAGCAACTCCTCCACACTCAGATGATATTATTTCAATAAACCATTGTGCCTTTCTGGTATTCTGACTCTTTCTCCCTTGGTTTTACGAGCTTAAAACGAGCTTAATGCGCAGCTGCCATAGACGGTCACGGCGTGGCCCTCTGTAGGGAGCCCAGAATGTTGCTTCCACCACCAGATGCAGCGTATTGAGCCAGACTCCTGAGCAAACACAAAGCGCTGTCTTTCCAGAGCAAATTTCCCCTCTGTTAGAGGGCTCACAGGGCAGCGATACGCCTGATCAGCTCTTGGAAAAGTTTCTGCTGATTTTGGCAACGTCAAACCAAACCCACGAGCGGTGAAGAGTAACCTCATTCAAAAGACAACTCTCAAAGCTGACCTGGAAGGAGGATTCATGTGCTGCGCGGAGGTTCTGCACTAAGGCAGAGAGTGGGAACAATGAAAATGAAGGGAGAACCTCTCCATTCCTCTTACAGCCCATATCACCACAGCCTCTAAATGCATTTATCCCAGCCAGGCAACCACACGTTACCATCCCTGCGGGACAGAAAAGTCCAATACAAGTGCAGTCCCTTATCTGGGCAGTCAAGATAACCTAGGCAATGGAATAACCTAAGTTATTCCATTTATGGAATTTATGGTGGCTGATAATTAAGGCATCGTTTATCAGAGGTGAGAGTCTACTCTCCCAGTCCACAGCACCACACAATTTGGGAATTACACAGGATTTCTGTTGGTCTCCCCTGGAGTATTTTAACCCCACTGAACAAAACACAAGAGAACAATGGGTCAAAATTACCCATTAGCGCATCACCTACCTGAAAGCCCAAAAGCACTCTGCTGCCTTCTTTCCCTGAGAATAAATGGAGGAAAAAAGTCTGGGATGGCAGAAGGAACACTGTGGTACATCCCACTCAGCAGCATCCCATTGATTTGGCCTGAAGCTTTTGAAATTAATTTCCTTTGTGACAATAAACACCACTTATATGACATGGATTGTTTATTTGCAATGTAATTGTTTTCAGACAGCCGCACTGTCATTTCTGCTAATTACAAAGGGCTCAGCAGCTGCCTCATCCACACTGTACAAATCAGCACCACCCATCATCTCTCACCAACCTCCATACATCTTCCCCTCCTCAAATCATCAACAGGAGTTAATATAGTAACCTCAAAAGACCTGCGTTTCTCCCTGGGCAAGTCACTGCTCTCGTAACGCCGAGGACGCCACTGCAGAGCCCATTCTTCTGTGACGACCTTGCTTTGCAGCAGAGAAACACATCTGGCCCTCATCAGAAGTATAATCAGCATTGGTGAATGTGTGTTCTCTAAAAAACGCATAAAATTTACATTCAATAATGAAATTGCCTTTTAAAAAGGAGACTAGGTCATTGAATCATGCCAAAAACCTGTCCAAAACCATAAAGTTGCTTCCTGTAGTATTCTGGAGCCCTATTACAATCACCAAAATGTTTCCTAAACGCCCTCAAGCAACTGGACTGCAGGAAAGCCGAGCTCCTAGGAAAGCAATAATTAGCACTAGCCTCCTCCTTTTCTTTTTTAAAGCTTCAGAGCTTGAAGACTACTTCGGCTAGAAACTTCCTTCTGTCACAGAGTCAATAATACCATAAAGATCCCTTCAGGCCTGGGAACTGAGAAAGTACCAGATCTACGCGAGTAGACGTGCTACCAGAAAAGCCTAATAATCCCAACAAGTTTAGTATCTCTGCTAGATTTAAAGATTAATGCTTTACATAATTCAATATATGGTGCTTTAGAATTTCAGCAACGGATTCGTACAGCTAACATTACATAAAAATACAGTGCAAAGCAGTTATCATAAGGCATGAAGTTAACAAGGTGATTATGCCTGGAAAAAGCTAGAAATGGTTGGTTGCTCCAAGGCGCTTCAGGGTTTGTAGGGGTGGAGTTGTTGGGAGGATATTTGATCTATCTTTTCTTCTTTTTAAGTGGGATACACTCTAAAGCTATATTCAGAAAGAAAGAGCAGTTTTTCCTCCTACGTCTTCATATTTGATGGCATTTTGAGATAGTTCATGATGCTCTAGAACGCTCCAGTTTATCGCCGAGAGTAAAGTCAAATCTTGAGGGCACCACAACCGCAGGCTCTCTCCAACCACACAAATACATCTGACTAGCAAAGATCAGGTTTGCTGAGAAAAATACCAGAACCTCGTCTTGCACACCACATACACCTCAGCATCACAGCCCGAGTTTGCTGCGTAGAGACAATGACACCGAAAACACTCGAGATAAGGACAATGCATTCTTACTGGTAACCAAAAACATTCCTCAGAATCTACAAAGCCCAGCAGAGCGCTGGAAGACCTTCACTGTGGCTGTCAAAGGGCACAGAACAGCTACAGCTTCTTGAAGCAACACATACACCTTCCTTAGCAGAGAATCCGAAACGTGTTCAGGCAAAGTGGCCTTTGCCATGTCTCATCTTGCCTAATTTTTAAGGCCCTCCAAGTGTGCTGCTATCCCTGGATATTAAGCAATCACCAGGTAAAAGGGAATTTTCTTTGTACTCGGTGAGCAACCCTTACACTGTGGTATTCAAATTTGGGTTTTCTATAGCTTTTCCCTTGTAGCAATAAAGTTCAATGACAGTGAGGAGCCAAAAATAGCTGTTCCCCTTCCATAGGAAACAAGCGGCTATTAAAGGCACGGAGTTGTCCACCCACATTCCAGGCAGTTTGAAAAGATGTAGAGTATTGCTTTGTGCTGATCTCGTCAAACCCCTTTGGAGCTGTCGGGAAGCGGCAGCCGCCTGTCTGTCTCTGGGGCCACATCTCCAGAGGCGCTGAGCACCCCGAACTCCAGGTAACGGCGGGGGTCCGTAGGGACTCAGCACCTGCAGCAAGAACCAGGCAATCCTGCTCCCATTTCTGCCATGCGCCGCCTCATTTTGCTTTCCATGTTGAATTTCCTCCTAGTCATTAGGACAAGGAGTCTGCCTCTTGTCAGCAGACCCAGCCCTCCCAGCTCCAAATGGTGCATCTCAGTGGCCTCTTTCACTCCTGATCCTTCCCACAGCCAAATCCTCCACTACGATCCAACATCACCTTTCAGTCCCAACCAGAGCTAGGAAAGGAAACCCGCCCTAAAAAGACACGGTAGAGAGGCGAGCCATGCAACAACCAGAGTATCGCAACAGACCCAAGAACAGGCAGAGCTGAGGCTTGAGATGTCTCTTAGCCTGAAGAGCTCCAGAAATGGGCGTCGCACAACCTGAACGAAAATAAAAATCACCCTTATGAAGTCTGCCCTGTGCTTCTTTTGCACAACAAAAAACCAATTCATTTCTCGATCGCATTGGGACATATGATGGAAAATGGATTCTATATGACAACCGACGGCGTTCCACACAGTGGCCGGACCAAGGTGAAGCACCAAGACACTTCTCCAAATCGAAGCTGCATCAAAAGAAGACCATGGTCCCTCTTTGGTGGTTGGCAAGTGGAACCATCCACTATAACTTCTGGAATCATGGTGAAACCATCCAAGCAGGGAAGCATTGCCAGGAAATCAACAAAATGCACCCAGAACTGCATCATTTACATCCAACATTGGTCAATCAAAAAGGACCTATTCTTCTCCATGATAACACCTGACCAAGTCTCACAAATGACTTCACAGAAGCTACAAAACTCTCCCTCACCCAGGTCACTCCCAAGACCTCTCCCCCACCCATTATCACATTTTCAAGCATCTTGACAACTTCCCCCAAGGGGAGGTTTTCCACAAGCAGCAGCACCTCAAAACACCTTCAAAGAATTCATCCAGGACTGCAGAATTCTACGCTACCAGAATAAATAAGATCTGTTTCTTACTGGTAAAAAATGCATAGATTCTAATAAAGTTGATGGTTAAAAACAGTAATTGTTTTGTACCAACCTATTAACTCAGCCAAACTCAGAATTGCTGTATGAAGGATCAAAATCTGAACCTGCCAACAGAGCTAGATTGAAAAAACCCAGCATGTTTTGTTTGGAGTAGTTACTTAGAACTGAGAAAATTCTGTGGAAATCACTGCAAAGCAGGAAATGAACATTTTCTGGTTCAATTTATTACCAACACTATAATGACACCAACAGGGTTCTTGCTAGAAAATGAGAGTAACTTCAGCAGAGCAGTCTGAGAGTCAAGCACCCCTGCTCTATTTTAGACTCATTTTTTGTTTGACACAGGAAAGGCTTTGCTGAGCATCTCTGTTTCCCAGTGACTTCAAATGCTGACACTTCTTCTCCTCTACGCTTTTTGCCTTTCCATGTCCAGAATGGAGACAGCTCCTGTATTATCTCAGAGCACCATCAGCAGCTCAGTAATTGTAAAACACCAAGTTCACTGAATAAAACATACACGCACTGCAAGTAACTGTGATCTTCCTGTAACACTTCAAATCCCTCAATACAGGGATTTACTCTTTCCCCTGGCACCCAAAACTGGGACATGACTGAGGTCCACAACGAGAACAGCAAAGATTCGAAGCAAAGGCTCCAAGGAGATCTTCCAGCGACCTTCCAGTACCTGAAGGGGCTACAAAAAAGCTGGAGAGGGACTGTTCACAAAGGCTTGTAGCAATAGGACGAAGGGCAATGGGTGTAAACTGGAGAGGGGCAGATTTAGACTGGACATAAGGAGGAATTTCTTCACTATGAGGGTGGTGAGGCACGGGAACAGTTTTCCCAGGGAAGTTGTGGCTGCCCCATCCCTGGAGGTGTTCAAGGCCAGGTTGGATGGGGCTTGGAGCCCCTGATCCAGTGGGTTTGGAACTAGATGGGCTTTAAGGTCCCTTCCAACCTAAACTATTCTATGATTCTATGATTCAGCACATCCTGCACCCTCTGCACACAGAAGCTGAGTATCGCCTGAAATAAAAGTGGGTGTGGAAAAGAGATTTAATTTTTATATCCCTATCCACAATTTGCTTCGGTTTAAATTATTTCTGAGGCAAAAATCCAAACTCTTCATAAATAATTTTGCTTTACAACTACAGGGAATAAAGCCGGCCTTAGTAGGGACGCTGTAAGGACCTCAAGAGAAGGGACCACTTTGTCAGAGGCAAGAAAGTGACCCCAGCTTTACTGTCGGTTCACATCACCTTTAACCAGGTGCTTCTTGCTCAGTTCAGCTACTCAGCACTGCGCTGGTTTATGGAGCAGAACACAAAAAATACGTGTCTAGGGATGCCATGCACTGAGAAAGGGAACAGTAAGCCCGTAATAATCCCAAGTGTTACTATTCATCATTTGCACAGCAGCACTACTTGAAATACATCATTTAATGGGAATTTCTTTTAAACAACAACAAAAATTTATTTTCCAGACTAACGAAAATGTTGCATGAAAGATGATGGGTTGCCTTTCTCAGCGCAGGCAGGACTAATGCTAAAGTGAAGGATTAGTCCCTTCAGGGCACATCTCAAACCACAGAAGTCTGCAAAGTAAGGCTGTTCCTGCGACCAGAATTAGGCTGTCAAGGACCCAAGAGCATTCCTCTCTCAGATATTATTGCAAGGTCTGTCCTGAAATGGAAATCAGCAGTTCTTTAGAGACCTGCTCCACCCCACCCCAGAGATGTGATAATGAAACAGGACAGATAAGATCCCTCGAAGCCTCTCATTTCGTAGAAGCTGACTTCTTCCACAAACTCCTGAGGACCACTAGGATGTATTCCCTGCCCAGCACTGACAGAGAACTCATTTTAACAAGCTCACAGCACATACTGGTGGCCCAAATTGAACTTCCCAGTATTTACAACTCCACTCAGCTTTGGAGAATACATAAGAACTGTTGTTTCATCACAGTTAGTTCTTCTCCCACTCTGTCCCAAGCAGCATCTCCTTCCATCTTCATAAAGCAACCTCAGGTGTTGTGCTTCCAGTTACAGGTAGAAAGAGTAACACCAAACCACCAAGCAACATAGAAACCCCATGCTCTGCTCTGAGAGAGTCATGTTTTGTCACTGTAAGCTCTTAATGAACAAAATCAAAATCTGAAAAAAAGACAATATAGATGCAAGCTTTTAAAGGTGCCAACACCAAAAGCAGGACACCCTCTCAGGTTACACACAGATACTTTCTTCTGCACATTTGTATGTGCAGTAAAAAAAGGCGTTTTGCTGCCTTCTGTCCCGTGTTTCCATCTTCCCCTGCACCTCGGTTTTAAAAGGGAAAGCACAACACACAATGCTTTCCCATTTGACTGGTGCAGCTGACACATACTCATTTTATTTGTCCTTTGGTCTGGGCAAAATCCTCTTCACGCAAGATCCTTCATCCGTCTCTAACTTTCATTGCAAAAAAAAAAATCTTCCTCTTGTGTTCTCACCTTTCCAATAAAATAAAAAATAATAACAAATAGCCCTATTGTCACTCTTCCACTCCTTCCAACAGCCCCTAAACATCCCCCACTCCAAGCATTTTCACCACAGCTCTTCATCTCACATTTCACTCGCTCTTGCTAACCCCTCCCTTTGCCTTTCCTGCCATGTCCCATTCCTTCCCTCCAGCGTTTCTGGGAACTCTGCATCGCTAACAACTTCACAGCTGGGAAACCTACACTGCTTACCCTTACTAACTGACAGCAAATAATCTGTTTACTGGCTCCTGGAACGGTTTCCATGACATGCCATCCACAATGCTCAAGCTTTGGGTGAAGTTTCTGCAGAAGATTCCACGCTTTGGAGCTTTCTCCTTAACGCAAACACTCCCACTGCAGCAGTAATTATAATTCTCTCTCGATGTTTCACCAAGAAGAACTTGAGACGACAAGTATTCTCCCCAAGAGCTCAAAGCAATCACTCCAGAATTCAGCATAATGGAAGTCACGCCAGAAAATATGTGGCAAAGGGGAATCTCACCATCAACAAAAGGTTAAGTTTAAAAACTGGGGTCGCAAAGCAGCTGTGTACAGAATCAGGCCCACCACAGTTATAAAGTTCAAAGCGTCACCTAAAGTCAGGCAGGGCACAAGATGATGTCCTGCAGCCTTTCCTACAAAACCCTCCCTTCACCACTCAATCCTGATTTATGACACAGCAAAGCTTTGCAGTGTGAGAGGTGCTTTATACTAATGAACGGCAAAAGAAAAGAGCAAAGTCAAACCATTCACCATTGATTCTCTTCAGAAAGCAGGGATTAAAGCCCTTTCTTTCCAGCCTAATAGGAAGAAACAGGAAAATGCACCTCTACGGACCAAAAATCTCGGAAAGGAGGGGGAAAATTACCCGCTGACTTTTGTTGCCCAGGTCCAGAGTCAGAAAAGTAATTCCAGACTCATTCAGAAGCAACCAGGACAGCAGTGCCACCTTTACACACCACACAAAGGCGCTGATTCGAGGTGCAGGAAATAAGGGTTCATCGGAAGAAGACGCAGTTTAATTTACTGTTCTCCAAAGTTCCAGCTGTCACTCTTCCTGCTCTAAATATAATCAACAAAATCTGATTTAAGTCATTTGTAAATAAATGTGGAAGCCTTTCCTCGTCTGTGGCTTAATTGGTGACTCATTTCACAGCATCACTAAAGGACTGTGCTCTCTTCCCTTCTTCCTTCTGCTAAATTCATCACTACATTCTGCTCGTTGCCATTAAGCTTTACCATGCGAGGCTGCCTCCCTTCATCCGTTACCATAGCAGCCACCAGTAACGGAATGCAGCGTTCACAAAAGATTACTTCTCCCCCCTTAATTTATTTATATGCAAGTAATCCACTGAGAGCTGACAATAGCAACCACTTCACATTCCCACTACAGGAAAGGGGGTTTTTTAATTCATTTTTTCCACACGTGGAATAAATATAATTCCTCTGGAGGTAAAATAAACCAAAAAAAAAATCCTAAATTTCTCAGGATTAAGAAAATGCAGCAGCAGATCTGGCCAAATCAGAGGCTGATTTGGAATTAAAGCTGGGGGGAGCGGAGGCTTAGCCCATGGGCTGCCCCGGTACCGCTCTGCAGAAAGCTTGTCACTCTTCTCAACACAACTAGAACCAAGGAGAGGCTGAGCTGTGAAAAATTCCTAATTCCAAGCATTTACATTTAGAAAACCTAAGAAAAAGGGAGGGCAAGCTAACCTAAGAAAGCCTCTTAAAAAGAGAGGCCTTTTTCTGCAGCCTTGGTTACATACAGAAACTGAATTCAGCTGTTAAATTGTTCAATTCTGGTAAAAACTACCCGAGTACAATAAGCTTCCTTACAGATTGTGAGAGACAAACCATTAAAATAAACCCTATCCTGGCGTGGGTGCCTCTGGTCTTGTCCGAGAGCAGCAAGACTGGACAGCAGGGCTCAGCTCCACCGCATCCGAGTGGCCAGATCCAACCAAGAGTGTGGATCGTGAGGAGGTATCACAGTGCTGAGGTAGGTCTGAGGTCCAGCTGGGAAGTCAGAGAATCACAAACGATGGAAAAGTCTGCTAAGACCATGAAGTCCAACCATCAACACAATACCAACATGACTACTAAGCCATGTCCTGAAGTGCCATATCTACATGTTTTTCAACCACCTCCAGGAATGGATCCACCACTTCCTTCTTCCAGTGCTTCACCACTCTTTTAGTAAACACATTTTTTCCTAATATCCAACCTAAACCACCCCTGGCACAACGTGAGGCCATTTCCTCTTATCCTTTCACTTGTTATTCAGAAGAAGAGACCAGCACCCACCTCCCTACAACCTTCTTTCCAGAAGCTGCACAGAGCGATGAGGTCTCCCCGTGAGCCTCCTGTTCTCCAGACTAAACAGCCCCAGCTCCCTTAGTTGCTCTCATAAGACTCGTGCTTCGGAACCTTCTCCAGCCTCATTGTCCTCCTCTGAACATGCTCAAGCCATAGGTCAGGTCCACAGCGAGCAGGAAGGACGGGTTCCCAGCCAGGAGGACAGGCTGGGGTGGAGGCCCAGACACCACACGGCTGTGGCCAAGCAGACACCAACACGCCTCCAGCAGTGCCCAGGCAGAGAGGAGGCAGACAAAGGTCCAGGGGTGTGGAAGGAGACTCATTAGTGCCCACAGGGCCCTGACGGGTTTTTTAACAGGTACATCCTCTTCCCAGGCTAAAACGAAATTCACTTCTCCCATCTCATTACTCTTACTTAACAGAGAGGCTTGGCATAGGAGCACTTACCACTCAAAAAGCAAATTCAAGCTCTCTCGCAGCAATTTGCAAAGATGGATATGTATTTTCACCTCAGTAAATTCAGTCAGAAAACAGTTCTCATCATTTTGCCACATCCACGCTGAGCTGAACAGAGAAATTGGAACGGAGCTCTAGTCAGCATATGTTCCAGGTAGCTTCCAACTCATTGCCTCCCAGGTCTAAAAGACCTCTCACCAACAGCTCCAAAGCATCTGCAGCATTTTCCAAAGCCTGGAACTTAATGTCAAAATCAGAAATCGTGGTACTTTTGAGGCATAACGGCCACTTAAGCGAAATCTCTACTCAGTAGAGAGATCTTACGCTGCCTTTCATTGAGTCATTTTTAGAACTTGCTATATTAAACATTTTATAGACTCATCAACACTGAAAATCAGCAGAACATTTAACAATGCTTAATGCAAATGTATTCATAGCACATGGTTTGTGGTTCTTCAAAGATTACTACACCCATATAAACACATTCACAGAGTCCTATGCTATCATAACATAGTTTTTCCAAAACACAAAAGCCTAAATTTCAACTGGTTTTAGCTGCAACTAAAAATCTATAAAGATGGGGCAATTTAAGTTGACTGGGGAGCGATTCACTGGTTCCATAATCTCTATAGACTAAAAGGAGGACCAGACCTCCAGATCCACATAGTTTACATTAAATAATAACCTAATTCTGCTTTTTGGACTTGATGCCTCAGAGAACGGCACAGTGCCTCCAGCGCGCAGTGACCAGGAGGCACTAATTCATAGTGCTATCATTGGAGAGCATCTCTTTCCTTCAGGTCTCCTTTCTGCTCTGCTGTCACTCAATGCAAAACCAGGAAAATGAGACAGCATCACGCTCAGCCAAAGTCCCGCTGATCCCTAATCACGCTGCATCCCACTCTTACTATGCTACCCTTTAGTGGGAAGATGGAACTTAAATGCTGGGAAGCAATGAAGGAAGAAAAATTAAGCTAACCCTTCAATCACAGAAGAGATCAGTCAACTGGATTCTAGATAAAAACCACACTCAAGTAATATCCGTGTCTTTACGAAATGTGTAAGCGTTCTTGCAGCCTGACTCTCCTCCCGCAAACCCAGAGCGCAGCTGCCAGAAAGCTGGGAACAGACTGCATCAACACGGGGAATACGTAATGACTCTGAAACATGATACAGTAAATGCTGATTATTCTCAACACAAGCTACAGATCTCCTATTGCGTAATCAAACTGCTTCCCAAAGCCAGAGGAATAACACAAAAGTCAGAAAACACAAGGATGCTTCATTTGAATTAAAAGAAGTGGCAAAGCACTAAGAAGAGAAGACATCGGATGATACCACCACCATATTTTTACCAACGTATCTACACTAGTCATCAAAAAGAGTGGTACCTTCAGCTTTTTGGTTCAGCACAGCATCTTCAACCCTACAAATCACACATAAGCCTCAAAGCTGTCTGTGAAAGTCATGCTGAAACACTCCATTTTCAGAAGCTGAGCAGTATATTTCTAAGATCTTCCAAGTACATTGCAGACTTTACACAACTGAACCTTACAACTCCTTCCCTGCATATTTTTATTTGCCAACCTCTCACCATCCCATCATGTTACCAGGGATATCAACTCACAGAAGAGCTGCCCAAAATCACAAAGCAGTTCAAGGTCAGGACCAGAACCCATAGCTGACTTAGAGCCCCAAGTTTCCATCACAAGAAGTATCAGGTTTGGAGACTAACGCTGTTGGCAGATTTTGTAGCTTAGGCCTGAGGCACAAAGCTCTGTCACTTGCTTCTGTGTTCAATGAAAAGATGATCTTGGTGAAAGGAATACACACCTTGCACAGAGAAGCGCCTTGGGCTGACACTCTTTATTAGTATTTACTGAAGTTTTACCGCCTGGTCAGTGGTCAGGATTGAGCCACCCACAAAATATAGGGATTCTCTGTCAAAGACCTTGCAGTTTAAACACAAGGGGGAAGCCATGCACAAACCTTCTTGTCCAGACCCCCATCCCAATTTTCCAATTACCCTACCTATTCTATTTATTCTTCAGCCAGCACGCACAAAGCGGTTACTTTTAGGAGTCATAAGGGAGAGCAATGGATTGATTCTTCACTAGGAAGAACCTTTGTATGAAAGGTGGGAACATATCCCGATTTCTATTCCAGTCTTCAACTCAGAACTATGAAGTTTTACCTGTTTTCATACGTATTTTTCAAAGATGAAAAATCAGAATCTCAAACAGCAGTAAAGAAGCCATTTCAAAACAAATACGGCAAAAAGATTTGGGGAGGAGAATAGATACACGCACCTTTTGCAGCTTAACCAACACTGAGGTTTTCATTGTTAAATCATCTTAAATCCATCACCCTCTTATCAGCACACAAACAAGTT
Organism: Cuculus canorus; assembly: GCF_017976375.1. Lineage (NCBI taxonomy): Eukaryota > Metazoa > Chordata > Aves > Cuculiformes > Cuculidae > Cuculus > Cuculus canorus. The sequence goes on from NC_071423.1 coordinate 1,846,942, forward strand.
AAATCTGTGTTACAATTCAGTAGCTTTTGCTTTAGCTTCTTACACAGGTATGAAAGATCAGTATTGAAACCAAAGAACAAGAAGCTGAGAAACAGACCATCGACTATTTCATATTAGGGAACAATTCTCTAACCTCTCTCTGTCAAAGTTCCAGCGAAAGAGCTCTATGTAGTACTGAGTATTTCACTTCACTTAGATGTCTACGGTGAAGACAAAAGTCAATGCCAAGATTAATTAACTCCTGGACAGCACTTGGCACACAGCGACTCCAAACAAGGCTGATGCTGCAAAGTTGAATACATTTTAAATATCAGTCTGAGAATAAAGAAAGGGCTGATTCGCCAGCCCAGAAATTTATTTTTCAGGAGGGGAATTCCTGCCCTTTGTTTATACTTCCCCTTGGAACACTCCGCAGCTCTTAGTCTCCCCATTATTAATTCTAAGTATCAACTATACAACATATGAAATAAAAATACTCCCCAAAGAGAACCGGTTTTATTATTTCCTGTTGTGTATCTTCTGGCTATCCAATTTCTTTAACAGCTCAATTAGAGAAAGCCTTTGAAAGGCCAGATAAATCTGCCGTGATTAGCTTGCCAGTAACGACAACGCTTTCATATTTGCTGTAGCTTTTAAAAACAGAAAGTGTGCCGCACAGAAATGACAAAAGAGGGGCTGCTCAGATTTTCCTATTTGAACCAAAGCAGAGAAACTTTTTATTTCTAAGTATCCAGACCCCACTTACCAAGATTCACTCGCTTTTACAGGCAGGTGAGAGTGTGTCTCCTTCACTGCTTTCCCAATCCTATCCAATGCAGAGAAGGGGTTTCATATAGGCAGGTGTGCACACACGAAAAAGGCTTTTTTGGGGGTTGTCCTATGCAGGGACAGGAGTTGGACTCGATGATCCTTGTGGGTCCCTTCCAACACAGGACAGTCTATGATAAGGTAGAGATGTAGCATGTGTGAAGTCCTCATTTACAGTGAGTGCTGGAGATGAAGGAGGGAAAAAGAATGGCATGTAATAAACAAAAATGACTGCAAGTCCCAAAACAAATATTTGCAGCTGGAATAATCATGTGCTCAAACCCCAAATCCCCACTCTGCCCAAAAGGCAGAGTTTATTTTGATGTCATCCACAGCAGCTGGAAGAGAGCCGGGAAAGGCAGGGGATGTACAGATTTTGTTTTTCTACGTCTTAATTTGAATTTTTTCCATTAGTTCTGTGTGTCCACTGCTTCTTTGTGGCCTTTAAAACGGAAATGAATGCTAGATTTTACAGCAATACTGAGAATTCTCGCTTCTATATATATTCTTTGTATATTTTTTTCTCTAATTGCACTGGCATACTATAAACTGTCACCACTGTTTTGGTCTAACATCCCCATTGCAACATTTACGAAGCAGGGATCACAATTACAACACGATAAACAGAGATAGGTCTCCAAAGTTCATCATAAAAATGTTCATATTTCTAATTGCTTCCGGGCATAAATTATTCCACCTCACCAGAAGCATTTTAATGCCACGATTTATTCAGTGTGAATATAGCACAAAAAAATCTGAATCACCAATAACACTGATACAAAATGGACTAAAAGAAGATACTTCCAATATACAAACACACATTTGCCTAATTTAGTGATGCGAATTTAATGATGTGCTAACTTCAGTGAAACCTAAAGACACAGCAACCTTCAGGATCCAGCTAAGGAGAGCAAGTAAAATATTCTGGCTCTGCTACCACTTCCATTTGAGCTTGCCAAATGCAGAGGCCAATTCAAAACAGCGATACACATAATGTAGCTGTTCTCAAAGGAATTCGAGGAGACAAGTATGCTCTTTTGCAATTCAATAAAGCACTTTTTCTCACGCTCAAGTGGTGACCTCCTCTTAAATGCACAAGTCGCTGAAGAGAAGGTGCAGCCAAAAACCAGGGTCTGTCAGATAAAATAACCCACACTTAAAGAGGCTCAGCCAGGCAATATAAACTTTGCAGTTTTGGTTGGATAAAAACTGAACTAGTGCTGCGGCCTAAACTTTGGTGCAATGGAAGAACAAGGATAGGCTCAGTCAAGAGCAACTCAAACTCAAAGTCTCAGGCGATGCCCAGGGGCAATCCCCATTGCATTCTTCAATAGCTGGAACAGGGTCTCGGATCAGAACTGTTTCCCCAGCTCTAACGCTGATTACTCATGATCTTACAGAGCACCACCCTGCCCGTAACCTGGGACTAACAGTATTTGTCACCCGCGCCAAGAGCCCCACAGCCACGTCTGAGGAGCACAACACACTACTCAAGTGATGTCCACAGCAGGGGCCATAACACAAGACAATGAAGGTCACAACTCTGCTGGGGAGGAAGGAGCGAGATTTGGCCCAGAAAGGAAGCAGAAATGTCACAGGAGAGAGAATAAAGTCCAAGAATATGGGTGGTAAGAAGGAATAACCTTGAGCACCTAAAAAAAGATGGGGGAGAAAGTGTTTGCAGGCAAAGCCCACAGAAAGTAGCAAAGGTCAGCAGAGTGGAGCCACCCAAAGAGGGCACGTTCCTAACCCAAACTGTCAATCTTACCTTAGCATGCTAGGTATGGATGTTTTGAGAGAAGACTGCTTCCCAGATAACTTTTTTCATATATTTATCTCAATAAAGTAATTTCTATGTAGTTCAACTACAGACAGTGATGGGAAGAACTACCAGATTTCTTTTTTAGGTTAAAAAAAAATCTAAATACTAAAAGGCTAACAAAAAGGAATAACCAACCTGCAAAACAAGCATGGAGAAAGAGCCCTTTAACTTCTAGAAATACAGAGGCAGAGATTAGAATTCACAAAGTCCAACAATTTTCTGGTGAACATCTCATTTCAGCTCAGCATATGCTCCAAGTTAAACATATCATCTCCCTGGACACCGACAGGGCTACGTGTGTTGAGGGTTCAGCAACCGTTGGAACGCTGCCCTAAATCAAGTGCATCCACAACTGCAACAAACAGCATTTATGATGCAAATCATTGCAGAAAAGTTTGGTTTTCTGCACCTCCCAAAGCGTAAAAGCTTGTAAATGTAACTGTAGGAAAACCTGCTAGGCTTGAGAGTAGTCCCTGCAGCTCAGCAGATATCAAACGCTGTTCTCGCTGGAGTCTATATTAACACTCCTGGTATTGCTGCTGGTCTGGTTCCCAAGGCTACAGCGGCAGCTGTGACTCCATCCCTGACCTTCCTGAAGGATTCCAGTTGTATTTCTAACCTAGAGCGCTTTGGCAGAGCTGGGCAAAGGACGGACAACGTGTGTCACGGACTGGCAGAGCGGAGGAGGCAGCAAGAGGCAGTGAGAAGCTGACGACCTCTTGCTGCAGCTCAGGCGCAGCAGAGACAGCGTGAGGACCAGGGGTTAAGGCAATAACCAAACACGATGAGAGCGGAGGAGCTTGGTACACGATGACAGAGCTGAGCATCAGCTATGCCAGAGAACAAGCACAGCTCTGTATTGGGGAGGGACTGCTTACAAAGGCAGAGAATGATGGGACGAGGAGCAACAGGGCAGATTTAGACTAGACGTAAGGAGGAATTTCTTCACGATGAGAGTGGTGAGGCACTGGTACACGTTGGCTGCCCCATCCCTGGAGGTGTTCAAGGTCAGGTTGAATGGGCCTTGGAGCCCCTGATCCAGTGGGAGGTGTCCCTGCCCATGGCAGGAGGTTGGAACTGGATCATCTTTCAGGTCTCTTCCAACCCAAACTGTTCTATGATTCTATGGTTGTGTCAAACCCAACGGAGGAAAGAGTTAAAAATTCCTTTGGCTGGAAAAAAAGCTACAGGAGTCAAACACTCACTGAATCAAACATGGACTTCGCCTGTCAAAAGCAAAAATGCAAGAGAAAGTCTCAATCATAACTCGCTTTTCGATTGTATTTGCATGGGGTGTACAAGTGCGATTACATTAAGCAATGACTTGATGATGGACTTTTAAAAACAAAAATCCAAACAAACTCCACACAACTGCTAGTCACCTAGATTTTAAAAAATAAGAAGTCTACCCAGAGGAAAACGGAAAAAACAGAACAGTTTCCACAGATGCAGAAGAAATGAAACAGATGGTGACTCTTACAGAAGAGCGTATTCCTGCTGAATAAACATAAATATGTTTTGGTCAATAACATTTCAACTGTCACAAACAGCACAGATAAAAAATGACTGACTCAAAAGATTCAACCCTCTTCCCTGTCCTTAGAACCATGTAATTATAAATACTGCTGACAAAATTGAGATTATGATTTGCCTCGATTGGCAAATCACATTTCAAGTTAAACGCCACTCTCTTTGGCAGGTGACTGCTCAGCAACAGAAACGCTTTCACACATTTCCTACTTGAAATACTGGATCCCCTTCTGCACAGATGTGATGCTTCAGCCCCGGCTCCCAGCGTGCCACGCAGCCCCCAGGACCGCTGCAACCCAAAGTGTGCGCTCCCATCGCCCTCACCTGGGAAAACACACCCACCAGCACTTCAGAGGACTCAAAGGCAGCTTAGCCAGAAAGCTTCAGAGATTTCCACAAAAGAAAATGAGAAAACCAAACAGTTGCTTCCATTCTACAATCAGATGAAGGAAACGGGAGAGGAAAAAAAAATAGAGAAAAACAAAAAGCAACTGCTAAATTAACAAAAAAAATTACAGGTAACTAAAAAAAAGAGGTTTCCTTCCATTTTTTATGATCCTTATCACTTCAATGAAAAATATAAATGGCATTTTTTGAAAAGTAAGCATGTTGGGCTGACATTACTTTCTCTTTGTGCTTAGATGCCAATTCCATCTGAGCACCTTCACTCCTGTGCTCAGTTCTGGGCCCCTCACCACAAGAAGGATGTTGAGGCTCTGGAGTGTGTCCAGAGAAGAGCAACGAAGCTGGTGAGGGGCTGGAGAACAAGTGTTACGAGGAGCGGCTGAGAGAGCTGGGGTTGTTTAGCCTGGAGAAGAGGAGGCTGAGGGGAGACCTTATTGCTCTCTGCAACTGCCTGAAAGGAGGTTGTGGAGAGGAGGGAGCCGGGCTCTTCTCCCAAGTGACTGAGGACAGGACAAGAGGAATGGCCTCAAGCTGCTCCAGGGGAGGGTCAGGCTGGATATCAGGAAAAAATCTTTCACAGCAAGGGTACTGGGGCACTGACAGAGGCTGCCCAGGGAGGGGGTGGAGTCCTCATCCCTGGGGGGATTTAAAAGACAGGTAGATGAGGTGCTCATGGACATGGTTTAATGGTTGATAGGAATGGTTGGACTCAATGATCCAAGAGGTCTTTTCCAAACTAGTGTTTCTATGTTCTCAGTCCCGCGCACTGGGGTTCGTCTATCTATAGCTCAACTAGATTCCCAGTATCCTAGAGGAGTGGAAGGATCACCACACCTTTGCTGTCAATCAGAAAAAGACATGCCATACTCCAAGGGTTTCTGAATATGGGGTCCATTTCCCAGACTGAGGTTCTGCTAATTCAGTAAAGAAGTCAGTGACCCAGAAAATCATTCTGGAAAAGCACAAGGTAGCTGCTCGCATACAGTCAGTAGAAGGAGGCAAATTAACCTGCATGTATTTTTACAACGATTGCCACATCACGTAAGGCATCCTCAAAGCACAGGGAGAACCAAGGATAGGTTTCACCCTTTTTTCAAGTTACTGAAAGGAACGTGTCTTCTTTTATTTATACACACACAGACATCCCACCTAGATTATATTTCAGTCGAGAGAAAGAAGCCTGCACCTTACGGGTCATTTCCCAGGACTGAACTGTAACCGCGGTCAGCCTGAAACGTGGAACAAGGTTACACACTCACAGAAATATCAACCGAGCGGGTAACAGCACTGTCCATCTTTAAGCTCTCCTTTGAGCACAGTTAGGAAAGTCAAACAACCAACTCCCCCTTCTGCCCTGCAGACACGTTCCCCCCAGAGCTGACATTAGAAAAGAACAGCCCTACATCTGAAATTGTTATAAAATAAAATAGCTTTAAGAAAAGTGCTTTAGAAACCTGCATCTGTAGCTTTATTAAAACACAAAGCCACGGGCATGGGATTTCTTTGACAGATCAGAACCTGATTTGCAGTCTGCGTATAGAAACAGTCACGTGGATCTTCTGTTGATCTGTCTTACTATCAATTATAAAGGCCAGACGAAAACCAGTTTTATCTTTTGGCTGAACGTGAAGTTCTTAAGCAAATTTGTCTCGTCAGTCATTCACTCGTCCAGCTTTTCTTGCTTCAAAGTAATATTGGGGCTATTTAAAGCAATGATGACTTTGAAGAGATCTCAGACCCTCATACATCAAAGGAGGTGAAAACTTCAACTGCTCTGTCAACACTTCCTCCAAGGGATGGACATCAACAGCAAAGGAAGGTTTAGCAAAGCCACTTCAGAGATTTATCCTCATTTCCAAAGCATGGCCACTTCATCTTCCCCTTCTACATTAGGAAGACAAAAAAGCAACCTAAAAAAGCTTCTAACACAGGTTAAATAATTATTTAAAATAAACCAAAAATAACTTGACAACCATTTTTAATCTTCAAAAAGGGTTTATTTTTCAGAACATTAGAGAAGAGTTCAAATCCAGCCTTCAGGTTCTGCTAAAGCAAATTAGCATATGCTGAGGAATATTCTCTGCGGCTGGATAAAGAGATACCTTGAGCAAGGTTAATGAGCCCCCTTCGCCTGATGTTACACATCAGTAACACGCACAGATCTACTAAATGGTTCTGAAGAACACAGGAGGATAGTGCTAGAGACACAAAGATGCTCTATCCAGTCTCCCTGCATCCACCTGGAACGGCACTCGGGCTGCAGCTACCGCATGACCAGCGGAGAACCCACACCCCAGCTCACGGTCCAGCACAGCAGCCGGGAATGCCACTGGATTTGGCTTTGCAAGAAAGGACCAACTGGAACCAGATCTGATGAAGCTCAAGCACATTTCCTTTCTACTGACTCTTCTGCTTTATAAACAACATTTTAAATTGGCTTCTCCCGCTGTTGGAAGGCAGTTGGAGCTGCAACTGACTCTTTACAAGCATACAAGCAAACTATGAGGTTTTAGGCACTCGCAGACCTGGACCAAGGGGGTTTAATGACCATGTTGCTGACCTTTGGATAAGGTGGAACTGATGGCAGAGGGCCAGCAGAGTCCAAGTCACATTTACATCACAAAGAAGTTCTTTGAACGTAGTTTTGCAGCATCCCCACAGCCCTTATGGCCACTGGCAGATGGCCGAGTTACGCTTCCTGTGCTATCCTGCTTTTAGAGTGGCTGAGCTGTGATCACAAGGCACTACAGGAAGGCTCTCTCCCACTTGGCGCGTTGTTTTCCACCTCCACTACGCTCTACGACCCTGTAAAGAACATCTTTTATCTTACCACATATAGGAAAAGGAAGAGACTATCAGGCTGATGATTTTCTAACAGTCCTCTGGGCAGCAAACACTTTGCTATCACGCAGTTTATTGTGCTATGGCACCAGCTCTTCCACAGTTTCACATTCAACGTGCATGGCTACACACAATAAATTTTACTCCAAAACACCAGCAGTTCTCCTGAATATGATCAGAGAGGTGTCACCTGGCAGACTTGGGATAGCACAAAATTCTAGTGGGAGATGAGGGAAAAAGAAAACAAGGTGGTGTTTCATGTCTCCCCCAGAAGGCATGTAGTTGAGTTTATATTTTAAGCTTATTTAAATGTATGGCCTCCATAAGCAACACCAGCTCTCATCCAAACACTTTCACAAGTGTTAATACTTAAGAAAGCTTCTAATAATCTCCCCCTATGTTTAAGCATCAGGCTAGTCACCGGGACCGCCTCCCGATCTCACCCTCCCTGCAGCTCTGACATTCTTACTCAACCACCTCCCCATATTCTAAAACCCGATTTTCCAAAACAAATTCATAAACGACAAATCCACGCAGGTATTTCAGGTTTCAATCTCTTAATCTTCACAAAGCTTCATATAAGTAGAGAACATTTTTTTGCTGTTGTGTGAATGAGCCCCACACCATTAAGAGCTTAAAAACCTAAATAAAAAAACCCTTTCCTTTATACGCTTCTTAGTATTCGCATTCAATACACTACAAATATCAATACTTAGAATACTGGAATGAGATTATCTGCTCATATGTATCTGGGACAGAGTGGGAACACAGGACACTGGTGGAGGCTCAATGTTCACCTCTTCACCTCCAATTTTTCTATCATCTATACATTTCAGCAGCAAATGCAGTATTCTATACAAGCGTACTGCTTAAAACTTTTAACATCATTTCCTTAGTGACTTGGAAAAAATAAAGGCACACAGCAGAGAGGAGGGATGAGGGAGGAAAAACACTGCTTTCTCTTTACATGACTGTTCACAGGATGACCGATTATTTAGAGAGAAGTGGGACAGATAGCACGACACCCTGACGCGCAGTGTTAATGGAGACGGACAGCCACGCTGCAATCAGATTGTTCCCGATGAGACTGGAGAAGACAAAAGCAGAATGAGAGCAGAAGAAAAATTCTCAGATTATATACATTCACAATTTTGTTTTCTATAAAAGCGTAATATCTGCTACAGAAATGAGACTGATGGAAGCTGGAAAAATGCAAACAAGCTTAGAAAACACAAGCCACTCTACATCCTCACCTCATATTGCAAGTCCTCTTTAATTTTTCTTTTATATAAATCTACGCTCGAGCATTTGTTTCACTTATCTTTACGGTTTTAAGAAGTTTGAAGTTATGAATATGCTTAAGGGGAATACTCAAAGTATTTGTTGAAAAAATAGTAACAAAACCAAATAAATAGTATCCTCATTGCAATCCTACAAAGGTCCAGTTGGAAGACAGCAAACTCAACAGCAACTTTGATGGCAGCAGGAGTCCTGCCTGGAAAGATCCAGTGACTTCTCCTTCCAAAGCCTCTTCCACCAGTGCTCAAAGGTATGATGTGTTCTTCCAGAAACTCCACTAAGTTAACACTACTTTTGCCCAGGTTTTAAAATAAGTTTGTTTCGTGTTATTTTTTCCCCTCTTCAGCCACAGATCAGACTTTCAACACAACAATGCCACCTCTGACATCATTTCTTCATCGTCACCAATTACACTGTTTCAAAAGTTCGCTTTTCCTGGGGGCAACAAAGATGACTCTGAAAGACGTTATGCTAAACTTCACTAGAGAGCAATTTTTCCAGCCAACTAGTTGGCCTGAGATGCATTTCCATCTCCTAGAGGAGAAGAGAAACCTAACACCAAACAGGCTGCAGGTAAAAAGTTCAGAGATTTCCAAGTGCTCGCTGCTTCCCAGCCCCTCAACCCTTGCAATCTATTTACATCATAAAAAAAAATGAAAACCAGCAGTCTCAAACAGATGGGACAAACAGAAGAAAACCCAAGTGTAAATTGATTTGGCCAGGACAACATTGAGAGATGTCTACAAGTACTTAATAGAGTTAAATGTTCAAAAAAGAACACCATTTCCCTGTAAGTTCGGACACTGAGGTGGTAAACAGCACCGTATGTCACACCATATGTCAGTCAGCAAACAACCTTAGCAAATCATCCTCCAAAGGCATTCTCTAATGCTACCCTATTGCCCCTACCTTACTTTAAGCAGTGATGCAAGAAAATCCCCATGCTGTGCCAATATTAACCCTTTCAAACATCAGGCAAATCATCACAGAGCACAGAGCAGAAGGGCAGAATCCCCTCCCTCACCCTGCTGGTCCTACTGCTTGGGATGGAGACCAGGACACCATTGGCTTTCCGGGCTGCGAGCTCATGTTGAGGTTCTTATCAACAAACACCCCAAGTCCTCCTCTTCAGCGCTGCTCTCAATCCATTCTCCATGATAGGAACAACCTGAGTTCTTAGGAACAATTGATTTGATAGGCTTGAGACCTTCCAAATCAGCTGAAAATAAAATTCCAGGCATCGCTTCCGTGCATTTTACAAGGCCTGTTTAAAAGACGGGTGGATGAGGTGCCCACAGACATGGTTTAGTGGCAGGTAGGAATGGTTGGACTTGATGATCTAAGAGGTCTTTTCCAACCTAGTGATTGTATGACTCTATGAAAAGGAAGGCGTAGCCTTTGAACACCATATAGATCAATCGGTTTTAGAATATGCAGCATTTGGGAAGAGAACAAGTTGCCTATGATGATAATTTAGAACATTAACAGCAGGATCTTTCCAAAATCTTCTCCTTATGCAGTTGCTGTCTAGCCTCTTGTACAGCGCTTCGTCTAGCAGCTTGAGGCAGGAAACAGAAGCCTTAAGAACTAATACTGTAACTCATCTATATATGTCCATGCATTAACATGCCAAAACCTGCCAAGAAAGGCTGGACCAGATGATCCTTGAGGTCCCTTCCAACCTGGTATTCTATGATTCTGTTCTTAATTTCAAAAGACCCTATGGGGAGACTCAGTAATGCTCATAATGCTAATCAGGAATGAGATTTTACTTTAAGAAGATACTAAAGTCTCTCCATTCTCAAAGAAGTTTGCAATGATGCAGCATGTAGAATATCTTCCAGGAAAGGAAAAAGGGACGTTTGCTGGGGTATGCTGCAGAACTCTGTGTCTATGCACACACTTGGGCTCAGAAACTAATTCCAGGCATAGAAAACAAACATCAAATCCCTCCTGTGTGTTACTGTCATCTCGCTGAAATAGCTTTAGAAACTTGTGAAAGGTATCCATGTTGAGACTCCCCAATGTTATTTACAACCAGGGGTGGTTTTGCAGTGTGTTCTTCAGAAAGACATCAGACGTCCACCTCTCCAAAAGCTCATCCCATTGGATTTCATGTATGGGTTATCAGAGACAGATAGCCCAGAACCATGCCATTATTCAATTACTGGTATCTTTTCTTACTGACACATCACCTGAGAAACTATAATACGCAATGATTTTCTGACTCATTTGTCGATGTCCAGTTTATCCCTCTGAATGCTTGAGCAGCCTCCAGAAATCTTGTCACACAGGTCGCAGAAGGAAGACCTACAGAAGATTTCATGCTTCATGTGCTGCATAGATTATGGGACTGCAGTTTCCTAACTTGAATTTTTCTGCCCAAGAAGATCTACTGTTCTCATGTATCAAAAATGCTGGAGAACAGAATACCTACACCTAAATAGGAAAACACGTTCTTTGCAAAATTACGCTAATAAAAATCTCTGCAGTATTTAGAAAATAAGACTAGACTAGATAGTTCAAAACTCCGAAAACTTCTAACAGCTTTCCCAGATGGACATTTTATTCACATTTCATATTCAAAACAGATCACAGCATTCATATTTACCCTTGAGTCAGCCTAAGTCACCGCATTTCAACAAATTAAAAGAAGACATTTAAATCACTTCAGATTCCTCCTCTGAACGCACGTACCAAGTAATTAGGAGCTCGAACCACAGCAGGGAAAGCTGGAGAGACCTTCACCCAGACAAGGCTGGGAGCATCATGCTGTCAGCAAGTTTTCCTGGGATGACGAGGTCACCAGGTTAAGTACAACAGGGTTTTCTGGCATTAGTTACAGGATTCTGCTGACTGAGCTGTTCGTTCTGAAGGATTCTTCAAACCTGTTTAACGGCTTGTCAACTTTCTACTCCGCAAGCTAGCTCCGCATTCATTCCTCATGCAAATTGGTGCAATCCCCAGCAGAAATTACAGTGCCTTACCCCAAACCTGGAGCTCATTATAAACACACCAGTCAGGGGCTACTCGTTATTTTGAAGCATTCCAGCTTAAGAAATGTTGAGTTTACAAAGAGTGTTAAACATTCTGGCCTTGGGTCTGTAATACCAGGATCTAACACAGACGTGAACACTGTGATATATCTATGTGTCTCAGGCTAGCTAGCATTTCAAGTCCCTTATCTTCAACAGTAACAAGTTCGGTTATATTGATTAATGAACACTCCCTCCTATTGTTTGTGAAAAGAATGTGTGCCTAACAAAGCTTTGCTGTTCTCCAGACGCTCGTCACACAGGGTTATTCAAAGAGAACACCACTCTGAACCATTTCTCCAGATGAGTTAACAGTCTCAGTTTTATTCTATTTTACTATTCTTACTTTATCCTCCCAATGCAGGGTACGGGTCTGCAGGCAGGAATGTACTCCCTAAATCTGTTAGAGAATGCAAGTCCGCGATCACGTAGGAAAAACCTTGGAAATCTAGCATCTACATTAATTCTTTCTCTTCTCCTTATTTTAAACCTTCTAAAGAATTAGGGAGATTAGAGAAGGCAGAGACACTTTCTATCTATTTATAACGTGTCCTGTAGGCTCTAAAGCCGTATTCCCTCTAGACGAGATCTAAAGAGAGAAATGTTTTGCTGTGAGGGTGGGGAGGCCCTGGTCCAGGTTGCCCAGGGAGGTAGTGGATGCCCCATCCCTGGAGGGGTTCAAGGCCAGGTTGGATGGGGCTTGGAGCCCCAATCCAGTGGGAGGTGTCCCTGCCCATGGCAGGGGGTGGGACTGGATGGGCTTTGAGGTCCCTTCCAACCCAAACTATTCCACAATTCTCTGATTCGCCGCTCCTGTAACACCGAAGTTGTGACCCCAGTTTTCTGAAGGGCAGTTCTGCATCTCCGCTCCCACACGCCGCCCTCAGCAATGCGCACACGCACAAACCTTCAGCGCTTTGTGCCTACAGGGATACTTAAAAGGGAAATTCCAACAGGCATATGCATAAGTTAACACTCAGATGGAAATCCAAAACATCACAAAGAATTCAGATCTACATTTCTCTATGCATTCAGATTTCTGGAAATTTTCAGGCATAAAAGAGAAGGCTCAGCACCCCAAGAACTCGCCAGAGCACGTGGTGCCAGCAATTCTCGAGCGGCTGTCCCAGCAAGCACTGACAACACAGCCCTCAGCAAACCCTCCAACATCTCCATGCTAAGAAGTTCCTTGTCCAAAAGGGTAGGGAGTAGTTTTCATTCTCTCAAAGGACTACTAAGAAGATAAATTAAGGTCTGAGTAGTGCTTTGAAGATCAAAACTGCTATGCTGTTATTTATTATGGAGAACAACAAAGTGCATTCTTGTTGTCTGTAATTCAACTTCATAGAGAGAACAGAGAAGAGCACATGTGCTCGAGTGCACGAATTAATTCTCCCTGCCTCAACAAGCTGCAATTTGCATAACGGCAATTTTAGTCACCAAAACCCCATCAGTAAATCTATACTCATCCCTTTGAAATATTTTAAGGGCCTTAAGGAATATAACCAATATAGTTTCTCTTCTGATTCTTTTCCAGATAAGCTCTCCCTATCAGATATTTCTGCCTCAGTTCAGCAATGCCTTTTATCCTTAGGATTACTTACATGCTAACATTAGGCATTCTCGAAACTGCTTTGCTAAATCAGAAATTCTATACCTATTTTGGATGTTTCTACCCAAAAAGAGGAGAGTATGACAGCATGACATGAAGGGTGATATTTTAGGAGGGAAATCACAATTATTTTGGAGCTCTATTTTCTTCGCAGGCTTTCCCATCAGAAAATGAATAATCTGCACAGCAAAGTACGTCACAAAAATGTCCACTACTGAAATCTATGTAGAAATACTAAATTGCACAGCGTATCGCTGATTTTCACTCCTTTGAAATGCGCACACACACATACAACTTCTAAACTGTACACCAGAAATGCTACCACACTTCAATTACATTTTTATCTTTAAAACATGGAATCATCTGTATTTTGGCAGCACTTCCACAAAAGAGATTGGAGAACAAGTCTTTTCAGAGGCAGCTGAGGGAACTGGTGTTGTTTAGCCTGGAGAAAAGGAGGCTGAGCGGAGACCTTATCACTGTCTACAATTGCCTGAAAGGAGGTTGTAGAGAGGTGGGTGCTGGGCTCTTCACCCATGTAACAAGCATTAAGAATAGAAGAAATGGCCTGAAGTCACACAAGGGGAGGTTCAGATTGGACATTAGGAAAAATTTCTCCACTGAAAGGCTTCTCAGGCACTGGCAGAGGCTGCCCAGGGAGGTGATGGAATCCCCATCCCTGGAAGCATTTAAAAGATGGGTTGATGAAGCACTCAGGGATCTGTTTTAGCAGCAGACAGGGATGGTTGGACTTGATGTTCTCAAAGGTCTTTTCCAACCAAGTGATTCTACAATTCTATGAAAACCATGAAAGATGAGTCGTATTAACACCAGTTTTTATAATAACCCATAATAACAACTCTCAAGCCTTGCCACCACAACCATATTTTCCTGCTCTTATTCAAACAGCTAAAGCAGGAGATCGAGTTCTCCAGCATGCCAGCACTGGGATGTAACAGCACAAATATTTAAAGAAAACAAGAATACAAGCTGTTGCACCTAGAGGGTAGGGAGCACCGAAAGCTGATGGAACCTGGACGGCTACCGCTACCCTTCCACTTGAAAGGAATTGCTAACAAAGGACCTGCGAAGACGCTGAGCATCTCTCCAGCATGTCAGCCAACATCACCTCTTCACAGGAAACACTGAAATGTTAGAAGATTAGGTTTTGGCTCTGTTCCCGTTACCTTGGTTTGCACTCACAAGATTCTTAAAATCTGCAGCACACTCTTATTAAAAACACAGATACCAGATTGCGAACTTCTGCACTTTTTAGATTGCTTTCAGGAGAAAGTTGTGTTATATTTAGCAGCCATATGGCATCCCCCCTCCACACACATGTTTTATCGCGGTAAGAACTGACAAATTAAGTTTTCTAAAACACCGATCTATATGTTTTCATTTCCAATTTTACTCTTACAAGTTAACTGCGGTTTAATTTTTAAACCTGGCATTTGACAAACGGGAAACGCAAGGGGTACCTACGGGAAACAATGCCATGGAGAAAAAGTTTTCTTGTAGTCCACGTGAAAGTATTCAGAATGCCACTGAGCTACATTCTAGACATTCTAGCTAAATTATCCCTAAATTAATATAGAATGGCTACATAACCAAATAGCCAAGGATGTATTTGCTTCTTTATGCAATTTCCAATTGCTCTGCATACGGATTAGAGTGTTACGTAAAGAATACACCTTATAACGACATCTTTGGTTACTTGTGTACTTCAAGCTGCCGTACATCTCAACGGAGGAGAAAACAATAAGCACAGTGACAACCAGTACACCATAAAGAACTTCTAAGACAGAAGGGCAACCACCATACCATTTTCTCCTGCTCCTGGGAGCCAGGTTTACACACAGCCTGAAAGGCAGAAAGCTGAATTTCCCTATAGCACAGTCTAATTTTACAGAACCTGCAGCCAAAGGTTAGAGAGGGCACAATAGTTTCAAGAAATAAGAAAGAATATTTGATATATCCTGTCATTTGGGACGGCTGACAGTGCCAGCTGAACATACAACAGAAGAATCTCTCTATAAGTTTCCCCCTGACTGCCACCACATCATGCATGCACCCCTTCAGAAAAAAGGAGAGAAAAAAGGGACTGACAACTCCTAACAACTTAAGACTCCAAGAAAAGAAACAGATCGTTTTCCTCTCTAGCAGTGAGAAGCATCACTGATGAAATACTTACCTGCCAACTAAACCATGACGGCTACTCCTCTTCCTGGTACCTAGAGCTTTTCCAGTTCTTTCTGTGCTTTTCTAGGGAGCAGGGACCCCAAGAATACCTGGAACGATGCTCTCACAGGCCAGGCTGGCTGCACCCCCTGAGCATCACTTCCCAGCCAAGCGATGCCCTCTCCGCTATGACTGAGCAGAAGGACACCGACACCAGGACTCACACTGCACCCGCACTTCGATGACGCTGACCTCCTGCCAGCCTTTCTCCGAGTCGCAGGTTCAGGGTGGACCGGATTCAATTCCTGAGAGACTACGAGGGGCAACCCCAGCCTCTCCCTCCGACTGAACAATTCCAGAGCAGCACGGAGTATTCCTCCAGCAGGAGAGCGGGGCAGACGTGAACATTACACGCATGCCTGAACACACTGATGAGCTGCGTGTTCAGGCTGAGAAATAGAAAAGAACAACCCTGCTTTTTCCAGCTGGTGTGTTATGTTCATTACTCAAAGAAGAATAATAAACACTCGCTATTGTAGTTCCTCTCTCTCTGCACAAATCGATTTAGGGAATATGTTCTTTCAGTACAGCCCATCCTATCTTTTAGCCTTGTAAAACTGATGAAGGTGAATGATCTGGCACAAAGCGCTGCCCGAAGCAGAACCTTCATGCTGGACAACCCGCTGGAGAGTGTAACCCCCAACATGCCAGTCAACATCTTTGGTAGAGAGGCAGCAATTCCTTCTGAACACGGATTATTCCCTCCCGGCTTCCTTGAGGAGACAGCTACTGCAGGATGAAAAATAATTGTGAAATCAGAACAGCACCAGCAAGCAAGGGAACAAATCGCTCCATAGGGCAGGATTATTCGCACAGATCATTTGAGGGAAAGCAAAAAAATGTTTAAGGATGCAATCAATCATTACGGTTTCTTCCAAAAGAAAAAAAAAAAGCACACGCAATCATTTGTTTAAAGCTTGCCTTGGTGAAAAAAAGCGCTAGAATAACCATTCCTGCATACTTGATTATCAAATCAGACCTCGCTGGGAAGAAGAAGAAAGAAAGTCTTCCCATTAACCAAATTTTTTTATTATTATTTAAATGTGGTTGTTCAACACTGTAGAAAGGAGTGGGGAAGAGCAGATCCCTGGTCTTCTGGCAGTTTTTCCCATTCCTGAACAATTCCTCCTTCAGACACACAGCCACAAAGGTCCAAAGGTCCCCAGTGCCTTTGTTCTCCCTTCCAGAGTGCTTACAAACAAACTTTTGTTCCTGTCTCTTCAATGAAACAAGCTGCAGCAGTTACCAATGACTGAACTTCACAGCTGAGGCTCGCCTTGTGCATCGCTCCACTGAAGGAGCAAGGAATCCCATTTACCCCTCAAGAATAAATTATCAGAGCTGTCTCCGAAATAAAAATCAGCTGCTGTGCATTGAACCAGCCTCTAGCACACACCTTACCCTTCTGCACAGACACAAAAGCAAGCAGGAAAGGATCCACATACTTTAAACATTATACCAAAGATGAGGTTTGTTTTATCTGAACATCATAGCTATTGCTCATTTGTTTGCGAGATTTTGAATAAAATCCTACACATGTCACATTTTAGTGCAAACATGCTATATGCCAGTAATTTTTGATTTAACATGTGTATGGGCTGGAAACAACGACACCCAAACAGTAATTTTTATTGTTTATATCCCAGCCATAGCGTAAGGGATGAGATGATGACGATAAGTTACGGAACACAGCTACTGAAATCCATTCACATCCCATGAAAAGCTGATATGGAAATTGATAGTAAAGTTTGTAAAGATTCTATCAGATTATACCAGGTGCTATGAAAATTTTAGGGGCATAAAAAACAAGCAAGGCGCATTACTGAGGAGGATAACAGCATTCTTGAATTAAAAATAAATATAAAAAATAGTGAAACCACCCTTTTAAAACACTGACTGCTTCTAGCAGGTGGGAGCCGACTCTTAAGGGATGCTTCTTGTAAAACATAAAACACAAAAGATAGCAAAGTGCTTTCTTCTTTGCTTTCTTGCTTTTTCCTTTAATAAATTGTGCCTTCAAGCTAGAACACATAGGCTGACTATTAAGAAGTCTAATGAAGACATTCATGAATTGTAACAAGGAGTAAAAGGGTAATGGAATCTTAGAATGGTTTGGGTTGGAAGGGACCTCAAGTCCATCCAGTTCCAACCCCTTGCCATGGGCAGAGACACCTTAGGCTGCTCCAGGCCCCACCCAACCTGGCCTGGAACCCCTCCAGGGATGGGGCAGCCAACACTGCTCTGGGCAACCTGGGCCAGGGCCTCTCCATCCTCACAGCAAAACATTTCTGCCTAAGATCTCATCTCACTCGACAGTATTTGTAAGCGGTAAAATAAGACTCATGCCTATGCTCTGCAGAAACATGACCCTTCGCCCCCAGAGCACTCATACACACCTTGGGCATCCTCAATATTGAGACAAGAGAATTCACCATCCACATGCCAGGAGACATTGTGACTGGAATTGAAAACACCCACCTTACCATTAAGATTTTAACAAGACGTTTGTTTAGTCAATAATAAATATATCTCAGCTAACAAAATACACAGAGGATAAAACACTTCAGAAGCAAGAATTTTCAATCCTCTTACAAGAACCTAACACTTTGCCATCAATGTTATTTTTAGCAAAACTGATTATCTCAATCTGCCAGTAAGTGATGACAAAGCTTTCAGAATACCACCTTCCATCCTTGCAACTGAAAAGCAACTTAGCAGTGGTAATTAAATCACTGTTGTCCCTCTCGGCAACCGGATTCTGGGGCCACGGCTTCAGGATCACTACTACGCCTGCATCCAGCTGAGCTACTCACTGACACAAGTTTGAGTCACAGCATGTGATGTCACACCAGCAAACTTTTGCTGTTCACGTGCTTATGACTTTATGTTTGCTCTAAGATAGAAAAGATGGAGCAAGACCAAATTAAAAGTTACACAGGACTGACGACTAACTAGAGTGAAGCTTGCTTTAAAAGTAAACAAACACCCACAAGTGAAATTTGAACTGTCACAGTGAGTTTATCCAAGAACAGTGTTTTGCACGATGAACTCTTGTGTTACAGGTCCACTACCAAGAGATCTAGGGCCATAACTTGGGCTGCGGCTCACCGAGCGTCCCTCCACCCAACAAATAACCTCATGGATATTTAAGCACTTAACTTTATCCTGAAATCCACAGGAAGCCAGGCTCCAAACTTCTGGTGGTCCTGGTTTAATGAATTAATGGCAAAAATGGGAGAAACTCCATTTTCTCTGATTCTTAAACAGTTATAATGGGTAGACTACATCAATGCTTTCTACCCATGAACATCCAAGGCTGAGATGCTGACAGGGAAAGGGAATGGAGGCGCAGCAACTGCAGCTTCTTCATCAGCAAAAGCAGCTGATGTGACAACAGGATGAAGAATTACAGACCAGTGGTTTACACTGAACCACCACTTCAACTGGTGACTTCAGGCTGCATCAGCAGGACATGCTCAAAGAGTCACAACTTCGCTACTGAAATGAGACTAAAAGAAAATCTAGGTTCTTAAACAATTATTTTTAAAGAGGAGATTAGGGTTTATTTTATTTTCTACAGGGTGAGTTAAAAGACAGGAGCTGCTGAGCCATTTCTCATCTGTTTCAAGACTCATAGATGACACTGAAGTCCAGAACAACACACGTGTAACTAAAAGAACACAGCGAAGAGTAACAGTTAAATGTCATAATCACCACATGATAGTACCACCTAAATATATTCCAATCGCCGATATGATGACAGGTAATACTACGTTTAATCAAAAAGCAAGACAATAACATAAGGAAGCATATGCATGGCATATTTACCAACCTGATTACAGTTAACCTGGGTAACACTGGTTTATCAGCTTAAACAATCAGCAGCTAATTAACTGGGCATTTAACAACTAGGTAATAAAGTTTCTTCCCAGAGAAAATCAGATTGGAAAAGTCAACATCAGCTTAAACGTGATTAACTTCCTGTCCCATTGCTGGTATAGCAAATCCAATTTACTAAATAGTTTAAAGGGCGGGTTTTAATTATTTCACACACTTCCAAAGAATCTAACACTACCTTCACACAAATACAGTACGGTGGTCAGCTCAAGTATACACAGACTCCAGCAACACAAAATATTACTGAAATAGAACACACAAAGCCTTCTTTAGGTGCTCAACAACGCCAGTCTTGTAATTGATATTGGAGAAGCCCTCATAGAACCTTTACAAGAGGGAAAAGCACTCGCGGTGCAGGAGGAATATGCAACACAACACTACCTTGGAGAACTTCTTTCAGACTTCTCATTGCTTCTGATTTCTAAAACAATCACTAGGAAACAAATCTACAGCTACACAAACCCTTCTGAGTCCGCTTTACGTATTTGACCTGGTTTCAAAAGGCACACAAAGACCTCAGAATACACACAGAGCACTCAATCTATCTCTCTGAAGTGTTTTACACAGCAGAAACTGAGGCAGCGCAGAAAGATGGTGATAGGACTAGGGGCAATGGGTATAAACTGGAGAGCGGCAGATTTAGACTGACATAAGGAAGAATTTCTTTACTACGAGAGTGGTGAGACACTGGAACAGGTTGTCCAGGGAAGTGGTGGCTGCCCCATCCCTGGAGGAGTTCAAGGCCAGGTTGGATGAGCCTTGGGCAGCCTGAGCCACCCCACCATGGCAGGGGGTGGAACTGGATGGGCTTTAAGGTCCCTTCCAACCCAAACCATTCTATGATTCTATGACGGTGTGGGAGAAACACAGCAAGTCACCAACAGAAGGATTCAAATGACCGGTTCATAGCTGTATCAACAGAGAATAACAGCTTTGCTGCCTTCCTACAATTTCTACTGAACACAGCAATTCCAGTTTTCCCACTTTAATTGTTCAACGCCAAAGACAACAATTTGTTTTCAGCTACAACAGGGATTTAAAAAAAGAAAATAAAAACACGCACAAATTGATAATGAAAGAAAAATAAACAGTTTCAACCAGAGAGGCTCAGAATTACTAAATGCCTGCTGACCTGCGCCTGGATCATTACATACTCAGGTTATGCGATTCTCCAAATCCTGGTTGGCTGGAAGAACCAATCTGCATAACAATGACTACAAAAAATGGCTTCCCTTAGTGTCCCCAGGATGCACATCCCTCCTCCGCTTGGCTAACAGCAGCCAGCCTGCTCAGAGGATTAGCGTAAGAATAGAAATCACTGTGGAAATCCACAGCTCCAACTGCCCAGACTTGCTGACCTGCTTCACCCCAGACACCAAATTGATTTATTTTTCAAGCAAAACAGTCGTGGACTTGAAAATTGGAGAAATATTTGTTTCTTTTGTATTCCGGCATTAGACATGTGCAAAGGGCAGCCACCAGACGCGCACAGTGAACACGAACGGCTTTCCCTGCCGCAGGCACAGAGAGCCCACACGCTCACCTGTTCAAATCCTTGCCGGAGTCTGGTGGAGGAAAAGGAGCTTGTCAGGACCCCTCTCAGCTTGGACCCACCACATTCATCGCAAAACCCCCTTGTCAACAATCTCGCCGGCTCTGCTGGTACAAGATGCTGCTGCCGTCCTCCAAAGGCTGAGCCGGATACCGGAGCTGCTGTCGGGAGCAGGAGCTGCACCAGGCAGAAGCCATCCAGACCGCCGGTTCCACCAGAGACATTAGTCTGGGTCTTACAATTCACAGATTTACCTACTTCTCTTGATATCTTCTTTCCTTTCTCCTTGGGATCAGCCAAAACAGTATCGAGCCACCAACTGTGAGACAATAGCTCCTGCCCCGGTCAGCGCCACTGGAATCAGATAGGAACCACTACACCGATAAGAATATTTTGAGAGGAAGTGCAAATGAAAATAATCCCCTAGTTCATCAAGAGGCCAACATCTCCCCTTTATTAGAAGAGAGGAGAACATAAAGGCCAAGGGAACCCATTCCAATTTTTCTCTCCCCTACAAAGCTCTTCCAGCCATAATAAAACATGAAAAACATCATTTATTTTTGGAAATACGTATACTGGGTTCCTGAAAAAAAAAAACCCCACCAAATTTCCCTATAAACATATGACAGTGTTTGGCATGTTTGCTTTGAAATAGGGGAAGCTGACTGGAATCATCCCCGTAACGCGGTCTGACACTTCATGCAAAACAATGCATTCTAACAGCAAAATGACATTTCCTTTGCAGAAGTTCACAAAAGAAAGAGAAGCCCCAGGGGAAATGGCCGAAGTAGCACTCTTTCCATTTTTGTTAAGATTCCCTCGGCTCCCTCTGGGATCTGCTCCTCAGTCAGTAAGTCACCACTGCAGCCCTTCCTCCTGCGATTCTATAACGTCATTGCTCGCCTCACTTTGCAGAAAAAGAGACTGTTAGGAACCAGGATACTGACATTTCACAACCCATCAGCCAGTGGCACAACAACACTGCAACATCCAGCTACAAACCACCCATAAATCCCCAACATAAGAAGGAGATGGAGCTGTTGGAACAGAGGAGGCTACAAGGATGATCTGAGGGGTGGAGCACCTCCAATACAAGAAGAGGCTGAGAGAGTTGGGGAAGACATCCAGGAAGAACCTGGAGAAGAGAAGGCTCTGAGGAGACCTTAGAGTGACCTTCCAGTACCTGAAGGGGCTACAGGAAAGCTGGAGAGGGGCTGTTCACAAAGACTTGTGGGGATGGGATGAGGGGGAATGGGTATAAACTGGAGAGGGGCAGATTTAGACTAGACATAAGGAGGAATTTATTCACTATGAGGGTGGGGAGGCCCTGGAACAGGTTGCCCAGGGAAGCTGTGGCTGCCCCATCCCTGGAGGTGTTCAAGGCCAGGTTGGGTGGGCCTTGGAGTCCCTGATCCAGTGGGGCCCATGGCACGAGGTGGAACTGGATGATCTTTAAGGTCCCTTCCAACCCAAACTATTCTATGATTCTAGGATAAAGATCTAAATACTAAGACAATTCCCAGTGAGATTTCTGGTGACCTGCCTCAGATGTTCTTTGTTGCCTCAGAAACTTGACAAATTTACTTTTAAACAAACAAATCCCAGATTAAGACCACAAGCTGAAAGAATGAACAATGATTTGCTTCTGGTGATGGACTAATATTTCTGCACATGACGCACGGTATTAATACCACGTTAACACTTTCAGTTCTGTGGTTTCCTCAAATAACAGGTTTATATTGCCAGACTCATCCAGTTTTTCTCCCCGTTATCATCTCAGTCATTCCATGCCACCAAAGGGATAAAATTTTGGTTCTACTTGACACCTTCAATATGTTCAAACGTTCTAAAGCCATCAGCTATGAGGGCACACATCCCGGCACGGCCCAACCAACCTCCAATAAGTTCCATGAACACAAATCAGTCCAAGCCAAGCTACTTGCTTGCTCCTTTATCATGAGGAACACCTATTATTTTACTTACCAGTCATAATAATCTGTTGATTCAAGGCTAACCTGATTTTGCAAAACTGGATGAAAAGACAGGAAAGAAATCGCATGGTTCTATATAAGCACATGCAGGACATTTGTCCCCATTCTGTAGAGGAAGGTATCCATCCCACGCTCAAACAGCACGCACTTGGAATGGATAGCGAGAGCCTCTGAAATGACCCAATCTGCTCCATATCAGAGAGGAGCGTCCGGTGGCTTTTGGATAATACGCTTTAGGGTTATAGCTCTTTCTTGAGATGAACCCGTTTATTTTAACCTTCCACCTTCTTGTCTTTTCACCCATTCCTCCAAATTGCATTCTCACAGTACCAACCAACGCAACAACCTGGACGCTCATCCCGACGGAGGCTGTCCAAGCCTCTGTCCAAAGCGCTGTTTTCTGCAACATCTCATGAAGTGCAACAAAAAAATGACACATTTCCACCACCTTCTTACAACTGGGCAGTCACCGGTCCTGCCCAGAGCAGTGCTTTGGGATACGAGACAGGTTCTCAGGGGAGAGGAAGATGGGATACAGTTTGCCAGTAATGTATGCGGGTACATACATCCACGCTCCGAAGGTGAACTTACCTTTTGAAGCCATTTCTCAGTCCAAATACATTCCAGGCCTTTCCCTACAAGACCCCAACACCACCATCCTTCCATCACCTCCCCACTGCAGTTTGGTGAGAACATTAATGGAGATCTTCCAGATACACCCACCTCCAAGCACACCACAGGTCTGCTGGGCGCTCCGTCATGTCAGGATCCCGGGCAGAGGGATGAGGCTGGCTGGCAGCCAGGGTGACCCAAGGGGATGGTGACCACACCTGGAGGGGTCTCACCGGGCATCGGACAGGATCCCACCACCCACGCACCCCACAGAGTGGGGAACCAGGCCGTGGACCCCACGGCCCTTGGACCTCACACACTTCACCATCAAAAGACCCCACTGCCTTCAGACCTCTCACCACCCTCACACTCCACTACCCATGGAGTGAGCTACCAGCTCACAGACCCCACCACCCTCACACCCCACAGAACCCATCCCACTGCCCTCACACTCTACGGACCTCAAAGACCCCACTGCCCCTGGACACCACAGACCCTACTGCCCTTGCACCCCACACGCCCCACCACCCATGGACCTCACCACCTTCACACCCCACAGACCCCATCCCACTGCCCTCACACTCCACAGACCCCAAAGACCCCACTCCACCACCCCTATATCCCACAGACCCCACAAACCCCACCACCCATGGACACCACCGCCCTCACACCCCTCAGATCCCATAGACCCCACCACCCTCACACCCCACAGACCCCATCACCCATGGCCACCATCGCCTTAGCACCCCATGGACCCCACAGACCCCACTGGCCTCGCACCCCACAGACCCAAAGATCCCACCCCACCACCCTAGCATCTCACAAACCCCATAGACACCACCACCCTCACACCCCATAGACCCCACCCCACCACCCTAGCATCTCACAGACCCCATAGACCCCATCCCACCACCCTAGCATCTCACAGATCCCATAGACACCACCACCCTCACACCCCACACACCCCACCACCCTCACAACCCATAGACCCCACAGACCCCATCCCTCCACCCTAGCATCTCACAGACCCCATAGACACCAGCACCCTCACACCCCATAGACCCCATCCCACCACCCCAGCATCTCACAGACCCCATAGACACCAGCACCCTCACACCCCACAGACCCCATCCCACTACCCTCACACTCCACAGACCCCAAAGACCTCACCCCACCACCTTCACATCGCATGGACCCCACAGAGCCCACTGCCCATGAGCCTCACAGACTCCATTGTCCATACACCCCACGGACCCCACTGCCCTCACGCCCCACAGCGCAGGGAAGGAGCCCACACCCAGGCAGCAGCCCCAACGCCGCTCTCCGTGCCCGAGACGCGCAGGCAGGACCCCCACGGATGGAATCCCCATTCTCCCTCTCCCGATGGCTCCTTGGCCGCAGACGACTCCTCCAGCCCGGATCCCTCTCTGGGAGGACAACGTGGAAAAGCCACAAACTGAACAAAAAAAACCCCACCCTGGAATCATGTGGCTCCATTTCCCCTTTAATTTCCCCTTCCATTTCCTTTTCCATTTCCTTTTCCACTTCCTTTTCCACTTCCTTTTCAACTTCCTTTTCAACTTCCTTTTCCATTTCCTTTTCCATTTCCCCTTCCATTTCCCCTTCCATTTCCTTTTCCCCTTCCATTTCACCTTCCATTTCCTTTTCCTTTTCCATTTCCCCTTCCATTTCCTTTTCCTTTTCCATTTCCCCTTCCATTTCCTTTTCCATTTCCTTTTCCGTTTCCCCTTCCATTTCCTTTTCCATTCCCCCTTCCACTTCCCCTCTGGCTGGGCTGGAATCCCTGAGGCGACAGCCCAGGGGCACCGGTTGCAGCCACTGGAGAAGCAGCCGTGCCCCTCGCCATCCCCAGTGCTGCTATCGCAACATGGCACACACACAGCCCTTCCCCTGCTCCCCTCACCCGCCCCTGTCGCCACCATCGCGACACGAAAAGCTCTATCGTGACATGACCCGCATCCCCAGCCCTCCCTACGCTCACCACGCAGCAGAGCGGGGACTCAGCCCTCCCCTCGCCCACCACCGCGACACGCGGGCCTCTATCGCGACACAGCATCCTCCCCCACCTCTCCCAAACCTCTCCTCTCGGCCCTCCCTGCGCTCCCCTCGCTGCTCTCCCCTCGCTCTCCCCTCGCCACCGCAGCGGCCACTATCGCAACACGCGGGGCTCTACCGCGACACAGCAGCCTCCCCATCCCAAGCGCCACTAGAGCGACACCGGGGCGCTATCGCGACAGAGCATCCTCCCCCCCAACTCTCCCCCAGCCCTCCCTGCGCTCACCTCGCTGCACAGCGGGGATCGAGCCCTCCCCTCACCCCCCTAGCTCTCCCTTAACCCAGCCTTGCAGCCACCATCGCGACACGCGGGGCTCTATCTCGACACGACCTGCATCCCCCGCCCTCCCTACGCTCCCCTCACCGCACAGCGGGGACCGAGCCCTCCCCTCTCTCCCCCCCCCCCGCGGCCACTCCCACGACACGCAGGGCTCTATCGCGACACAGCTCCCCCCCCCCCCCGGCGCTCACCTGCCTGGGGCCGAGCCCCCTCAGCGCGGAACCGCCATCGCGAGGGAGCGGCGCGCGCCCCGCTCGGCACAGGCGGAGCCGCCCATGCGCGGGGGGGAGGGGCGGCACCTGCGCGGGGGGCGGAGCCGCGACTGGGGCTGGACTGGGGCTGGACTGGGGGTGTACTGGGGCTGGACTGGGGCTGGACTGGGGCTGGGGCTGTACTGGAACTGTACTGGGACTGGGACTGTGCTGGGACTGGAGCTGTACTGGGACTGCTGTGGGACTGGGGCTGTACTGGGACTGTACTGGGACTGGAACTGGGGCTGGACTGGGACTGTGCTGGGACTGGGGGTGTACTGGGGCTGGACTGGGGCTGGACTGGGGCTGTGCTGGGACTGTGCTGGGACTGGGGCTGTGCTGGGACTGGACTGGGACTGGAGCTGTACTGGGACTGTGCTGGGACTTGGGCTGTACTGGGTCTTGGGCTGTGCTGGGACTGAGGCTGTACTGGGACTGTGCTGGGACTGGGGCTGTGCTGGGACTGGACTGGGACTGGAGCTGTACTGGGGCTGTACTGGGTCTTGGGCTGTGCTGGGACTGGGGCTGTACTGGGACTGCGATGGGACTGGTACTGGGGCTGCTATTGAACTCGAACTGGTGCTGTGCTGGTGTTGGTTCTGGTGTTTGTACTGGTGCTGTACTGGTACTGGTGCTGCTACTGAACTGGAACTGGTGCTGTACTGGTATTGGTGCTGGTGCTGTACTGGTACTGATGTTGAGCTGGAACTGGTGCTGTGCTGGTGTTGGTACTGATGCTGTACTGGTACTGCTATTGAACTAGAACTGGTGCTATACTGGTACTGTACTGGTGGTTTACTGGTACAGGTATTGATACTGGTGCTGTACTGGTATTGGTGCTGGTGCTGTACTGGTACTGGTGCTGCTACTGAACTGGAACTGGTGTTTATTGGTATTGATGCTGGTGCTGTACTGGTACTGCTGCTGCTATTGAACTGGAACTGGTGCTGCAGTGGTACTGTACTGGTGGTTTACTGGTACAGGTATTGGTACTGGTGGTGTACTGGTATTGGTGCTGGTGCTGTACTGGTCCTGCTATTGCCGCTGGTATGGTACTGATACTGATGCTGTACAGGTACTGTACTGGTGCTTTACTGGTACAGGTATTGGTACTGGTGCTGTACAGGTACTGTACTGGTGCTGTATTGGTGCTGCAGTGGTACTGTTATCGATCTGTATACTGTACTGGTATTGGTATTGGCACTGTACGGGTGCTGTACTGGTGTCGGTACTGATACTGGTATTGGTACTGTACTGGTATTGCTGCTGGGATTAGTACTGGTGCTGTACTGGAACTGGTGTTGGTACTGATACTGTTCTGGTGTTGGTACTGGTACTGGTGCTGTAGTGGTACAGGTATTGGTACTGGTGCTGTATTGGTGTAGGTACTGGTATTGGTCCTGTTACTTTACTGGTATTGGTACTGATACTGTTCTGATGTTGGTACTGGTGCTGTAGGGTAGTGGTGCTGTACTGATATTGATGCTGGAGCTGCACTGGTACTAGTATTGGTGCTGCTGTTGGTACTGGGATTGAACTGGAACTGGTGCTGCACTGGTACTGCACTTGGTGCTGTTATCGGTCCATATACAGTGCTGGTATTGTACGGATACTGATACTGTACTGGTGCTGTACTGGTATTGGTACTGTACTGGTAACATTGCTGATACTGATACTGATACTGGTATTGGTGCTGGTACTATACTCGTATTGGTACTGGTGTTGGTACTGTGATGTACTGGTTCTCGTTGTTGGTACTGGTGATGTACTGGTATTGGTGCTGATAGTGGTACTGTACTGGTATTGGTAATGGTAATGGTAT
Source organism: Cuculus canorus (assembly GCF_017976375.1). Lineage (NCBI taxonomy): Eukaryota > Metazoa > Chordata > Aves > Cuculiformes > Cuculidae > Cuculus > Cuculus canorus. Next base: position 1,875,015 of record NC_071423.1, read on the forward strand.
TGTACTGGTGCTGTACTGATGTTGATGCTGTACTGGTACTGCTATTGGTACTGGTATGGTACTAGTGCTGTACCGGTACTGCAGTGGTACTGTTACTGGTCCATATACCGTACTGGTATTGGTACTGGCGATGTACAGGAACTGTACTGGTGCTGCACTGGTACAGGTATTGGTACTGGTGCTGTACTGCGAGAGAGGAGTACAGCGAGAAAGGAGCTTTCGGGAGCCACAGGACCTCCTGAAACGAGAATGTAGGGAGGTGGGTGGTGGTCTCCTCTCCGAGTTACAACTGATAGGGTGAGGGGAAATGGCCTCACGTTGTGCCAGGGGAGGTTTAGATTGGATAGTAGGGAAAAAAATGTCACAGGAAGGGTTGTCAAACCTGACAGAGGCTGCCCAGGGCAGTGGTGGAGTCACCACCCCTAAGAGGTGTTCAAAAACCGTGTGTATGAGAAGCTCGACATGAGCCAGCAATGAGCACTCTGCCCAGAAACCAACGGTGTCCTGGGCTGTATCCAAAGCAGTGTGGCCAGCAGGGAGGGAGGGGATTCTGCCCCTCTGTTCCTTTCTTGGGAGACCTCATCTGGAGTTCTGTGTCCAGTTCTGGAATCCTCAACAAAAGAAGGAGATGGAGCTGTTGGAACGGGTCCAGAGGAGGCTACAAAGATGATCTGAGGGGTGGAGCACCTTCCATATGAGGACAGGCTGAGAGAGTTGGGGTTGTTCAGCCTGGAGAAGAGAAGGCTCTGAGGAGACCTTAGAGTGACCTTCCAGTACCTGAAGGGGCTACAGGAAAGCTGGGGAGGGGCTGTTCACAAAGGCTTGTGGGGATGGGATGAGGGGGAATGGGTATAAACTGGAGAGGGGCAGATTTAGACTGGACATTAGGAAGAATTTCTTCACCATGAAACTGGTGAGACACGGGCCCAGGTTGCCCAGGGAAGCTGTGGCTGCCCCATCCCTGGAGGTGTTCAAGGCCAGGATGGATGGGGCTTGGAACCCCTGATCCAGTGGGAGGTGTCCCTGCCCATGGCAGGGGCATTGGAACTGGATGATCTTTATGGTCCCTTCCAACCCAAACTATTCTATGTTTCTATACGTGGCATTTCAGGACGTGGTTTAGCAGGCATGGTGGTGGGGTGACAGTTGGACTGGATGAGCTTAGAGGTCTTTATTTAACCTTAACAGCCCTGTCAGTCTGCGTTTGCCCCTGGACAGACTGCATGCACGCCCTGTTCACCATGCAAAGCCTTTCTCTCTGCTTACGTTTCAGTCTAGTCTCAAGACAGTGTTGTTTTATCAGCATAAGTTAAATTAAACTTTTAATTGAGGCGTAAGGGTTAACCACAAAGTCCTTCCTCCAGATGAGCAAAGCACTTTGTTGAATGCAATGAGCTGCAGCTCTTCAGTAGAGCATCTCTTGCAGACGTTCCCCCTGTGCTGTGTTTCAGTAGCTGATCCCAACCACTTTATAATGTGCTTCATGGATGTTTTACTGTATCATGAGCATTTTCAGAAACACACGGTTTTGCTGGCAGACGGCAACATGGAAAATCCTTCCTGTTAATTATGCCATTGGGTGACCACGGAGGTTGCAAATCTGATTGCTGGTGTGTATTTATTCCTTCAGCAGTGCAATCGCAACGCGGTTCCTCTGCGAGGGGCTTTGCCTTTGGCGTGGGCCTGGAGGCACGACGGTGAGGAAGAGAGTTGGGTGGTGGATCACGCGTGTTGCTGCACCGAGCAGCTCATGGAGAGCTATGCCATGTCCTTTGTCTGAGCCTCGGGGTGACAGCTGCATTTGCATTGCAAACCAAATATGAAATGGCCCAAGTGATACGTTTTAAGGAAGGTTTTAAATGAGAGCAAGAGCTGAAACTGCTCCACAAGCTGAGTTTGACGCTTCTTGGTTTTTCTCTTGCATATGTGAAACACTGTAAGTATTGTTTGTAATCCACATTGAGACTACTCTGGTGGTCATAGAACCATAGAATCACAGCATCACAGAATCATAGAATCATAGAATAGTTTGGGTTGGAAGGGACCTTAAAGATCATCCAGTTCCAACCCCCCTGCCATGGGCAGGGACATCCCACTGGATCAGGCTGCTGATTCCAGCTATCAGGAGTGTTTGGAGAAACGATGCTACTGTTTGCTCAGGTATTGGGCAGCTAAGAGGAGGAAGGCATAACCACGCAGAAGTTCTGCGATGGGAGCTTTAATTGAAAAGGTTTGAAGAATTTTGAGGTGTTGTGATGCCAATTTTCAAAGCCTGTGTGGAGTAACTGACAGTAACTGTGAAAGCGCAGAGTCTGGAACAATAGCTCTGAGACACGTGAGCTGCTTTGTGTCAGCATATGCTGTGCCAGATGCCAACCGACAAAATTGTAGTTAAGAGCATTGGTGGGTTTGGGGCTCCGTGTGTGAGGAGGCAGAAAATCATGAAGATCTTGTACCGCATCCCTTGAAATGGGGAAGAAGGTCATTATGTGAGATGGAGCTGTTGAAACAGGTCCAGAGGAAGCTACAAAGATGATCAGAGGGCTGGAGCACCTCGCATACGAGGACAGGCTAAGAGTTGTGGTTGTTCAGCCTGGAGAAGAGAAGGCTCCAAGGAGACCTTATAGTGACCTTCCAGTACCTGAAGGGGCTAAAAGAAAGCTGGAGAGGGGCTGTTCACAAAGGCTTGTGGGGATAGGATGAGGGGGAGTGGGTATAAACTGGAGAGGGGCAGATTGAGACTGGACATTAGGAAGATTTTCTTCACCATGAAAGTGGTGAGACACTGGAACAGGTCACCCAGGAAAGTTGTGGCTGCCCCATCCCTGGAGTGGTTCAAGGCCAGGTTGGATGGGCCTTGGAGCCCCATGGCAGGGCATGGAACTGGATGATCTTTAAGGTCCCTTCCAACCCAAACTATACTATGATTTTATGTGGGCTGATAAACGAAAGAGGATGCAGAAAATGCATAAATTACTAGGATGGCATGGCAAAATCATGTGATTTACTTATGCTCGTGCGTGCTTCAGTCTACAACTGCAATCCTGTCAAACCTGATGAGTTGTTTGGAATGAACCAGGACCAGAGCCATGTGGCTCACCGCTGATCAATCCTTGGGGCACTGGATGTGGGTGTGTTGGTTCCTACTCCAAAGTTAGTAACGTGTGAGGAGATGATCCCTGTCTATCCATCACTGATTTGAGTGACTCCAAAATTCCTAGATGAAGGATACTCAGAGAATCCCCAAGTAGCTCAGCCTTTCCCTCTCTATGAGATGCATCATCTCTTTTGCGGGTTTAGTTCTGCCTTATTTTGACTGGCTGTCACTGCAGGATTTTGGCAAAGCTTGTTTGTTGCTTTTCCCAAGCCGAGTATTTTTCCTTATGTCTGCCTAACTGAAAACAAATGGTGGGCTGCAGATGGGAATGCAGCTTGAGAAAAACGGAGATCAAAGAAAGGTCTTGACTCTACGCTGAGGATTCCCGCTGCATTTCCCCTTTCGCTGCCTCCCACCAAGTTCGTGGCTTGTGGTTTGAACCTCACTGCCTTTACTTTTCATCTAAACATCTTTGCTTGAAAAAAAAAAGAATTAAGGGAGAATGTTTTCCCGTCTCAGAATTTCTCTGTTTCTAGTTCGTCAGTCCTTGGTTTTGCTAATTTTCTGGAAAGCTGGAATGGCTCTTCACGAAGCCGGGAAATGTTTCAACATGAATAAACAGCGCAGAGCCCTTGCATGCAGTTCAGCCAGACAGGAAAGGGCTGATTTGAATTGTTTCAGCCCTTGCCAGTTATAGGTTGCTGTTATGTGTCCAGAGGGCTTGTCTGCCCTTTTCATGTTGGATCTGAAGGTCACTCGGCCCTGATCACCTCATCAGCAAGTTAGCCAGTGCTTTCAGGAGAAAAAACTTACCCAAAGGATGAGAGGGAGGAATACAGCCAGGTGGCGGTTCCTCCTGAGCTGATTTTTCAGTCTCAGCCTTTAAAAACTGGGGCATATTTATTTGTCATTAAGAGTACTAATTTTTTTTCTCCCGAGTGAGGACTTTTTTGATCAACGTGGCTTGTGACGTGTCCTTTTTTTTTTTTTTCCCATTATCTTTTTTTTTCCACCGATGGATGAGGTTAAGGACGTTCAAGAAGGGAATTTTGCCTGGCTTAGAACTGTTGGGGCTTAATTATCCACGGATGTCAATGGAAAGATGCCTCAGCCTGTGCTGAGAGGAGCTCTAGAGAGCAGCTATGATGATAGCTGGTTAAAAGTTCTGTTTTCATTTATATCATGTGGCCTGGCTGTGCTTTGAGAAGATGTTTATGTGAGATAACACTGTGACTTCCTTTACTTCTGTTCTGCTTCTCTTAAATATTTTTCTTGGAGTGAAATGATAAATATTTGACAATCGGTTGCATTTGGAGATTTCTTCTGAGCTTTAGATGTTTGTTTTGAGAAGATGCTGATGCCATTGCCAAAGAGTACTAGGCTCTGTTTACAAAATAAATTGGGACCACAACAAAGAAGTGTGGGAGAAAAAAAAGATAGGGAAAAGGAAGAGTGAGAGACCATGTGTTTCTGTTCCTGAAAGCTGCTTTGCATTTCTGTAGCACCTTTCCTCCCAGTATTTCAGGGCACAGCACGAGCATTAGTCGAGCCTCCTGCGAGATTTGGGAGATGAGTGAGGCAATTCCGGCTGCTGTTGAGAGGCTTGGAGTGATAGGATGAGGGGCAATGGGTATAAACTGGAGAGGGGCAGATTTAGACTGGACATAAGGAGAAATTTCTTCACTATGAGAGTGGTGAGACACAGGTTGTCCAGGGAAGCTGTGGCTGCCCCATCCCTGGAGGTGTTCAAGGCCGGGTTGGATGGGCTTTGGTCAGCCTGAGCCAGTGGGGTGTTTCCAGGAGGTGGAACTGGATTGGCTTTAAGGTCTCTTCCAACTCAAACTATTCTATGATTCTATGATAAGTCTCCTGGACATATATAACCCAGGAAGAAGAGTGAATCTTTTCTGGTGCCGGGCTCTGAGAGCCAGATAAGTCCCTACTGCATATTTAGAGAGGTCGTCGTATAGAGATGCTGAATTTGGACTTGGGCTTCTGCATTGCAGAGAGAGATTGTCTAATTGATCAGAGTCCTTATGGAGCTAAACCAGCAAGTGTTTTGCCATCAAGAAAAAAGGATCAGCATAAAAATACATCTAGTTTTATTAACGTCAGTTTTAAATTAATCTTCATTTCAGTGGGCAAAGCTAGTCATTCATTTAGGGTTGAGGCAGCAAGAGTGACATCCTGCCTCTGTTGAAGCCAAGGAGCATTGCTATTGGCAGCTGAAGCCGGGCTTTCTTCCCAAAAGTAGATGTTAGCGATAAGAGCAAGAGACTCGATCCAAGTAACTTCAGTAGCAAATTTGGCATATTGGAGAGGACTCTGGGGAAGGAGAGACAAGGGTGCTGTCCTTACCAATGTTCCTACTCGTGTTTTCAGAGAATAAATATATTTTCTCCTGGAAATGGATATATTGACTGTGTCAAGCTGATTGCTCTGTGACATGCTGTGCTTTAGTCCTGAATGTTTTGTATTCAGACATCAGCTCCTATTCATCAGAGAGAGGAAATATATTTTTTTCCCTACAATATTTTGTGGTTAGATTTTTTTTTTCTTTTTCCTTAGCATTTTTAGGTATCAGAATCCTCCTGACTCGTGTAGGGCAAACCGAAAACATATCTATGTTTTTAAAGCTGCTCGTCCTTGGGAAAGGAAAGGGCGTGGGGTACACATGATACCATTCTGTGACTACAGGGCTGCTTACTCCACTGCCTACACCCTGGAACAGAGCCTTAGCTCGTCAGCTGGTGTCAGTGGTGATGCCACAGCTTGTTGCCGCTGCATGATGTTTTCTAGTAGAAGTGATAAACAAGAAGATAACTAAACAATGCGCTGCTGTCAGGTGTGATGCTGGCATAGGCGTTGTGTATGGTTAGCGTCAGAGGTGAGTCACTCCGAGATTTTACTGAGAGTTAAAAAGTTCTAGTGGGGATGAACCCTGCTGTCCCCAAGGTAAAACACCCCCCAAAAACCAAAGCGTAGCCGGTACACATCCTTTAGTTAGGCATATTTCTACACACATGCACAGCACTGTAAATCCAAGTGAATTCTAAACTCACAAAGATATGCATTCAGAGAATAACTATGACCAGATTTTTAATGAGCCATTCATTTAGACTATTTAGCAAAAAAAAAAAAAAAAATCACTATCTTCTGGAATGATTTCACTGAAACAGTCACTGAATACTCAAAATGCTGGCAAACAACAGTAGAAATTTCCAATATTCTCTAGCCCTTACGCACACAATTGGAAGTTGTCCCACCCTTTTAAAATTATCAGTATTCCATCACCCCTGTGGAGAACATTGTGTTTGGTTATACAAAGCAATGAGGAAGGTTTGAGATGTAACTGGATAAATTGATTTTTTAAAGCCCTGAACCTCTTAATGTTTACAAAATACTCTTAGTGTACACACACAGTCTCTGGGACTATGGAAATGTAAAGTTCATCTGTGTATAAATACAAGCAGAGCAGAATATAACTTTCTATCCCAGGCTATCTCTTTGATGGTCAAATCCTCCTGGATGAGTGTGCAGGCTGCTGAATGGGATTCTTCCAGTTATCAGGCTTATTTCTTCTTGCGTGCAAATGTGATGCTGTGGTTAGGATCGAGTAAAATTGCTCTTTTGACTGCTTGCTCTTTAATCCCTCCTTTATAGTCTCTTAAATGTTCCTGGAGCTATGCTGCCGTGAAGCATCTGTGAAATCAAGTGACTCGCTGGGTCAATCACATGGCTGGCTGCGAGCTCAAACGTCAGGCAAGCGCGTTCCAGCCGCTCTGACCCCGATGAGAAGGGAATCACAGAATCACCAGGTTGGAAAGGACCCACTGGATCATTGAGTCCAACCATTCCTAACACTCCCTTAAACCATGTCCCTAAGCACTTCACCCACCCGTTCCTTAAACACCTCCAGGGAAGGTGAATCGACCCCCTCCCTGGGCAGCTGTTCCAGTGCCCGATGACTCTTTCCATGAAGAATTTTTTTCTGATATCCAGCCTGAACCTCCCCTGGTGGAACTTCAGGCCATTCCCCCTTGTCCTGTCCTCTGTCACTTGGGAGAAGAGCCCAGCTGTAGAAGAGGAGAAGAAGCGGGACTGTATTGCATCTCATTGCCTTTTCACACGGTTTCTCTCTTCAGACCACTCATGCCCAATCTTCTTGAAGTTTGCAGCCTTGTAATTGTTTGGCTGTTGGACTGCTGTTAGGATCTGAGGCTGTTGGACACTCAGTTTCCCAAGGAGTTACGGACACCGGCGTGGGTGGAGAACTCCCTCAGCTTGCTCTGAGACCAGAGGCTGAGACGAGTTAATACAGCGCGTAAGCGGGGCCCCGCGAGGCTGAGGAGACTTGGCACTTGCCATGCTCCTCTGTGACAAATGCTCAAGATCTCTGTCTGATAACCTCACACTTGGATATTTTTCCCATGGAGAAATGACCTTGGGTTTGGAAAGTTGGTGTGGATTATGTTAACCCACGCTGCGAGGAAAGAGCTGTGAAAGAATATGAACTAGCACATCACTAAGTGAGTGAAGATACCGTGCTGAGAGAAACCTGGTGATGCCATAGAATCGTAGAAGCATAGAATCAAAGAGTCACTAGGTTGGAAGGGACCCACTGGGTCATTGAGTCCAACCATTCAATCATAGAATAGTTGGGGTTGGAAGGGACCTTAAAGATCATCCAATTCCAACACCCTTGTGATGGGCAGGGACACCTCCCACTAAATCAGGTTGCTCAAAGCCCCATCCAACCTGGCCTTGAATCCTGTCCTGGAATCCAGCACTGTTCCTTAGCTGGGAAAAAGTATCTGTGACATTGTGTGATGGGAAATCAGACATGCAGGGTAGACCAGCCCCTGCCTTCTTTTCACGGTGACTGATTTAGTGCTGCTCCCCATCATCTTTAATGCAAATTATGTTGTGTAATAATTTGTATATTTATGACTGTGTGTGGCCAGAGCTGCCGGTTTCTATTCATGTCTCTCCGTTGCCTGGAGTGAGAGAAAACAGCAGATTGGGTCAGGCCTGAGGTCTAGCTGCACAAGCTGGGCAAGTATCCTGTGAGAAGCACACAGTGCCTTGCATTTTTAATCCTAGATTTTCTTTGTCTCTGTTAGAGAGTGGTTTAACCCCTGATACAGGAGCTATAACATCCGATTGTTGTAATGACGGCACCTGTGGCAATTCTGTATGTCCAAACATTGGACGTGGGTTGACGTAGAGTTGGGCTGCTGTAACCCTGGGCAGGTGGAATGGAGTCTGGAAGCTCTTTAGTTTGGAAAAAGGGTAAGGAGTTGAAGGATGACTGCTAGATGGGTGCCTGAAAACACCAAGGGAAGGGACCTGGGGGTGGGCTGATGAGATGCAGAAAGCTTAAAACAAAGTGACGGGCTGTCAGGGTTGAAACTGGGATGAAATCTGAACTCTGCCTTTCCAGTCACACCCACTCAATTGCAATCCTTCGAGGAGAGCAAGTGAAAGGAGGGAATGCGAGGGGCTGAACAGTGCAGGTGCTAGAAATGGCCTCTGGTGCCTTCTAGCAGAAGCTTTCTGGAGCTCGGATGGACGTATGGCATTTCAGGGAGCCGGCGGGAGAGCCTGATGGAGCTGTCGGGTGTGAACGTGTCACACACAATGCAGATGCTTGGCAAGCTGTGGCCTGCGGCAAACTGTGGATGTATTTTTCCCCTCACGTGCACTCCAGACAGCCAGGAAAGTTGTATTTTGGTGAAGTACTAGTAAAATGCATCACAAAGGTAAGGGCTGTGCTGCCAAGAGGGCTCGAAGAGCAAAAGGACTGAGCAAGACCCTGGTATTTTACTGTGCCCCGTGTTAGTCTTCTGTTAATTCCTTCCTCAATTTGGAGCACTTCATCTGATCGTTGTGTAATTCCAATATGTTTGGAGTTCACCTTCATTGATGACCACGCTGTGTTTCGCTTGGGTTTATCGGCACAGGGAGAATCAGTGAAATATCTGGTGAAATCTTCATCTACCTTAGAACTTGAGGGCTGAGACCGCACCTCAAATACTGTGTTCAGTTCTGGACCCCTCACCACAAGAAGGATGTTGAGGCTCTGGAGTGTGTCCAGAGAAGAGCAATGAAGCTGCTGAGGGGCTGGAGAACGTCTGACGAGGAGCGGCTGAGAGAGCTGGGGGTGTTTAGCCTGGAGAAGAGGAGGCTGAGGGGAGACCTTATTGCTCTCTACAACTACCTGAAAGGAGGTTGTGGAGAGGAGGGAGCTGGGCTCTGCTCCCAAGTGACAGGGGACAGGACAAGAGGGAATGGCCTGAAGCTCTGCCAGGGGAGGTTCAGGTTGGATATCAGAAAAAAATTCTTCACAGTAAGAGTCATTGGGCACTGGAACAGCTGCCCAGGGAGGGGGTCGAGTCGCCTTCCCTGGAGGTGTTTAAGGAACGGGTGGATGAAGTGCTGAGGGACATGGTTTAGGGAGTGTTAGGAATGGTTGGACTCGATGATCCAGTGGGTCCTTTCCAACCTTGTGATTCTGTGATTCTGTGACTTTTTCATTCCAGGGAGCTGTGACTGAACCAAGGTCTTTTATTGGGCTGTGAACTTTGTAGAAACTCAAGGTGATTACTTACATCAAATACACAAGCTGAGAATTCTGCTGTCTCGTAGATTTACGCCCAATAGCAGAACGGTTATTTTCCTACACCCAACTCAGAGCTGGGGGAAGCCCTGGTTGCTCCTGACTTCTGAGAACTATATAATTAACAATCAGCAGCCGTTGCTGCCGTAAGATCCTGCTGCTCCCAAGCAGGAGTTAGCATTGCATATTTATTTGGAGGATGAAAATATCTACTAACATCTATAAATATATTCAGTTATTTTTAGAAGAGGTATTCAAATCTTCTAGTGGCTGAGTGTCCCAGATACAAAGTGATGGAAGTGAGGGAGATCTCCTCTTGTGACTGAGTTATTTGTTATTGTTTCATCTTAGGTTTTGCTGCGTCAGGTCCATTTTCATGGGAAGGACCCTCAGTGAAGCTCAGCCACTTATCTGACCATCTTCAAAAGGTATTTCATAAGTGTAAATATTTGTGGCAACTTGCCTGTGTTCTGTGTACTTTACAGAATGACAGAAAGAGACCCTCCGGAAAGCTTTTTATGTTTTAGAGCACGTTCTTTAGTAAGAATAATTAACTAATCTAGCACTCCACCAATGGTTATTTGCATATTTTTTTGGCAAAACTTGTTTCGTTAACCAGAGAGACTGTATGGTGCCTTGTTTAAGCAAAGAAATGTTTCTGTAGGAATTTAATGATCTTACAAATAAACGTCAGGGTCTTTTACAGTGAGTACCACCAGCCCTAAGCCCTCGCAAACTACCTCTAGCTCGCTTTGAGCCACACGAGGGCCGTAGAATCACAGAATCATTAAGGTTAGAAAAGACCTCTAAGCTCATCCAGTCCAACCATCAGCCCAACCCCACCAGACCTGTTAAACCGTGTCCTAAAGTGATGTGTCTACATGTTTTTTGAACCCCTCCAGGGATGGAGACTCCACCACTGCCCTGAGCAGCCTATGCCAGGGCTTCACCACTCTTTCAGTAAAGAAATTTTTCCTAATATCCAATCTAAACCTCCCCTGGTGCCACTTGAGGCTGGTACAGGGTACAGGACTATAGAGCTGAAAGCTCTAGAACAGCTCAAAGCTCAGTATTTATCTGCACAGGACTTGTGGTATAAACGTACTCAACTACTTAGGAATCCTCTGAAATGTCATGCTGCCTTTTGCTCTGCCGAGGGTCAGTTTCTAGTAGGGATGCAGTAAAAAACAGAAAAAGCAGTCATTTTTTGAGGGTTTCACCGCATAATACTTTTAGGCACGTATAGGCATTATTTCACTTAAAGTACTGTATAAAAAGCTTTATCTGCAGATTAAAAAAAAAAATAAAAGGTTAAAACTGTCGAGTTTAACCTGAATGGGGTAGAAGACAGCAGATAAAAACTCATGCTCAGGAGATGAACGCTGAATTTAACAGCGGCTCAGTTCAGGGTTGCCGTCTCACTGTGGGGCTGTTCAGATACCAAAACTACAGTACTTTCTACTTGAAAGAAAAGTGTTTACTGCTGACACGTGCTGTGGTATTAGCCACTCCAAAAGTCTGGAACAGGATGGGGAGAAGTCCACAATGGAAGAAGAAGACCTGTGCACCGAGCCGGAGTGCATCTCATATGAGTTTACTAGAAAAGGCGGTAAGAACTGTGCACAAGAGATGTGGCGAGTTCAACAGCCGGTGTGAGATGCTGCTCCAGCTTTTTTGACCTACAGGCATAACAACGAAGGGGTGAGCAAAGTTCTCGTGTAGGAAATGTCTGCAGGAACCCAGCTAACGCCGGGCTCTCCCTCTGAACCAGCAGACTGGCTTGGTTGTTCCAGGCTGGGGCTACAGCCAGCAAAGGCTACTCTGACCCACGGGCACTGGCCGAGAACTTGAGATAAGGGGCGGTAGAATCACAGAGAGACCCAGAGAGCTTATGGGACTGTGGGAGCTGGAGAAAAATGACACTGGAAGGAAGGGAAAGGTTGAGAATGGCTTTGCGCGATGGGTAGGAAAGAGAAAGTATGAGAAATAAGCAGGGAATTTAGCTAAAAGGCTCCTTCGCTGATTGATTTAACTCACACTGGAGAGAAACTGGCCTTAGGTCAAGTCTGCAGTGCTTTTATGTGATTGCTCTCCCCCCTGAGCTTCCTAGAGTGACAGTTGGGCCAAGCGTTTTGGCCTGTGGGCAAGTAAACAAGAAAGTCATAAGAGATGAAGAGATGTCCCTGACAAGGACAGCTCCCTAATATGTGTTTTACATGCCAATTCAGAAGTTGTGGGTCTGCTTTACCCGCTGGGCTCCTCTATCAGGAGGTGGATGCAAAGTGCACCTCTTTCCATCTGGAAATGTGTTTAAAAATGCTGCATCATCACTTGCAGCACTATTTTTGGAGCTCACTTACGACGTGGAAGCTCTCAGGCTGTCCTTGGAGCAGAGCCATGTGCTATCAGCCCCTTGAAAATACAAGTGGATTAAATATGTAGGTCAGAAAACAGAAAACACATCCCAATTTATTTAATACCTGACAGTTTTGTTGCCTCATGTTACCTCACTGGAGCTGCTGATCAGTATTTGAAGGTAATATAATCTCTCTCAGCTCAGAGATTGAGAAGGGTCACCAAGTATTGCTCCCCAAAGAGCAGGGGCAGTTTTTTCAGTGGCGTTAAAGGATAAAAATACTTGCCAGGGAATCAGGTTATGTGTGAGAATTGCTGTGAGAGAGGAACATAGAATCATAGAATCACCAGATTGGAAAAGACCTCTTGAATCATTGAGTCCAACCATTCCTATCTGCCACTAAACCATATCCCTGAGCACCTCATCTACCTGTCTTTTAAACACTTGTAGGGATGGGGACTCCCCCCCCCGTCCCTGGGCAGCCTCTGCCAGTGCCCCATGACCCGTTCTGGGAAAAATTTTTCCTGATGTCCAGCCTGACCCTCCCCTGGTGCAGCTTGAGGCCATTCCCCCTTGTCCTGTCCTCTGTCACTTGGAGAAGAGCCCAGCTGCCTCCTCTCCACAACCTCCTTTCAGGGAGTTGTAGAGAGCAATGAGGTCTCCCCTCAGCCTCCTCTTCTCCAGGCTGAACAACCCCTCTCTCAGCTGCTCCTCGTAACCCTTGTTCTCCAGCCCCTTCCCCAGCTTCGTTGCTCTTCTCTGGACACCTCCAGAACTTCAACATCTTTTTTATCACGAGGGGCCCAGAACTGACCACAAGATTTGAGGTGCGGTCTCCTCAGTGCCGAGTCCAGGGGCAGAATCCCCTCCCTGGACCTGCTGGTGACCCCATTTCTGATCCAAGCCAAGATGCCGTTGGCCTTCTTGGCCCCCTGGGCACACTGCTGGCTCATGGTCAGTCGCTATCAACCAACACCCCCAGGTCCTTCTCCTCTCTGCAGCTTTCCAACCACTCTTCCCCTGGTCTGTAGCTGCACAGGGTTGTTGTGCCCCAAGTGCACAGCTAACATGGAGCAAAATCTTCAGAGTAGAATCTATTTGTGTTCCATAAATGGGCTGAACATAAACACACATTTACGTCTACAGTGATATCAAACCAAAAATTAAGCCAGGAATCCTACTGGCACCAGTGGCCCCCGTGGGTTCATTGTGGCCCTGTTTCTTCCCTCATTTTCCAGCCCCGAGCAACTGGACAGGGAGTTCCAGCCTGGGCTGCGTCAGCCTGTTTTGTGCTGGTTGTCCCCCCTTTGCTGCTGTGCCCATCAGCCTCACACAACCCCGAGCAGTTTGACATCTGAAATTAAAGAGACGCCTGGGTCTGACTGAATCGTTCTTCATTATCTCAGCGGGCAGCAGATTTAGGAGCTAGATTTGCAATGAACATTTATTAGATTGTGTGTCTTCTGGGGATAGCTAATTTATTTCTTTTTTATCATCTGATTCCACGCCTTAGCATCATAATTAGCGATCAGACAGACATACTCCAATCAAGAGGTGCTTTTTGGTTTTTTTAAGCCTGCTTATTCTAAGAGTCTTTCTTTTCTCATTTATAGGGGAGTTTTGCACGGTTCCTCTGACAAGTGTGAGGTAGCCAGTGGGAATGAGATCTGTAATTAATTCACTAGATGCACAGAGCAAGTTGAAGACCGGCTCTTGGATGAAGGAGCTCTTCAGTCTCTGTAAGGTATCTCACAAGACAGCAAACATTTAGTTAAAGTGGTGGAGGTTGTGATGTTGGTGTTAGAGTGGCACACAGCAAATTCATTTAATGGAAGGTGTTGAGGACAGGAGGGAGAATATTATGTCTTTCAGCATTCCCCAGAATTTTGAACAGCCGTATGTGTGTGATTCTGCACTTTCTCATCAAGAGCTGATTCACTGGGTTTCTAGTAGAGAAAATGAAATCAGCCTGAGCCCAGCTTGCCACCCCTTCTCGTAGGTGTGTGTTTGGCAGGGGGTGATGTTAAAAGGGAGCCCAGCATCGAGAGCGTTGGCCTGAGCTGTGGGAGGTCCAGATCCGGCTCTTGCATTGCCAGAGACAAATTGATTGTCTCTGTGTGAACTGGTCATGTATCCTTGTTGTGCTTTGGCTCGGCATCCATAAAAATAACTCCAGAGACTGGGTGGTAATGTGAGACCCCTTGGATTCTGCAGTATTAGGGTGTCTTGTTGGTTTGTCGCAGGAGTGTTAAAAGCGGTGGAAAGCACAGAGTGAGGATGGTTGTCCCTTCAGGTTTGTTCTTTTATGTAATGCCTCTTGTTTTATTGCACAGGAAATACCTTTGTTTCTCAGCTCTCCCGCTCCTATAGAACCTGCCATTTATTGTGATTTACTTCGGTGTCTGTTTTCCTCGCTGCTTTGTGTTCTTGGATCAGATACAACGCCCTTTGATTCCAGTCATCCTTTTGCCTTTGCTTGCTTGGCTCTAAACATTTTGTTCCCTGAACATGGGCCCAGGTTCTGCTCTCCCTCATGCTGCAGCAATCAGCAATACTGCTTCCGAAGCAATTAGTTAGGAAGCATTGACAGACGGGAGGGAATTAGGGCTGTTGATTATTTTCTTTCCAACCTTTTTCAAGGGTTCCGTATTACTCTTCCCAAATCTTGCAGTGGTAGTCTAAATGTGCGGACCAATTCCAAGACTGACTATGCTTTGCCTGGTGGGAATCCACACCAGATTTCCATTTACCTGATTTGGATTCGCTGCTTCGTAGTCACGGCAGAAACCATACCACCAAGGGAGTTTGTGCGTGCAGCTGCTTGACTCCTGCCTAACTCAGCTGGATGGATATCTCAAAAGCCAGACGTGTCCAGACAGTCATCTTCTCAAGGCGGGTAATGAACTCACTTATTGGGTCGCAAGACACTCAAAGTATCAAGTGGAGGCTGATACAGAATGGGGCGAAGCCTGCAGCAGGGCTGACCCTCGAAGGAGAATCCGCAGCCAAGACCTCTGCTAATGGTTTCCTAGTGGATTACGCTAGAAATGAGGAAAGAAATTACTTTCTTGATGCAAAAGTTGTTTTTCTATTACCTCTTTTGGTCCCCAGGGAAGAGTAGATTTGGCCAAAAATGGAAAATTATCAAGATCTGAGCAGAAATAGTAACCGTTGTCCTGAGGTCTTCTGGGTTATTCTGTCAGAGCTGACTTTGTTCAGGCTCAGTCCCTCTCCCGTCTTGTTGTTGCGTGCTGTGTGAAGAGCCGCAGCCTCACCAACTGAGGTCTGGTCTGAACTTCCCTGTGCTGCGGTTTTCATTTCCTCTGTGCCGCGTTCTCTGGTCCACATCAGCGCCTACGCATGTTTGGAAGTGGTTTGCACGTGGCCAGCTTCTCTTTCCTTGTTTTTATGGCACCTACTGCACCAATATCTGAGAGGCAGATAAAAGACACCCAAAGGAGGAGTAGCTACGGTAGAAACTGAGGTGACCGCTGAGCTTGAGATGTAAAAGGGCGTTGCTCTTCTTTCCTGGATTATAGCAGAGTTTACACATAGGGTGAAGCACTTCCCTGCTCACATCAGGGCCTGTTCAGGTCTTTGTAAAACTTACAGCTACCCAGGATCCTTCCAGGTTAATGAGAGGCTCGAATTATTGTTGATCCCAATGATACGCAGGTCCTGGGCAGAGAGGTTTTGGTTTAAATGCCCATGAAGTGCCCATGTCGGGTTCTCAAGATCCATCCAAGTATTATTAATTATAGATTGTATTTAGCCTTAACAGCCTGACAATATTCAGCGTTGCTGGTCTCTTAATCTTGCTGAGAGAGGAGAGAAATTGTTAACCCTGTTTTGTAAATGGCCAAAGCTGCATAGACCGGCTGTAGTGGAGCAGGGACTGTAATCCCTAATTCTAAATTCTCCATTAAAACCCTAATCCCAAGGCCTTCCTTCTGCTTCAGACACAGTTCAGGACGGATGGTGCATAATTTAGCTGAAGTGATGCACCTGCCACTGTTTAAAGCTGGTTATTTTCTGTCTGCCCCTGTGTCAAAGTTGCTTTTATCTTTGTCTTTTTTTTTATTGCCAACTCCTCTTTTTTTTTTTTTTATTCTTTTTTCCTGGAGTGACTAGAAATTGAATTCTATTGCTTGCATTTTATAGGTCTCTGTTAAGAGCCTTGTGGTTCAACTACTTCAACAAAATCTCTACAGACTAACAGTATCTTGGGACTGATAAAGGTTGATGCTTGGACTGGATAAAGGAGAAGAATCCTAGTGTGAGTTTTCCAGCATCCACTGGGTGGTGAGAATCATAAAATATCTCCTGATTTGCCTGAGGATCTTAATTGTTTTTGAAGACATTTTCATTGATAATGTTTTAATGGGAAAAGAAAGGAGGAGGGGGGGAATACAGCTGCTTCACAGAGAGTGTAGACATAAAAGAACAGCAGGACACGGGGCATGTGGAAGTAGGTCAGATGCACTGCAGAAAAAAAAAATCATTATTATGATTAGGAGAGATTAAGGAAGGCAAGAGCAAACAGCATCAAAGGAATCCAGTTTATCAAGGCAGCATTCCTTGCAAGGCAAGTTCTCCGATCTGGGGCAAAATGAGAATGTCCCATGCTACATATTTAAATTAATATCTAGTCTTCTCTCTATTAATCCATGAATTCTTGAAGAAACCTTTATTGAATTGTCATGAGGAACAAATGCTTCAGAAACGGTTGCTCGCCCTTCCTTGCTTGAGTTCTTTTAGATTTTCCTTTTTTAAAGCTATGATTACCCAGTTGGGTCTCTAGGTGAAGAGCGCGCACAGTGTAATCGTGGTGCTCACTGACTGCAGTCAATCAATGGCTTCCTCAGCACGTTGGGTGCTTTACGTAAAATAAGGAGATTCTCGTCTCAAGGATTTCACATAAAAATCAGTTTATAAGTATGATGTTATTTCGTCTGAGGACATGAAGAAACTTCACAATGACAAGGAGGTTCTGTTGCTTCTCATAACTTTTGGGCAACTTTAATTCTGGGAGACGTGAGCAGTGTGCTGTGAATTACTCAGTCTCCTTTTCTCCCCTTTCTCCTTCTCGTTTTGACCGGCTGCTTTCTCCCACATGCTGTAACAGCAAGGCAATTCACTTTGGTTGGGGTGGGGTTTTCTTCCTTCCCTTCCATCATGGCAGAGATGACGCTGGAAGCTTTCAGCTCTCTAGAACAGCACTGTCCTCCTCCAGCATGTGTGTTTCGACGTACCAAACAATGGACCTTAACGGTAAACGTGGGCAATGCCTCTTGAAGTGCAAGAGGCACACATCCATTTGTAAGACAGATCCTGTATGAATTCTGTTATCACCTGAGAATTTGGGTCCTGTTCTTCACAGCACTGCAGGCATCTTTTGCTGAGGTGGATTAGCTGAGTTGTCTTTGACTTATTGTCTTATAGCGACCGACCTTTGGGTACCTGGAGGGGCTCCAGGAAAGCTGGAGAGGGGCTGTTCAAAAAGGCTTGTGGGGATAGGGTGAGGGGCAATGGGTACAAACTGGAGAGGGGCAGATTTAGACTGAACATAAGGAAGAATTTCTTCACTGTGAGAGAGGGGAGACACTGGAACAGGTTGTCCAGGGAAGTTGTGGCTGCCCCATCCCTGGAGGTGTTGAAGGCCAGGTTGGATGGGCCTTGGGCAGCCTGATCCAGTGGGATGTCCCTGCCCATGGCAGGGGGGTTGGAACTGGATGATCTTTAAGGTGCCTTCCAGCCCAAACTGTTGTGTGATTCTATGACTTCACACCGAGCTACAGTGCTCCTTATACATTTTTGACATTGGTTTGGGTCCTCTAGACTGAAACAACAACCTCTGAGCTGTTTGACAGAGCTCTGTCATGTCAAATGTTTCTTAGCAGGAGCAAGCTGCCTGATAAATTTAAACAAGATGTGGATGTCTCTTAACAGTGGGTTAAATACTAGCTGAACATCTTTCTAAATAGCTGCCAAAGGCTGTGGGCTGGTTTGCAGCTTAAACCAAGCCCTGCAGAACTGCTGACTTGAGCCGAACCATGTAGAAGGTTTGGCGTTTTAGAAGCTTTTAATTAACAGCACATTTTATGCCACTCATTAGTGTCCTATTCAGGAGGAATTGGTGTATGAAGCCTGCTAAAACTTTTATAGTGGTTACCCGTACAGCTGAAGTTACATCTGGTGCGTTCTCAGCCTCCCAAGCCGAGAAGGCACGATGCTTTTCTGCTGCCTTTGCAGCGATCCTGCACAACACAATCCCAGCCTTGGGTTAACGCTTTTCCTGCTGACTGGCTGTCACATTGTCACTCTAACAATGTTGCCTTTCAGGTCCCAGCACTGCCAGAACTCACTCTGCTCTTTGTACAGCACAAGGCAGAGCTTTGATGGGAATAACCTGGCTCTCCTTTGTTTAGGCGTAGAGTGAGCGTGCGCGGAAAATCTCACCCCTGGTCTTGTTTTGGACCTTTTCCAAAGATTGGCTTAAATGTTGAAGCAAGATACTCATCTTTCTATTTTGATGAAACTCCAGATCTTGATGGTTTTATGAATGTTAAATACTTCGCTTGAGTCTTGCTGCTACAGCTTTGGTTTAAGTTGGTCTGGAGTTTCTGGGTTCAATAAAACTATGCAAAATTATACCTGATAAGATTTTGATCTCTTACTGCTATGTGTTTCTTGCCTAACAACATGAGGTAACTCAATATCAGTAGTCTTCTATCGCTGTGGTCCAGAGCCTTCTAAAAATCTTGGGTATGACATCAAGGTTTAGCATTTCAAGCACTGCTTTGGAGATTCTTTGCAGTGTTGGGTGTTGATCCAGTCTGATGGTATGTGGGCCTGGGGGGCTTGGAAAGAGGGAGCAGCAAGGCATGAAGTGCAGCCCCTTCTTAGAAACCAGCACACTAGAAACACGCATTTAATTATATAGTGGAAAGAAATTAGGGACAATTAGGTCTCATCATAAGTGGATATTTGAACTTGGTTCCTAAGTGTGTTACTGACTCCTGTTACAGTCGTTTTAACCACTGTTTGCTTAAGATTTCCCATTTACAAATAAACTGGCAATGGTTTAAGACTTAATTAATGTTGATGAAGAACACTGCATTGCTCTGAGAGCTGCTGGAGAAAATGGCAAATCTTGCCGT
This sequence comes from Cuculus canorus, assembly GCF_017976375.1. Classification (NCBI taxonomy): domain Eukaryota; kingdom Metazoa; phylum Chordata; class Aves; order Cuculiformes; family Cuculidae; genus Cuculus; species Cuculus canorus. Next base: position 1,894,247 of record NC_071423.1, read on the forward strand.
CATTGTTATTATTGTTCCATCTTTAAGCTGTCAGATTATATAAATCTAGGCAGATGCCTTAAAGCATTGTGTGCCGAAAAGCTCTCTAAAGGAATAAATTCCCATCTCCTTCATCCTGGAAGAAAATGTCATAATTGTATGGGAAGATAGGACAGCTACTATTGAAAAGGAGGTGTAAAAGGGTAGGGAAGAAGCTCATGCAACACTAGAAAAAGAAGAGATGGGAGACATCTCTTTATCCAAACTGATAATGAAACATGAAGTATCCCCAATCCAGCCTGCTGAGAGTGTCTGATAAACACTTTGACAGGGTTGTGAGACAGTGGCTGTTGTTTCCTTAAAGCCTCAGGCTCTGGAATGCAAATGCAATACCCAGGGGTCGGAGATAATAGCACTTTACATGTATGCCAATGTTATTTCTTTTTTAACCTGGAAGTTTTAAAGGTATTTTAAAGGCATCAGCTAGACACTCAGACCCATTTACCTTCTTCGGGCAGTCCTGCCTATCTGATCCATAAACTTCGAAGTTGAAAGCCTTGGATTGACTATTTCTATGGGAATTTTTATGGTAGATCATGGCTTCTACGGGGATTTTACATCATACGTTTAACCTAATGTGAATGTGATGAACAAAGTTATACTGGTGATTAATTTATCTATAAAAGAGACGTATTAAAGCGTGTTGTCCAGAAATCCTGTAACATTGATTAACTACTTTTATGCATTTATCCTTCCTCAATCCTTCTCCAGAGCCTTAAAAAGAACTTTTTAGGATCTTTCTAAGGCTGCTACTGTTTGTTGCAATACACAACAAAGTGCTGTGACATATCTGCTGCATTTTGATGAAATTACTTGAACCAGAATGACTGGTGCTGCGATTATTCCTTATATTGATGGTTTAATTACAGCAGTGAGATGTTACGGGGTTAATTAATTGTTGCTTATTAAGTGCTTTGAGACTCTTGAATGAAAGATGCTACATATGTGCAAGGGAAGATAATTGCTTATTAACAGCGACGCTCACAGCTATTTGCAGGGTAAAAACAATTTAGTTCCGTTGTGTAATATTAGATTTGCAGGCTGGTCAGATCCGTGGCATATTTCAGGTTGGAAGCCAAGTGAGAGTGATGCACAGTGCCGAATTTGGCTTGTGGGAGTGGTCCCGTCAGCTTCCGTTGGAACAGAACGGGGCTGGAAAAGCAGCAGGTCGTAGAAACTGGAGGAGGGGATTGTGTGGGAAGAGGTTCTTCAGCTTTCAGTAAAATCAGTAGGAAATGGGAAAGCTCACAGGAATATTGAGGTACAGGCTCTAATTTCATGATCTTTAAGCCCTGGTTATCAAACAGCATCCACCTCCATGCGTGCAGCAATTGTGCTTCCATTGCCTTCAGAGCACCTTCTCCTTTAGAGGCTTTTTCCTAAGCATTTTCTCTATCAGCAGCAACTGTAGTCTTGCCTGTAGGCATGGACAATGCATCTGTGTTAGAAAATCAGGCTGCCTGAGCTCTGGTATTTATCCTGGCACTGAGGAAGCAGTGCTATGTCTAGGGAGAGATTTCATCGGTTCTCAAAATTTAATAACCCAGTGTGTCAAAATAGGAACAGTTTAATTGGTGGAATTCCTTTAGTCATGTCAGAGAGATCTCTGTTCCCTTCGCTCCTTCTTGCCATGCTAATTCTCTTTTGTATTGAAGAATAAAGATATTCACTGATGAAGGAGGAGGAAGAGAGACTTTAACGGTCTTATTGCTTCCTAGGAATGAGCATAAAGTGTCTTATAACGCTGGTTTCAATACCTGGATGTTCAGTATTTGTCTCCATCCCAGAGACCACTTACTGTGGGAATTCATGTGAAGGTTCTGCAGTGCCCAAAAGTGGCTGGAGGGAAACACAAAAGCTTTCTGAATACTGCCAAGCCAAAGATGACTAACATCATTAAAATCAGCTGAAAAGCATGTCCCTTTCTATCTCTAGAAAATGATTATTGAAATGGATGAACGTAGCAGTTCTTCGGGGTGTTGACCCATCACAAAGGTGGGGATTTGTATCTACAGAAGCAAAGTGTGGCTACGGCTGTCATAAAACCTCTGCTGAGATGGAGAATCTACGCAGCGTGTGATGTTCTATGAGGTGGTGAGTGCTTCTTCCACTGAAGCTGCTCAAACCACGGGCTGTTGGATCCAGGAGAGAACCAAATCATCTGCCCAAGGGTGGGCTGGAACCCATGCGGCGTATTTCTAAATTGTTGGGGCTTGTCCCAGCATAGAACAATATAAATCACCCTACAGAGAGAGGCGGAGGATCCCAGCCCTAGAATAACACGTCTGCTGGCTGCTGCTCAGCTAATGTGCTCGGTATGTACGTGTAAAGCTCGAACTCCCTCTCACGACAGCGTTTGTCTTGCCAGAGAGATGTGGGACTGCCACGTTTCTGTCCAAGCACTGTGTAGTACATGACGAACACCATGGATTCACTCTGCATGTGCAGATTGCTGTGAGCTGCACGCTGAGGAGCTCCCCAGTTCCCTGCAAGCGTTAGTCTTGCTCTGCAGGTGCTGTAGGGATGAGCTTTACGTGCCCAAAGGATGTGGTCAGGAGTCCTGGACACAAAACTACCTGATCAAACCTGCTGCTGAGCATCCAGAGACCCAGGAAAGGGGGATGCGCCCTTCAGTTCTGCTCGGATAAAATTTCCTAACAAAAAAAATCTCATGTCTCTGAGAGCCCTGGATAAAAGCATGGATTTTAGCAAGTTGCTTTGGGCTTTTTGTTGGTTGTTTGTTGGGGAGGGGGTGGTGTTGAATTGCTGCACTGTGCAGTGGCCAATTCAGGACTGCAGCGTGACATCTAAGTGGCACAATTTTGAGAGGGATGAAAGAGTTTCTGAAAGGTTCCTCCCAATTACCAGGCATTTATCCCCTGGGAAGTTTTCACCAGTTGTAATGGATCCAAACCTTTTCCTGTTCACAGCGAGAAAAGATCTAGGTCTGTTTTCCAGCTTAATGGTTTAGGAGAGCTTTATTTTGCATGAACTTGCTTTATCTCCAGAGAATAATTGTAAGTGGGAATCACTTTCTGAAGGTGTAGGAACAAGCTATGTATGGATTCAGCGAGTCGGACCAGATAAAATTCCTTGGAGAAAGTCTGTGCTGTCTCTGCGGATGTATACAGCAGCTGGTACTGCAGGGCTAGGGGTGGTAATCCTGGATGCTACTGCAAACCAGATAATAAAAATACCCCGCGTCTCATTAAGCAAGTCAAGGAAAAGTCCAAAAAGATGCAGTTAAAGCTGCAGGTAGGGATTTCTGGCTTCAAAAGCAGGACTGGGGAGGAAGTTAGGGGAAATTCCATTGAAAAGCCTGCTTAACTTGGGCTGTCTGCGGTATGAAATATTGCAAATGCTCTGCCAGAGAGAAGTGCGTTTGTCTCAGTTACTGCTACAGCCCAGAAATGCAAACGTTTTCTGTGCTGTAGTTGTTATGACTCAGAAGAATTATTCTCCTCTGTGTGTTCTGGCTCTCCTGGGCTCCGATCACCTGTCAGCCAAGGTACTGAGCTTGGCAAAGGCAGAGTGGGGATGGCTCGGTATCCATCTTTGTGGGTGAAAGGCTGTTTTATTAAATCTTTGTGGACAATGCGTTTCCATTTCCATTGCTCTAGGGGATGTGGAGTCTGAGCCAGTCACTAAAGCAGGCCTCCTGCTCTCGGAGGTGCCAGAAGCGATCTGCCTGTCTGTGCAGTGGAAATGGTACAGCCACAGCCAAGGTTTGTGTTCCAAGATTCAGCCCACGCCAGTGACTTTCCCATTATGTTGGTGTTTAGACACAGGAGTCCCACTGTGAGGGTCATGGGGGACACCGAAAGAGCATGCATCTTCAAAAGGCAAGGCAGAAAAGCAATTTGTTTTTTAACGGATGAGATATCACCTAGTGACTTACTAAAGATTCTATATAAAATTTGCAAGATGTGCTTTACAACGTGCAGTATATCATTTACTGTCTTATCCATGAAACTAGTCTTTCTCCTGATGTTCTTCTCTGGGTCATAGGACTGAAGTGGTGGTAAAACCATCTGCAAAGTTATTAGCAGTCTCAGTAAAAAAGAGATCCTTCAACAAGGTGTTATGGTAATCTGTTGTCTTCCTACTGCTCCAGCCAGCCCCCCCGCCCCTCCGTCTCTTGATTTTCCCTTCTTTAGAAGGGCTCAAAGCAAGGATGAAAGCAAACAGCTCTAAAACCGCTGACTTCTCAAAGTGCTGCACCCTGGCATTCAACCACCAAGGGACAGAAGTACGACCAACATCTTCCCAACAGCCTTTAATCCCCTTACAGGCAGACGCGTGTGAAAGGGAAAATAGTTTACAAACAGTGATGCTAAAAATAAGAAGCTTAGAAGAAAGAGTACCTTGTTCATCCTAAAGTAGGGAGCATACAGACAAAGAGGAAAAAAAGCAAAACCAGTCTTTTTTTGTAGTTTCCTGAATATAATATATTTTCTAAGAGCTTGGATAAATCAGCCTGGTAGATTAACCATTCGGGGTGATGGAAGGAGTGTAATCTGCAACATGCTCCTTGCATCTCTCTCTGTAAGAAAGCCTCTCCCCTTGCTCTTATGTTTTTTCTATTCCTGAGTGGAACAAACTTTGTCAACCGTTTACAGCCAGACTGGGATTATGTCCTGAGTAATGGCTTCTGGTACTGTTTTCTCCAGGAATCCCATTGGCATTCCCAGTGATAATACTGTACTGCTCATACTCTTTTACTTTCCATTAGCTTCTCCAGCCCCCTCTGCCTGAGCTCCGTGCAGTCTGGCAGAACAAAGTCAGGCAGGCCAATGGAGCGTCAATGGAGCGTTCCGGAGTGGAGAGAAGCTCTAAGGCTGCACTCCCACGAACTGCTTCCCAGTAGAGTTCAGAGCCTGGGGCTGTGCATGGGACACCTCGAATCCTGGGTTCAGTTCTGGCCCCTCGCTCCAAGAAGGATGTTGAGGCTCTGGAGCGTGTCCAGAGAAGAGCAACAAAGCTGGTGAGGGGCTGGAGAACAAGGGTTATGAGGAGTGGCTGAGGGACCTGGGGTTGTTTAGCCTGGAGAAGAGGAGGCTGAGGGGAGGTCTCAATCCAAGAGGTCTTTTCCAACCTGGTGATTTTATGACTCTATGATTCTATGACACTCGCTCTCGGTTGATGTACTCCATGGGGGAGTCTTGCCAACTACAGAGAAAGTAAAGTGCCTTTTAGACAGCCACTTTCTTTCTATATAACACAGCTCCCCTGTTTCCCATAGTTAATTAATTTTAATTGAATACTCGGGGCCTCTGTGTGGGTAATAGAATAGCAGTCAATGAAAAGGAACTTATCAAAGGTACCAGGTAGTTCTGATTTTGCCTTTCCTGCTGCTGCCCTTCACCCTGCGGGGTCAGACTGTCTGTGAATGGCTAACTGGTGTGTAAAGAGTACTCTCTCATCTCTCTTGCCTTCAGGGTGAGCTTGTCTTTGGTACATCCTACCTGAATGGGATAAAAGAATCCGTATTTGGTGCATGACATCTACAGCTCAAGCAAGAAAAAGAGCCCAGTAAAAAAAATCAAACAAACACACCCAAACCCTCCCACTTTGAAATTCATTGATGTTTCTTACTTTCACAGCTGCTTGAAGGACCGAAGCTTTCAACATGTGGTAGAAATCACCAGCAGCAGTGGATCCATCCGATAATGTTTCTTTAAATTGGGAGATCTTTAAGGTCTCTTCCAACCCAAACTATTCAATGATTCTATGTTTCTATGATTCTATGAAAATGTCCTGGTTTTAAGATAATTAGAGCAGTTCTAAATTCACAGTATCTCCTGCAACTGTGCTGGTGTGGGAAGCCCAGCCTGACTTTATTAGTAGAGGGTTTGATTTTTCCCTTTTTTCCACGGGAAGGATCAGTTTGGGAGATCCTGTGCACCTCCGGGGATGCCAGAGAGTGCTTTTGGTAAGAGTAAAGGCTTCCCTCGCTGCTTCCCCTTTGTTTGACCATGAACCATGGCAGTCTCTGCTCCGGACCACCAAAAGAAGAGAGGATGTGAGACCATGACACAGTGCTATAAGGCAGTCCTTGCTCTGGGCTTCTGAAAATGTGCAGGGAGACTGTCAGGAAGGGAGAGAGGGGTGGTGTGCAGGGGGGCTGGAGTGGTGGGAAAGAGCAAGAAGGGAAGACAGCGAGAAAAATATGTGAGCACAAGAGGTTCAAAGACATTCTTTGGCTGTTTCTGCCTCCTGTGCCTGTGCTGGCTCAGTCAGTGCTGGGGCTGTGAAGACCTCTCTTAATCTACATTTCCTTTTCCGCTTTCATTGGGAATGGAAGAGTCATGTGTAAGTGACCCTGCTCTCCCCCTCTTTCCCTCTCCATTTCCTTTCCCAGCAGCGTCTCTCTGGGATGTACAGCCATCTGGCTGTTTATTGCAGCATGAGCTGAACTCTTCGGTGTATCCTTTGGCATTTGGTCCTCTTTTAATGATTTCTCTCTCCTGCTTTTGCATTTTCTATACATCTCATTTGCACCCCTGGAGCCACTGTTGCACGAGTGCACTCTGTCTTCTTGTATCCCATGTATTTTCATGTTTTCTCCCCAGAAGTTCTCCACATTCCTGTTTGGTTTCTATTATTTTTATTCCATTTTTTTCTCGTGTTTCTCTGCTTCCTGTTAGCACAGGGAGCACCATCCCGCTCTCAAAGAGATGAGTGAGCAGAGGCATCAGCCTCCCTCCTGCTCTAATCCCATCCATCCTGGGTCAAGACACTGACCTCAGAGGCATGGCTGGAGGCGGAAAGGGAAGATGCAAACTGTTCCAGAGGAAGTTCAGCCTTGAAGATCAGCACTGGGATAATGAACAAGAATCCTTAGCTTCTTTCCCTTTGTGCAATGAGTAAAATGCACAGAACAGTCCACTTAACTCCTTCACTTCCAGGAGCGAGCAAAGATGCATCGTCATAAAGAGACGGTGAAACAAAAGGGATCATCTTCCATGAGAAGTCCGTCTATTTTATATTGGTAGGAGATGATGAGAATATAATGGCCAAGCAGAAGTCTGTCCTGGGTGCTTTCATGCTCCTTTCCTATTCCAGAATATCTTGGAAGAAAATCGTAACCACACAGGTGCTGCAAATAGATTTTTTTTGATGGAATTCTCATGAAAGGACAGATTGATGCTGTGGAATGAAATCTTCATTTGTGCCTGGTGGTGAGATAAACTATGACTGTTACAGGCTGTTGTTCTAGGTTCTTTGAGTATTTAAGACTTTTTCCTTTTTATTTCATTCTTTTTGCTGCAACAGAGAATTTCCCGTAGTTGTTTGCTTGTGCTGAAGATAAAGTTAGTGCTTCTTGTACCATCACAAGTGTTTTATGTGTGATGAGTAGCACGCAGGGATGTGCTGGGATCTGTGCCGAGGAGGTTGAATGGCCACTGACAGCTTCACAGTGGCAAAGGATATGGACTCAGAATAATTAAACAACAGTGTCTCATTGCAGCTCGTGACAGCTTCCAGATGCTGCTGTGAGTGATTCCAGATTTGCTCTTCAGAACCTCTGGTTGTTGAGAGCATCCATGCACTGGGAGAATGAGAGCTATATTATCTTCCAGGGATGCACACGGCATCGCTATCTTTTTCCTTTAGACTTCTGTGGTGGGAACGAGATCAGCAGCATTCAAAAATCCAGCCAAAGGGCAAAGCCTTTTACACATCCCTCAGTAACGGTGTCCTTTCAAGAGCTCATAGATGTGCACAGCTCTGTGCTTGATCGGGGCACAATGTATTGTCGCTGTATATTGCCTGTAAAACCATTTCCTTCCTTATGCACAATTACTTCCAGCACCCACTGCCTCCCGTACTGGAAGATAGGAGGGGGAGAGACACAGCCCCAAAGGGACCTTTGTGATTATCTTGTCTAGCAGCAGAGGGCACGAAATCTTTCTTGTTCTCATGATTGACAGCCAACTGAACGTGAGCCAGCAGTGGCCCAGGGGGCCAAGAAGGCCAATGGCATCTTGGCTTGGATCAGAAACGACGTGGCCAGCAGGTCCAGGGAGGGGATTCTGTCCCTGGTGAGGCCACAGCTCGAGTCCTGTGTTCAGTTCTGGCCCCTCACTCCAAGAAGGATGTTGAGGCTCTGGAGTGTGTCCAGAGAAGAGCAACAAAGCTGGTGAGGGGCTGGAGAACGTCTGACGAGGAGCAGCTGAGAGAGCTGGGGTTGTTTAGCCTGGAGAAGAGGAGGCTGAGGGGAGACCTTATTGCTCTCTACAACTGCCTGAAAGGAGGGTGTGGAGAGGAGGGAGCTGGGTTCTTCTCCCCAGTGACAGGGGACAGGACAAGAGGGAATGGCCTCAAGCTCCGCCAGGGGAGGGTCAGACTGGACATCAGGAAAAAAAATTTTCACAGCAAGGGTCATGGGCACTGGAACAGCTGCCCAGGGAGAGGGGGAGTCCCCGTCCCTGGAGGGGTTTAAAAGACGGGTGGATGAGGTGCTCAGGGATATGGTTTAGTGGCAGACAGGAGTGGTTGGACTCAATGATCCAAGATGTCTTTTCCAACCTGGTGATTCTCTGGTTCTATGTCTGGCCTGATACCTCCCCCTGCTGTTCCTTGCCTGTTTAGCACTGAGCATCCATCTCCACCCCAGCTCTCCTGCTGGATGTTCTACAGCCCCAGGGCTGGAGTCAGACCCTTGCACGATGCAGGCGGTAAGGGAGCAGAGGTGGGACAGTGGGTTTAGGGCAGTTAAGACTCCACCAATATTGCAGAGCAGGAGGATGACTCGCAATGGAGATCACGGGCTTGGCATCCTGGAGGAGCTCTCTGCGTGGGGCAGCGCTCCAGGGCAGAGGGGTTCAGCCCTGGGAACCCCAAACTCAGGAGCCAGAAGGCCTTTCTGATACTACTGCAGTCACTTCTCCCAGTTCTCCCATCTTAGGGCAACACCGCCTCTCCATCTACCTCCTGAGTCTGGGGTTTAACTGATTGATTACTTTTTGAACAACAGTTTATGCACTCAGTCCCAGTGTCAGGAAAGGCCTCTTTTATCCTTCCCAGCGTGGACACTTCTAGGCTGAGGTTGTTTATATTTTAGGGGTATTAAAGTGAGAAATATAATGATGTGATTATGAGAAAATACAGAAAGGAAGGAGAGTACCCCAAGCAGCGGTGTTCCTGCTCATTTAAGCCCCTGTGCTTTGCAAACCATCTGCCCAGAGAAGCTGTGCCTGTCCCATCCCTGGAAGGATTCAAGGCCAGGTTGGATGGGGCTTGGAGCAACCAGATCCAGTGGGAGGTGTTGGGAGCTGGATGAACTTTAAGGTCCCTTCCAACCCAAACTATTCCATGACTGTAATTGTATGGAATAGGCAGACAGTTTTACCAAGGTGTGTGGAGACAACAGTATTCTCTGTGACTTCTGCAGCGGAGCTGCTCGGGTAGGGAAGGGGTTATATCATCTGAGGGAGTGCCCCCAGAGAAACTGAATGACATTAGATTGTAAAATCTTGGTGAAAGGGGCAGCTTTTGTTGCACAGGGGTTCAGCATCCAGCAAAGGGAGGTTCATCCCAGCTGGGGGCCGATCTATTAAAAGTAACTATTATTGAATCATAGAATGGTTTGGGTTGGAAGGGACCTCAAAGCCCATCCAGTCCCACCCCCTGCCATGGGCAGGGACACCTCCCACTGGATCAGGGGCTCCAAGCCCCATCCAACCTGGCCTTGAACCCCTCCAGGGATGGGGCAGCCACCATGTCCTTGGACAACCTGTTCCAGGGCCTCACCACTCCCATGGTGAAGAAGTTCTTCCTAATGTCCAGTCTAAATCTGCCCCTCTCCAGTTTATACCTGTTCCCCCTCGTCCTATGACTTTGTGTACAGTCCCCCTCCAGCTTTCTTGTAGCCGCTTCAGGTACTGGAAGGTCACTATTACTTTCCAAAATAAAAAGAGCTATAATAGTAATAAGCGTAGAGTAGGAAAAGAGACAAATGAGAGGTAGAAAAGGGCACGGAGTGGTGATATTAAACATTATGGTACAGATGTTCAGCCTAAATTCTTCAGCAGGGCTCAGGGACATTTGGTCTTTTATTTTCCAGGTTTCCTGGGCTTTGGATAGTGCTCTGGATTCAAAGAGGTTATGCTTGTGTGCTGGCTTCTAGGTTCTGCTCTGGAGGCTTGCCGTCTGCTGCTGGAAAAGCAGGGCAGGAGGGAGCAGAGAACTGTACCTGTGCAGCTTGGCTCATCCCTGTTCCCTCTGGTACCGGAGCCGGTGCCCCGGCAGCGCGAACCCCAGCGCCAACCAAAGCTGCGCCTTTAAAAAGGGCTTTCCAGTCATCAGTGTCTTTCTTCATAGGTGATTAATCCTGCTCTGTGTAGGAGTACTCAAAATTATACCGTTTCTTTACAAACCCCTCGCTTTTATAAATGAGCTAAAGAGCAAAATAATTACTGGAAGTTGTAACATTAGAAATCAAATGCCAAGCGATCTTATTAAATCAACACTTGGATACTAAAGTTGAACACTCAAATTAGATGTAAAACTGTTATTTTGTGGTGGCACATCTCAGCAGGTGGGTGAATTCTCTGTTTCAGGATGCCATCAAATGAAGGCTTCGTGGATACTTTTCTGAAAATGGTGTTTCACCCCAAAATCACTGAACCAGAGAAGTCCAAGGACACCTGCGTTGAGCTGTCTGGATAATTTTGTGGTATGTTTTTTAACTTTATGGATGTGTTGCTGTTGTTTGGTAGGAAGTAGGACTTGGGTAATGGGAAGAGAAGGCTGAGTTGGAGTCTGGGTTCCATGGGCTGCGGTTCTGTCCATGAGGGAAAGGGCACGGCAGTTATTGAGATGAGACCGGGTAGCCCTGTCTGTATACCTTCGTTGAGAAATGATTTATAGCAGTGCCCCATGGGTGCAACTTCACTTACGATAGAGGTGGTTTCAATGCTTTAGCTTTTAGATGCAGATTTGCTGCTACAAACCGATGGGGTCCACAGAAGATCAGACTGTGCCCATCTACAGTTTGTAGAATCATAGAATCATAAAGGTTGGAAAAAACCTCTAAAAACACCAACTCCAATCGTTAGCCAGACCTCACTGTGACTACTAAACCATTTCCTGAGGTGCCACGGCCACATGTTTTTTGAACACCTCCACCACTGCCCTGGGCAGCCTCTACCAGTGCCTGATAAATCTTTCCGTGACCAAATTGGACTCCAAATGGGACCAATTTTTTCCTAATATCCAATCTAAACCTCACCGGCATAACTTGAATCCATTTCCTCTCATCCTATCACTCGTTACTTGGGAGAAGAGACCAATACCCACATCACTCCAGCCTCCTTTCAGGAGCTGCAGAGAGCAATGAGGTCTCCCCTCAGCCTCCTCTTCTCCAGACTAAACAGCCCCAGGTCCCTCAGCTGCTCCCGTAGCCCCTGTTCTCCAGCTCCTTCCCCGGCTCCTTTGTTCTTCTCTGGATGTGCTTCAGCCCCTCAACATCCTTCTTTTAGTGAGGAACCCAAAAGTGAACACCAGATTTGAGGTGTGGCCTCACCAGTGCTGAGTCCAGGGGGACGATTCCTCTCCACTTTTACAGTGGTTTTAGTAAAACCATATTTTAACCTACAGCTGAGAACTGCGTGTGGACTGCGTTGGAGGGGAGACTTCCTTGTTCTCTTTCTGGGACGCCTTGATGTGATTCATGAGCTTGTTTCCATGATGAAGAACTATCCAGGAACACAGAAATGCAGGATATTCTTGGTATTCCTGATAGGCAGAAACCAAATATAAGGCTGGTAGTGACCTAGACAGGAACAGAAGAAAGGAGAGGCCTAAATTTAGGCACGGTGGTTTCTATAACAAGCATGAAAGACTCATCCCGGGCTCATTCCCTTGTCTTCTGTTCTCCTATTTTATATGGGAAGCAGCAAGGTCTGTCTAGCACTGTTGCAAAGAGTCTATTGCACCTTTAGAGTTCTGATAACCTCTTTGAGCAGAAGGCTGCAGGCACAGGCTAAGATTTGACTTGGTCCAGATGAACCTGTCCTTGGCTTGTCAGGAGACAGGGGAAAAGGCTGGAATTAGATGAGCAGAGATCCTCCCGGGAAGGACTATGACACAAGACATCTGGTTGCATTTGGAATGTTGCCTTGAAAGTCACTCTTATTTCCCCAGACATTCCCATCCCTCTTCTTTGCCTCCGATCCCCTTCGTGTGAAGAAAATGATAGCATTGAGCGCTTTGTGGATGCTGTGAGTGAATCCACTGGTGATTGTGGGTCACTCCAACGTGCTCAAAGGAAAATCAACCAATAAAAACAGTGACGAATAACCCAGGCCAATATAAACCATTTCTTGGATGCGATGCAATATGATTTTAATGACTCACGGTCTCATGCAGTGTAAAAAAACCCCATCGTTTCTGATAGAACAATAGCTTTATATTGCATCATGCATCGAGTGCTCACAGACTGGGGCACAAGAAAGACAGTTTTATGTTTTAGACACGTATGCATTGCAGCCTTCTGCCCTTTTGCTTCATAAAGATTTAAAGGGGGTTTATCCCAACTTTGCAGCAAAGCCAGTGCTTCTTCCTGAAGATTAGTAACTAGATCGTGTGGCAGCACTTAGGTATTTTGATGATGGGTCCTTTAAAAGCATCTTAGATTAGATAGTCAGATAGGAATGCATGATAATAAACTGAGCAGACAGGGCCATGTGCTGAGCTACTCGTTATCACTTCAATCCGTTTTGAATTGTGTGAACATGCCGACACTAAAAAGAGAAAAAAGTAAAGTGGGCTTTGTAAAATAATCCTATTTTTTGCTCTGCATAATTGATTATGTACATATGTTACTGTAGAACGTTTCAGAAGAAAGGACAAGGAATTCATAATGCTATTCCTGCTTCTCTTCTGCTGGCTTTCCTAAAAATTGCAACTTTGAATAGATGCAACAATGCTCTGAAAGTCTAAGCTACATTCCATTAAAAGCTGAATTAATGGGTCCTCTGTGACATACCAGCTTGGACAGTAGTGGGTCAGGCAGTTTCAGAAGGCTTCAGTGGAAGCTCTGCTGCCTCCAGACACAGGATTGGGCATTTATAGAGGGGAACCTGATCCCAGAAAGGCACCGCGGGATGCCATTCACAGTTATGATTAGAAATGTCCCAGGAATGCGTGGGGAAGGGCGAGTGTACAGCTTGCCTCAGATAGTGCCAGCATGGTCTCCAGCTCTCTCAGAAGTGGCCAGATGGCATTGTCCCTTTTTCCCAGTGCTTTTGATTCGATAAGGTCATCTTTTCCATGTGCTCTAGAGTAACAGCTCGTTCGCTCGATCTGGCTGCAAAGGACCTGGGAGAGGGGAACATCTGACTCGAAGCTTTCCTGTGGGATTCTTTCAGGCTTTGCTGCCGGTCCAGTTCCCCAGGGCTGGCGTGCAACAGCCCAGAGCAGGGCGCTGACAAGCAGCAAACGACACGTGGACATCACCCAGGAACTTGTCAGCCTCGCATCCAAATTTCCACTCCTGTGCATTTCCAGGCTCTGCAAGTGGCCCCTGGCAGCTAAAGAGTCTCCACAAGAGGCTTCCCTTTCTCTTGCCAGTGGAGTAAATGTAATGCTTTGAGATCATTGGACAGAGACACACCACCACTGCAGCACTGCTAATGTCATCACTAGGGTTGAGTTAGCCAACACGTTACTGGCTGAGTTAATTGCTTTGGCTATTTCATAGAATCATAGAGTGAATCATTGAATGGTTTGGGTTGGAAGGGACCTCAAAGCCCATCCAGTGCCACCCCCTGCCATGGGCAGGGACACCTCCCACTGGATCAGGGGCTCCAAGCCCCATCCAACCTGGCCTGGAACCCCTCCAGGGATGGGGCAGCCACCACTGCTCTGGGCAACCTGGGCCAGGGCCTCCCCACCCTCACAGCAACATTTCTTCCTAAAATCTCATCTCAATCTCTCCTCTTGCAGCCTAAGCTGTTCCCTCTATTCCTATCCCTGCACTCCCTACTTGACAGTTATCTCCAGACAGGCTTTGATTACTTTTTCCCTGAGGTGGAAACTTTGTGATTTGTCTACTTAGCTTTGAGCTTGATTCACAAGGAGCCTTAATCCACCCTTGGATTAATCTAATATATTTTATACTTGCTAATTTAAATCCCATTTTTAAAAAGGACTTGCAAGTGGACATTTTGCCAGCAGGAGGAACTGTTGCTCCATCTCCCAGCAGCTCCTCTGGCACAACTGGCAGGCGTGTGCTTATTAAAAGTTTAGGATTCAGTTAGTCCTTTCCTTCTTTCTCTTGAGGCAGCTGCTGGAAAGAACTCTTGGTAACATTCAAAGAGGATTAATTATTCTATTAGATCAGTTTTGCCAAAACCCAGCGATCTAAAAATCACATTAGGTCTGGAGGGACTTTAAGTACTCATTTAAAATCATGAAGGTTTTATTATTACAGATGCTGCTTGAAAGAAGAATCTCGTGCTTTTTTTGTCCAGTCTTGTGGGGTTTAGTTTCTCAGCAGTCAGAGTTTATTGAACAGAGATGTGATTCTGTTTCTAGTAGCGTAACTCAGGAAGCTGGTGCTTGAAAGAGTGGCAGCATAGAAACCTTGCAATGAGCAGCTGAGCCAGCAACGCTTTAGACCTCAACACCGTTGGCCACCTAGAAAGTTTGTTGGCTGAAGCGCTGATCGAAATGCCCACCCAACATGCAAGGTTGCTTCTTTTCAGTCGTACATGCAGTTCTCCCGAGAGTTGTCTCGGCAGAGAACAGCAACAAAAAAAGATGGGGGTGTGTTGAAACTTTTCTGGGGTCACAGGGCTGGTGAGTGGCAGAACCAGGAGTTCCATCCATCTCCTGAAAAAGAGCTGTTTGTGGATGCCACCGTGTCTTCCCAGGGCACAGCAATGGTCATTTATTAGTTGTTCAGTGTAGCAACAGATCCATTGTCTGTCTCTCCCGCTTTTTACTTCTCCATCCTCTCCCTTCACCCGGAATCTTAAACCACAACAAATTCCACCCTTCTTTTTGGGGAAAGAGTATTCAGAGAGACTCACAGCCTTAAATGTAATGGAAACATTTGCTAATGAATGAGCCCTCGTTATACACATTACAAGGAAACGCTTAATTGACAGTGGCCGCCGGATAACAGGGTTTAATTAATAAATCTAGGTGGCGTCATATGCACCACAGGAAGGGATTACAGGGGTTAATGTGTCTGTCTGTTGGACTTTTATGGAAGAGTTGTGTTGCCTGTCTTTTAACACGAATAACCCACGTGTCTGTGACCCAACGCTTGCAAAAGGGAGAGTGAATTGGTTATGAGAACACAGCAGCCCTGTCTGGATGTTTGAACTTGGGCTGGATGGCATCTGAAGCTGTAGCAGACCAAAGGCACATTTGTTTTCTTGCCTCTTTGGCCGGCATGGGGGTTTGATGGTACTATCGATTCTAACCACACACACACCACCGTGCGTTTGACAAACGGTCTTCTCTTAACAGGCTGCCCAGGGAGGGGGTTGAGTCGCCTTCCCTGGAGGTGTTTAAGGAACGGGTGGATGAAGTGCTTAGGGACATGGTTTAAGGGAGTGTTAGGAATGGTTGAACTCGATGATCCAGTGGGTCCTTTCCAACCTGGTGATTCTGTGATTCTATGATTCAAACCGAGCGGTTTAATGACAGGTTCCCTAGCACCTCACACAGATTGCGCCCACCACGAGCTTTAGCAGCAGGGTGTGTAGAACAAAGCTTCTCACCTGATGGATAGCGGTACCTTTAGTGAAAAATTGGTGACCTGCCTTTATCTACCACTGACATGGTGACTCCATATGGGAAACAAGGCCCTGGGGATCCCGCTGAAGTCTTTCGTGGAAGACATTTGCTGTTACTCTCGCCCACAAGCTGCTCTTTGAGTTTGCAGTAGTGTGATAAGGTCAGAAAGCATCCAGGACTTCCACTAAGGCTGTCTTTTGATAACATTGTCATTTTCTTCTATTTGCATGTACTTAGAACAGTTATAAGTGCTCATTTTAGACATGAAAGCATTTATTTATTTATTTATAGAGTGCAGTGGGGTAGCATTGACAAACACCACCAGCCCAGGAAGACTCCACCTTTACCCACTCTAAGGACTGCTTGGGTGACAGCCACCAGGACTTCAAAAACTTCTGCAGAGGAGACAGAAAGCAGCAGCTGACATGTACCTTTGCCCAAGAGACCTGCATCTCCCAATATAAGTTGACTAAGCCCTGCGGAAGCAAATAGAACCAGCCTGATTTATCCCAGCCCACGATCTGTTATGTGTACAAAGTGATAACTGAACACTTGATGAACAAAACTGCTCTCTGCTTGAAGTAGTGCCTCATATCAAGAGAGCCCTTTGGAACACGGCAGAGCTGTTTGTTCTCCTGTACACAGGAGCATTTTGAGGCAATGTGGCCATACCAGTTCTGCCTGAAGCCATTAGTAACAGAAAACCCTTTAACCTGCTCTTTGCCTTTCCCAACAACCACTTGTGGCTTACCAGGACGTCTTAAGTCACCATCCTATGCCCTGCGGAGGCTGTCATTGTTGTGCCTTTACTGTATACAGAAAGAAGGAAAAAAAAATCATACTAGAAGTTTAAAGGAGCAACTTTTCACAAGGATGCGGCTCTAAGCTCAGAGCAGGTCTTTATTATTAACCGGTTACTTATCCTCATTCAACCAGGAGAACAGCTGGACCATGGAGACCTAAATAGCTGGTAATTACTCTCAAGCTTTGCCTCATCTGGATCACAAGACAAATCTTTATCCAGTACCAGAGTAGTCCCTTGAAGGCAGTGGAACAGGATTAATCCGTTGCACTGTTCACAGTCCCGGTGTTCTGAAAGACTCCGGGAGTTTTCACACTCAGGTCTGCAAAAACATAGCAGCTAACAGCAAGTGTTAAATGAAGACTAAAATGAAGGGGAATTTGAGTGGCCAGTGAAGGTGAAAGTAGCAGTACTAGATACACTAGGGGAGATTTAGGATGGATATTAGGGGGAATTTCTTTACTGAAAAGGTTGTCAAGCACTGGCAGAGGCTGCCCAGGGTAGTGGTTGAGTCACCATCCCTGAAGGTGTTTAGAAGGTAAGTAGATGTCGTATTTGGGGACATGGTCCAGTAGTGGACTTAGCAGGGCTGGACTGATGCTTGGACTCCATGTTCTTAAAGGTCTTTTCCAATGGAAACTATTCTGTGATTCTATGAGCAGTCACCTCTCTGCAAAATAGCAGGCTGAAGTAAGCTGTTTCACTACCGATTACCACCAACAGGCTATGAAGTGGTAGTAATAAGTTGAAAAGAAGTTTTTGTTATTATGAGAAACTGGTTTAATCTCTAGCTGCAGCTGAATCATTTCTTTCTGCTCACTTAGAAGACTTTCTATGAGACTCTTCTTCCATGCATGAATATACATACATACTTTATACTTTTTTTATACATACAGACTTCTTCCTCTATAGCATCCTTTTAAGCCGATATAGGATTGGAGGGTGGTTTGGATTGGAAGGAACTCTTAAAGGTCATCCAGTCCAATCCCACTGCCATAAGTAAGAACATCTACTCAAGAAGGTTGTGCAGAGCAAACATACTCTATGTAGACACATTTTATATTGACCTCACATATTTTAATAGCTAGAACACTTTGTTTCCAATTTCTGAGCTTGATATTGAGTTATGACCACAGCATAACCAGCAATGACAGCAGTTCCAGGACTTTCTAAGGCTCTCTTATCCCCTCCTTATA
The DNA here is from genome assembly GCF_017976375.1 of Cuculus canorus. NCBI lineage: Eukaryota > Metazoa > Chordata > Aves > Cuculiformes > Cuculidae > Cuculus > Cuculus canorus. The sequence goes on from NC_071423.1 coordinate 1,912,040, forward strand.
GTGCAGAGGCACTTAGCACAATGACCCCTAATTAGTGCTTGCAGGTAGAAATCCAGGGGGTGTGGGCACCCTCCCTTTCTTATAAAAGGGGGAAGATGAGAGTCTGTTGTGGTTTTTGTTTTTTCCTCTTTCTTTTTTTTTTTTCTTGTAGCAGGGAATTTTTTAGAGCAAAACGTGATGCTGAACAGAAAGGGAGATGCTGCGTCGACTCTGGTAAGAAAATAAGAAGAAATGAGAGAATAAAATGGAGCTAAGCTATAAAGGTTTAAAAATGTAAAATACTAAGTAGGAATGTCTCTGGAATAGGAAGAGACATCACTGGCAGCTGGGTGGCAAAGTGGTAAGCTGGTAGCAGGCATGAGGTTTCAGGTCCAGTCTAGAGATCTTTCTTTTCTGTGTTAAAGATGCTCTTCAGTTGCTGCTGTTGCTGGGAGTGGGACGTTGCCTACCCCAGGAAACCTTTGAAATAAGTGGAAGGCAAATGAGAGCAGCTCTTGCTTGCAAACAGACTGAGTTCAGCCCTGAATGAGAGACACTGTGCCTGTGATCGGTTGGTACCTCATACCAGGCTTGAGGCTCACGGAGCGGCCAGGTCCCTGGCAGGAGGGATTAATGCCTTTCAGAATGTCATCAGAAGAGGACTGCTGAGAGCATTTTTCAGAGAGCAGGCAAGGAAACGGGTAACGATGAGAAGAGAAACAGCTTGGGGTCAAGCGTAAAGCTGTGATTATGGTAGGAACATGGGACGTGTGAGTCAAGCAGTTTGAAGGTGCTCCTCGAATGCAAGGGCACTGGTCCCGTGTACCGGTTGTTTGATGTCCTACTCCCCCGTTTACATTGGTAGCACAGTGAAAGCTCTGTGGCTTAACTGTTGGCACCAGGGTCTTAACAGCTCTGTGTCTTTTAATGTCCTGATTATGCTGAATGGCAATTGAATTATAGTTGATTTCTCCCTGTTCCTCACGAGTGCTGGCTGGTTTGCCTGATCCCTAGGCTGGGGGCAGGGCTTGTCCTTGCACGGAGCTGGGAGCATCCAAAAAGCTCTATCTGCAAATGTCTTGCAGCAAACAGAAGGGAAGTGAGGCAGAAGCTTCTTTGGAGGTGAACAGCGGCACAACCTGATTGATTACAGGTTCCTGTGGATTCCTCAGCTGCTGTTAAGCAATCCAGAGTGTGACAGGCTTGCTTCCAGATCAGCACTGGTTCAGGCAGGTCATTCTCCAGGGCCAAATCTTCTAGTCCAAGGCTGCTTTAAGGGTTTCGGTGTTCCAAGTAGTTTTGATATGGGACTGCAGTCTGCCCGGCTCTCTGCGCGGAGTCCCCCACGTGCCGTGCTCCTGAACCTTTGGAGCTGTGCGCTCGTTCCTGATGTTGAAACACCCAACTGCTGCAACCTGGACAACAAACACTCCTGGGAATGGCATTATTCAGCTCTGGCCATGAAACAGATTCCTGAGCTGTTCCCCAGGGAGAAACTTTATGCAGACTTTGTGGCAGGTCGAGGAAGGATGCTGAGCATCGTAGGTAGGCAAATTAAGCACTTATAATAGGAAGGAGATCTCCTCTGTGTTTCGAGCACCAAACCGTGCCTCGGCTGGCTTCTACGCAACAGGCAGCCCTTTGCCTGCGTGCGGGCTGTAACAGGAGAGGAAATTTGGCCAGGAGCTCTGGAAGAGGTTTTTTTGCTGTAGCTGAGGTTTTGCTCTTTCCTTGTTTAGGAGGAATGAATATTTTTTGCCATGCTCAGGCTCTGCTTCCTGGAAATCTCTCTGCCCTTCTCCTAGTGTTAGGCAACGAAAGTCTCTGCCTTACCTGTGAAACCTGGGGACCCAGCAGTGCTCCAGTAAGTTCTGGTGTACTCTGTCATTCATCAAAGCCCACAGCCCCATCTTTCCGTGTTTGTCCTTATATTAATTAAATGCAAGTCCACCTACAGCACAGAATTGCAGAGCGTGGTGTCCGTGTATGTGAAGAGCAAGACGTGGGCTTCTGTAGGGCACTGTTGTAGCTGGGATTCTTGTAGGCAATACCTGACCGTGTCCTGCTTGGGAAGGGAGACCTGAGTGATTCGTGTAGGGGACGCGGTGTCTGGGCTCCATCTAGGGATGGTGGTGTTGGGTTCTTTCAAATGGCTGCACGAAGATCCGTCTGCAGGTTTGGACTTGGGGTCTGCAGAGCCCAGAACGATGAAGGCTGTCGAGAAACCATGTGTAAAGATCAGTACTTGATGGCATCAGTCGCTCCCTCTGGGCTTCTTGCAGGCTGAGATAGTGGCAGATTGTCAAAATTACTTAACGTCCTCGAACACCACCCATTCTGGTATGAATAGGCTTCTTGTGTACGACTCACATGATCGTGGTGTTTTTCTGGTGTCTCTATGGAGACTGGAGACATTCTTCTGGTCTATTGGTTTGGGATTTTTTTTTTTTTATTCTTTCCTCTCAGGTAAATTGTCTTGTAGGAAAAAAAGAAAACAAGCAGAGATAATCTTCGTGAATAACGAATAAAACATGGGTCACAAAACACCAAAACATCCTGACTGCTTTCATAGGAGTTGGAAATATTTTGATTTTTTCCTTTTTTAACATGCTACCATCCAGCTTGGCAGAGATTAAGCAGCCTTGTGCAAAAAATAATTGGCTTTAGGCAAATCTGGATGAAGCAGTGAGTGTTAGCATCAAAATTAGGCTGGAGTATGGATTAAATAGTGAAGCAATGTTAGATTTGGGAAGCCTTCCATGCCAAAAACTGGAGAGTTTTAAGATATTCCAATTCCAAATGCTCTCATTCTCATGAAATCAGATGATTCCCCTTACTGTTGGCTCTGGTTCCTCTAGGAAAGTGGGTTAAATGAGATTTTTGTTACTTTGGCCTTATTAAAATAGAAGTCTCTGTTTTTACTGGCATCCTGGAGCGGACAGCGATGTGGGTAGGCTGACGAAGAGGTGGCCATGTAGCGCGGCTTCCCCTGGAGAAATGGATGCATGGGGAAAACACTGTTAATAGTAGGGGACCAGGCACATCTCTTGCCCACACTGGACCCTCACGTGCTGTGCTAAGGACAGCAGCAGGAACAGTTGCCTTCAGTGGTCTTCTCCAGAACTCTTCCTCAGCAGTGAGCCTGTCCCTGACCAGTATGTTCTGCTACTTTTTCTCCACAGCAAGCCCCATCGCTGCGTTTTATGGCTCAGAATGACACAGAATGCTCCTTTGCATTCCTGGTTGCCACTCCCCAAGTCCTTAGCCCTAATTTACAAGTCCGGATTCTAGCCTCTTAGCTATAGCATGAAGAAACAAATCTCCACTTGCTGAGAGATGGTGTGTGTGTGTCTTGGCGTCAGCTCGGGTATACGTAGGGGTATCCGTACAACACTCAAAAAATCACAGCCACCCCATAAATTTCTCTCCAAATGCCTTCAGTTCTGCCAGTGAGTCTCTCTCTGGATTCATAATGATTTATTCTATCCGGTTTGGTATGTGCGTTGGTGCCCTGCGTAGCGGCAAGGCACCGCCCCTGCTAAGCTCACGGAAACCACTCCAACCACCACTGCCAGGGGCAGGATCTCTGGGTTTTGGTAGCACGAGAGCCTAGGAAAGGAGAAGCTGCTCGGATCTTGTGCACCTCTGCAAAGACGTGACAGGAAAATTATCAAGACAGTGCTGTTGGGGTGAGGAAAGGACGTCTCAGAAGGGAGATGCTGGGATTTAGATTGCATGATTTAGAGCGCATGATGTTGAGTGAGGTCTGGCCTCTCTCTTGAGGGTTGATAGAGGAAGCCTCAGCTTCTCTGCAGGTAGATCTGAACCCATATCTATATCTCTTTTCTAAGGGACTTTACAATCTGTGCAATGAGCTTCCTGGACTGTGTGTTCTGAGCCTATCAGCACTGATACAAATGATGATTAGCTGTGCATTCAAAGCAGAGCATCCTCACTACGTCAAGGACCAGGCAATGGCTTCATTCACATGGTAAATACCATTATGCTGTATTTCTAGATGATTCTAAGTTGGCCCTAAGGAAGGGAGATTAGTTTTAGGGCTTGTGGCAAAGCAAGAAATGCAACAAAGGTGTCCTGAATTATAGTTTGACCTTCAGTATAACTTTATTGAAGAAAGTCACTCGAGTCTTGGTTTCTGTCCGCATCGAGGATTATTTTGTAGTGTTGATGCTGTAAACCCAGGTTTGTACATTAAGGGATGAAGCCTGATAGTGAAGCCAGAGGTTGTTTGGACCGCACAAGTGCTGCATCACCACAGTGAGGTAGGGGGAATACGAGGAGAATCAGTTGGGCTCAGTGAGGTCTGTTGACGCTCAAAGAGGCTGCAGACAGATTTAAAGGTGACAGGAAAAGTAATGTCATGGTGAGGATTTGAGGCAGGCTCTGTATCTTTGGGACCTGGAACAAGAATTCCAATGAAATTGCTAGACCTGGAGCAGTTGAGTTCTGCATTCGCTTTGGCCAGGGATGAAATTCGCTTGTAGAAATAAGCTGGAAGCAACAGCCTCCCTGAAGCCAATGGAGCACATGAGCGTGTGCAGTTACCTCTATGCTCTGAGAATTCTCCTGCATCGCATGCTTTGGTGCCTGGTGGTACCATCTGGCCATCGGCAAAGAGGCCAAACAAAGATCAGAGTCAACAAACGCTTCGGTTTCTCTTCCACCCCATGATGGGATCCTGCTTTTCGAGGCTTTCCAGGAGATGGGGGAGAGAGAACCTGCTCGGAGGTGTCTGACTTTCTTTCTGAAAGAGCATTTCTATCAGGGGAGTGTAGAGGACTCGAGGGCTCACTGGGTTTACCTTATGGATGTGCGTACAGGGAGATTTGGTTCTTCTCCAAGTTCTAATTCTGTTTCCTCTGGCATCAGGCAGATACTTTACTTACATGAGCTCTTTCATTCAAAGGGACATTGGCGCACCAAGGCCTTTCACACTGAGGTGACAAAGCCTCTGGGTACACTCTTCGCTGAGTGAAACACTAGCCCGAATTGTGCCTCTCTGTTTCCAGCCACACATTTGATTTTTCTATTTTGGATCGGATATCAAGCCCAACGTCATGCTGAGAAAGGCCTATGCTTAAGATCAGAGTGCTGGTGTTTAACAGGATTGGTTATGTCTATGTATCCGTTTTCAAAGATGGTTGGGTTTCACTGGAAAATGGACTTTTCTAGTGATTAAAAATGGCAAAAGGGCTTGCAAAAGATATCTTTGCCCTTTTGATAAGGAAAAATAAATTCATAACAAGAACCAGCGCACTTTAAGGCTTTGGCAGGGGTTTTTTTGACAGAATGGGCAGGAATTTTTTTGCGTTTAAACTTCTTTTATGTGGGAACTGGTGAGCTGAAAACCTACCAGACAGAATTCCTCTCCTTAGGCAAATGATCCCAGTGGATCATTTGCAACATCAATGATCATTTGCAATGATCCCAGTGGGTCATTAAGCAACACATAAATACAGAGGCAAATAATCACAACCAGCTAACTTTTCCCTCAGCAGAAGGTGGTGGTTGGGTACTACCCAAATAACAAATTCAATTATACTGCAGCAGCTTAATTCCTATGGCCTTCATCAGCATCTGATGGTAATGTCCCTGCTGGGACTGAACAGGTCTAACCTAGCGATTCTAGAGAACCGTTGAGGTTCCAGTGCTGCATGGAAAGTGTCCGATAGCACAAATTGTCTCCAAATTAAAAAAAAAAAAAAATGTCTCCAGAAACCTTAGTTCAGAAAGTCTCCTGCCATATCTTTCCTGATGGAACGTGGCTGCCCTCCTGGAGGATCTCCTTTCAGCTCTCGGGTGGAGGGTTGAGCTCACCGCTTTCATCCCTCCCAACCCTTCGCTGGCTGATAAGCTCAAAGCAGCACTGGTTTCCTCCTCAATTCCGCTACTGGTTTCACCCACGCACACACAAAATAGCTTCAGTCAGTGAATTGCAGGGTTGTGTCGCCGGGTTTAATTGCCCCCGCTTGGAAAAAGGCGTGTTCTGGGACCCTGGTAACTTGGGGTTCTGCTGCCGTTTGTGGGGTGCAGGTGCTGGACTCACACACACAAACTGCGTCAAGTCTTCTGCCCTCTAAACCTTCCCCAACACACTTTGTGCTTCCCACCCTCCCGTACGGCCCCTTTTCTCCGCTGCTAGAGAGACCTTAGGGAGAAGCGCTTCTCGGCAGGGCTGCCCTACGTGGGGAGAGCACTGGGGGCTCCAACAGCTGCTCAGGGTTTGAGTCCCCTTGGCAGATGTTTGCTATTCCAGCCACTTCATTAATGTTGGAAACAAAACCCCTGATTATTCTTGACCAAAGCACCCCTTTTTGATTGACAGCCCGTGTGTGTTTCGTACGACAGAACCCACCCCATTGCTCTGGCCACTCTTTTCTTTTCTTTTTTTTTCTCTTAAAGAATCATTAATAAAAGAAATAACGTTTCCAGAGGTGCCCCAGGCTGCTGTAATCCCACCTGCACGTTCACCTCCTTGGGCTCTGCTGAGGGCAGTGGAGTTTCCCAAGTGTGGATGGTGATGCCAGCCCCCCATCCCCAGATATCCAATCCTTTGGATGTGAGAAAGAAATGTTTCGAGGCAAGGGGAGACGCTCGCCTTGCGGTCAGTTGTGTGCGAGTTAAGACAGCTGATGGTTTTCCTCCCCTCTTGATTTCTGGGATAGATCTAGTTGGGCTTACGGAAGACCCTCTTTGACTTCCAGCATCTATATTGCACTCTCCATTTAGGAAACATTCCTCTGCTGCTTCTTGTCAGGTTTTATGAAGCCAGTAAATGCAAAATGAGTTTGGAGAGGGGGCAGGGGAGCTGCAGCTACTGCCCAGCCACTGAGGAAAGACAGTGGAATGCCGATGGCTGCTGGTTTCTCCTGTCTTGGGATTTAAATCAGTAGCGTTGCTTCAGAAATATTCTTTGCAGTAATTGCCAGCAAGCAGCAGTTGCTTGAGTTAAAGTTACTGGTAATTGTTTTACTTGCTTAAAAAAAAAGTCTAAAACAGCAGCAAAATTATGGATGTATGTTCCTGAAATGTTTTGTCTGAATTAAGAAGTGAGTGTTCATAAAGCTACTTTCATAATGAAGTCAGTAAATCTCCTTAAATATTTGTTGCTTGTTTAGCAACACTTTAAGTAATTTAAAAGTAGTGATATCATCGAGGAGGAAAAGTCCTTGACCTCCTTAGTGGTTGTTGTTGTAGTTAAATTCCTGTTTGTAAGATCCCTTCAGTTTCTCAAAATAAAAAGAACTAAAACCATTTCCAACCAATTTAGTTTAATTGAGAATGCCATTCCAATGGCTCAGCGAGCAAAACACTTTATTTTATCTTTGTTTTAATACAATTTGCAGTGCCCTATTTTTTTAAACCCACGTAATGGGTTTTTAAGAGAAAAGCTGGGAAGATAGATCAAAAGTATTACATCTCCTTGCGTCTGCCTCCCAGTTTTGACAGTGTGCGGACAATGCGAGTATCTTTTTTCTGCTTTTAGGGCTCTTCAGGTCGGCAAATGAATCTCTGGAGCTAAAGCCAAATGATACTTGTAATTGAGAAAGAAATGGTGCTTTGACAAAAGAGATTAGAGATAATTTATGGATTTTCAAGGGCTTTTGAAAATATAGATGGACAAACAAAAGTTGCTCAAATTGAGAGTTTGAGTTGGTTGTTGCCTTCTGCCAAAAAAAAACCAAAACAGACTGAGTTTTCCCATAGTAAAACCTGGTGTTTGGGTCACCAGAACATCCAAACTAAAGGGTGGCTGATAGCATTTTGCAGATTATACTTAAATCCTTGTATGAAGCCTACAGGTAATTTTTTTGGGGTGTGGCACATCTCCGTGATGAGCCTCTCTTTACTTATTTAAAGTCTGCGGCCACACGGAGCTGTGAGCTGGCTGTGGTTTCTGGAAAACCATGCAGCAACCGGTTCATCGGGAGGACTCCTCCCAAAACGCCTTCTCCTGAGTAAGATATCCCAGTGATTCCTGTGCTCCAAGTGGGCTAAAATCCCATTTGGGAGCAGTTTTCCAGGGCGCCACTGCAGAGGCCACAAACAGAGCTTGGTGGAGCGGGGAAACTCGGCACCCGCGAGCTGCGCGGGGTCTGTCCTCAGTAGAAGGGGCTCCAAGCTCATCGTAACACAAATCCACCCAAAATAAGCAGCAATCCAATGATCTGAACCCAAGACCTGAGTAACGCTGCTCTGGAGAAGGCAGCACTGGCTTCAGCCAGGCACCTATAAATAGTATTTTTCGCCCCCCTGCTGCCACTCTCCAGCACTTTGCGACCGGGAAATAGATTTGGTGTCGATCTGAGCGAGTTACGGGGGCTCAGGAAGAGGGACTTTTAATGTTTTAAACTAATTACTGGCTGAAGAGTGGGTAGAGGGGGAGAAGAAAGGAGGGGGAAAAAAACCCAGCCCTAATCTAGAGCCTTTCCACTATTTGGGAATAGGTGTGATGGTGATCGGAGTGAGCTGCGAGGGCTGGAGAAGAGGCACTTTAATTACTTAAACTACTTACAGGCTGGGGAGAGAAAGGAGGGTGGAAGAAAGGAGGCGGGGGGAAATATCCAGGTCTAATCTGGAGCCTTCCTAGTTCTTGGGAATAGGTGAGATGGTCATGGGAGTGAGCTGTGAGGGCTGGAGAAGAGGCACTTTTAATTATTTAAACTAGTTACAGCTTGGGGAGGGAAGAGAGGGGGAAGAAAGGAGGGGGAAAAAATATCCATCCCTGATCTGGAGCCTTTCCTACTCTTGGGAGTAGATGTGATGGTGATCGGAGTGAGCTGCAAGGGCTGAAGGAAAGGCACTTTTAATTATTTAAACTAGTTACAGCTTGGGGAGAGAAAAGAGGGGGGAGGAAAGGAGGGGGAAAAAAAATCCAGGTCTAATCTGGAGCCTTCCTAATTCTTGGAATAGGTGTGATGGCCATGGGAGCGAGCTGTGAGGGCTGGAGAAGAGGCACTTTTAGTTACTTAAACTAGTTACAGGCTGGGGAGGGAAGAGAGGAGGAAGAAAGGAGGGGGAAAAAAATATCCATCCCTGATCTGGAGCTTTTCCTATTCTTGTGTTGGTGATTGGAGTGAGATGCAAGGGCTGGAGAAGAGGCACTTTGAATTATTTAAACTAGTTACAGGCTGGGGGGAGAAGAGGGCAAAGAAAGGAGTGGTGGTGGGGGGAAATCCAGGTCTAATCCGGAGCCTTCCTAGTTCTTGGAATTGGTGTGATGGCCATGGGAGCGAGCTGCGAGGGCTGGAGAAGAGGCACTTTTAATTATTTAAACTAGTTACAGCTTGGGGTGAGAAAAAGAGGGGAAAGAAAGGGGGGGGGGGGGGGGGAATCCAGCCGTAATCTGTAGCCTTCCTAGTCCTTGGGAATAGGTGTGATGGCCATGGGAGAAGCTGCGAGGGCTGGAGAAGAGGCACTTTTAGTGAGTTAAACTAGTTACAGGCTGGGGAGGGAAGAGAGAGGGGAAGAAAGGGGGGGGAGGAAGTATCCAGCCCTAACCTGAAGCCTTTGGAGTTCTTGGGAATAGGTGCGATGGCGATCAGAGTGAGCTGTAGGGCTGGAGAAGAGGCACTTTTAATTTTTTTAAACTAATTACAGGCTGGGGAGGGAAGAGAAGGGGGAGGGAATAGACGGGGGGGGGGAAAGAAAGGAGGGGGGAAAAAATATCCAGCCCTAATCTGGAGCCTTTCCAGTCCGAAAAAAAAAAAAAAAAAAAAGAGGAGGAAAGAGCAAGCCGCGGAGCGCAGTGCCTTAAAATAGCGCGCAGGGAGGGGAGAGGGCTGGGATCCTCCCAGGCGGCGCACGGGAACAATGCCGCTCGCCGGGAGCCGCGGGGCTCCCTGATTGACAGCCGGGCCGTCCTAAAAAAGATGGTTATCGTGGGGTTTATATAGCGGGGAGGGAGCGGGGCGGGCGGGGCCGGCGCTGATGCTCGGGGGGCAGCGAGAGCCCCGCGGCCGCCGAGCGCCCGGCCATGCACTGCCCGCAGCATCCCGGCCGAGCCCGGGCAGGCAGGAGGCGCTACAAGACCTTCATGATCGACGAGATCCTGGCCAAGGAGACCTGCGATTACTTAGGAAAACTTTCCCTCGGTTCCGTTTGCCCAGCGCTGCTCGTGCGTCCCAAACCGCTGCACTCCTGCGCCGGTAAGAGCCGCAACGGCTGTATCCCGAGCTCCATCCCGGGGAGGGGTGGGGAGGTTGGAGCCATCCTGCCTTCTCCAAAGGGTGGGGAGGATGGATGCCAAAGCTCCGGGGAACGGGGGGAAGCCTGGAGTCTGTTAGATCGCCAGGGATCGGGCAGGATGCTTGCTAAACCTCTAGGGAAGGAGGATGCTTAAATGCCGCTTTTGGGATGCAGCGGTGGGATGCAGCCCTCATCCTCCTCGGGGTGCTCCTCAAACCCAGGGCCGTGGATACAGAGGGAATGGGAAAACGGGCCTTCCAGGAGCTCATTTGCACCATCAGGTTTAGTTTCCTTCCGCAGAACTGTAAAGAAATTGATAGAGAATCAAAAATGAGGGGGAGCTATTTAAATCTGTTAAATCTCCAGGGAGTGAGGAGGGTGTTTAAATATCCAGTTGATCCCATGGGATGCAGCCCTCATCTTCCTCAGGGTGATCCCACCCAGATCCAGTGCCAGGGATGTAGAGGGAATGGGAGCTCGCTTGCTCGCACCGTTGGGTTTCGTTTCCATCTGCAGAACTGCAAAGAAATTAATAAAGAGTCACCCCCCCCCAAAAAAAAAAAAGAGGAAAAAAAAATCTGTTAAATCTACAGGAAAGGCGAGGACGTTTGTTAAATCTCTAGGGAAGGAGGATGACTCTTAAATGTCCAGTTGCTCCCCTGGGATGCAGCGGTGGGATGTAGCCCTTGTCCTCCTCAGGGCAATTCCAAATCCAGTGCCAGGGATGCAGAGGGAATGGAAACTCGGGCCTTTCGAGAGCTCGCTCGCACCATCGGGTTTCATTTCCATCTGCAGAACTGCAAAGAAATTAATAGAAAATCAAAAATAAGGGGGGGGTAGGGGGGAAGCTATTTATATCTGTTAAATCTCAAGGGAACCAGGAGGATGCTTGTTAAATCTCTAGGGAAGGAGGATGCTTAAATGCTCCCGGTGGGATGCAGCAGTGGGACGGAGACCTCGTCTTCCTCAGGCTGATCCCACCCAGATCCAGTGCCAGGAATACAGAGGGAACGGGAACGCAGGCCTTCAAAGAGCTCGCTCACACCGTTGAGTTTCGTTTTCACCTGCAAAACTGCAAAGGCATTAATAGAGAGTCTAAAAAAAGAGGAAAAAATGCTATTTAGATAGTGCTTCCTACCCTAAATTCCCTCCTCCTCCACAAGGAGTGAGGCCGTTTCCAGCAGAGGTGATGTGAAACCGCTTCTGGTGACTTTGCAGGCATAGACATCACAAATAAATAAATAAACCCAAACCAGGCTCTGTCTCAGGCAGACACCACTAGTTTAAATCCAGCAAAAGGAGCGGCTGCATCTGGGCTACGAGCGTTATTGAATCTCGTACAGATTAGTGTAAAGTCAGCTTTAAAAAATCTATGTTAAAAAAAACCCCAACTTATAATGCATTTCAGATTTTAAAAAAAGAATCCTGATTTTTTTTTTTTTTTCTGGTGAAACACACAGTTTTCCCAATTCGTATTTGTCCCGCAAGGTCTCGCTTACAGTGTGACAACCGTTGTCTTAAGGGAATCAGATGATGACACTGAAACTTAAAAATACGTGCTTCAAAGGCTTTGAACTACTGAAAAACGTTTGTAAAGGACTAATTCCTGGTTAAAAAAAAAAAAAGATCTTTCAAGGTCGTAAAAATCTATTTTTCCTTTCTCTTTCCTGGGAATGTTCATTTTCCTTTTTAAGTTGTGTTTTAAAATTCAAGGTTTGCGTTTTGGCTTAGGTTCGGTGTTTTGGTTTCAACGCTTAGCTGAGTGTAAATAAAAAGGAATGTTTCAAGTCTTTAATGGAGCTGTGCTAACAGAGAACGGACTGTTAGGTTCCTGAGAAGTTTGACAAGCGGAGTAAACCCTTGGCCCAAGCATAAGTCTTCCTGCAATGTCAATATTAATTTTGTAAATACGAATTATTAACGATCCAGAAGTGATTAAGTGGCCAATCACAATTAAGACCAGCTTTTGGGAAGAAGTCGTTCAACAGTGTGATCCTTATTCAACATTTATTTCCTCCGATCGATTTGTGCGTGGTGTTCCTTGCCGTCTTTTGGGGTTGGAACTGGATGATCTTTAAGGTCCCTTCCAACCCAAACTATTCGGTGATTCTTTAACGAATCGCTGATATATTTTTATACCAGGAGATCTTGTTGTTAATCGAAATATTGCTGACAAGGGAATTTCTCTGAGCTGATCCCTTGCTGCTGCATAGACAGCGAAATTCTGCGCTTGGCCAAAATAAGCGTGAAAGTCCCAAGTGGTTTCAGAGTGTGGCAGCAAGCGGTTACGCAGTGAGGCCGGATTCGGTCGGTAGCCTGGCTTCCACAGACCAGGGAGAGGAGAGAGATATCTGCTGTCTCCTGTACAGAAAGAGGTATTAGAGTTAAAAAAATAAGATCCTTTTAGCACCCAAAAGGAATATTAACCGGAATATTGACCAAGATCCTGGACGGCATCAAACAACACAACCTGAATGTCACATTCGGGCTAAGGGGTCCTCAGCGTTTTTGATAGGTGGGATGATTCCCAGGGGCTGTTTGAGTCTCCTCACCCTCATAGAGGGGGAAAAGAGGCTTTTTTTTAAAAATAAGTATTTCTGTGCCAAGTGCAGCAAACCTTGTCTTTGCAAGACATATATATTCATTAAATAACCATTAATAATCCTCTCATGATTCAGCAGTGGATTCCGAGTGATGCTAGCATGACTCTTGCGGTTTCTGTTCAATTAAAGCCTTATTTCTCTTTGTGCCTGGGCTCTTTAATGAATTTGCCCTCGAGATTGTGTTTCTAGCCCAAGCTCCAGCCTGTCCTTATGTGGATTGTGAGCACCTGCTTCTGACGGAATGAGCTTTGTGGAGTTGCAGTGCTTGAGAAGGGAAGCACAGAGAGATTTGCTTGCGGGATTAAAAACATAAAAGAAACTGCTACAAGAGTCCATGCTTCCAAATTGTAAGCCTGCTTGGTAGGTACGATTGAAGTCCTAGATGTATTGGGTAATGGGATTTTGTTTTTGTTATGAAAGAGGAAATTCTGTTATTATCCAAGTAATGGAAAATACCAGAAAAGAGAATGAAATAGGAAAGAATTTGAGAAATATCCAATGCAAATCTGATTTATTTATTTTTTTTAAATAAAAAGCATAGCAAAAAAAAAAACCCAACGCCAAAATAAATCCAAACCACTTGTGGAGCAAAGACTACAGGAGTACAGCACTATGGCTTTGAGCTTGCTGCCTGAGTTCCCTTTGTCTCTTGAGTTAATTGGGAAGGGACCGAGCACTTAGTTTCTTTGTGGTCTAAAAGAACTGAATCTTCACCTAAATCAAAGAAATGTCTCTTGCCGGTACGGTCATAGCTGAGACTCAGCGTGTTGGGAACAGTAATGGGTGATGAGTTACTTCAGCTGAACTTCTGCAGAGCAGCACGGCTTTGTCTCGAGTCAGGAGTCCAATTTTGTAGTTGTTTTCCTGGGCGGAAGGGTTAATAGTGCTTTCGTCTTGGGTGAAGGCAGGGAAGCCCGAGATGCCTTTATGATTTATTTGGAGCTGAAAGATATAAGACGCGGCAGTTGCGCGTGTGTTTTGACAACATCCTGTGTTAAGTGAGGAGAAAAAAGTGTTGGTGACTGAATGGGAAATAGTTTTTTTTCTTTTGGCTGTGATTAAACACGGAGTATTTAAACCTGTGCAGCTGAAGTGGGATAAAATAAAATTACCAAATAGAGGAGTTTGGGGGTGGAGGGAGTTCGGGCCCCCGTGCACCGTGAAGTCACAGGTTGGCTTTTATTTGTAAGGAGCATTTGGAAGCTCGCCGATCCCACTGGGGAGGCTCCCGTTGCGAAAAGTCGGAATAAGCCCCAACCAACATTTTCCTTCGGGGAGAAAATGTGATTTCTTGTGAAACGGATCCATCGCTACCTTAAATTTGGTGCATGACCATGTATTGTGGCGTTTATTGAGCCAAATAAATGAGGCTGCACTCGTTACTGGATCTGTAACCAAAACCTAACCCGGGTTCGGAGCCACTGTGATTAAGAAATGATATTTAAACTGAAATATTTTCAGCTAGTGGTTAATATCCCTTTGATTTATGACTTTTGGGATTGTGATGACTTAGTGAAAACATTATTTTGTTGCGTGACATTTATATTTTTATTGGCTTTTCATATTATGTCATAGCTAATTAATTTGTATAAGTAATAATTAGTGTTAATGTGGTTTGCTCCAGTGATTTCTGATGGTTGCTTTTCAACTGAGCGGAGTCCTTTTTAAATTATCTTTATATTATTTTTCAATTTTACATTTAAAAATATTTGTAGCCACCTATACCAATTCAGGTTTGTTTCTTGGATTTAAAGAAATCTTTCTTTAGCGATACATTCAAGTCCAAATAACATATTTGTAGTTTTGGGCGTGATAAAGAACCAGAGGACGTTGTCAGTGTATAATGTTACGAGGCCAAACTGGAAATGTTTTATATTTGTCAAAGTAACTAAAAAAGCTTGAAAAAGAAACACCAGGGTGGTCACGGCCGGGGAGTGGGGGGAAGCTGTGTTATCCCTGGTGATAGTAGAATTCACGGCATAATGTACTGATAACAATATTGGTCTTGTATGTCCGGCTATTTGTATCGCAATTAAATTAAGATGGTTGAATGAAAAATAATCACATTTTCTCTTTCAAGAGGAACTTCTTAAGGGTTTTCAGTTTATTTTAGCGAAGTTCGTAGGCAAATTACTTATCTATGCTGTGTATTCATTTCTCCATTCTGGAGCTCATCGGAATACCTCAGATTTGAAGTTATCTTAGTGGTTTAAAACTTGAATCCCAACGAGCATCAGTGTAATTTATTCCTATTCTACACCAAGATATTTCGTGGTACCTATCTTGGGTCGGACTGCGCTGCTTGCTCTTTTGTCCGTGATACAATCACAATGTCTTGCATGAGCGTAGTTTTACAAGCACAAAGATCCTTCAATTGGTGGGGGTTTACGTGTCTTCTGAGAGAATTAGCTGCTTCGATATCAAATATTTATGTGTATAAGGGGAATTGTACTGCTCTGTGTAGGTTTAAAAGTGGCACAGCTTCTGCAAGTGGATTTAACTTCAATTTTCTCAGCTTGTTTACGTCTTTTTGAAAGTTCGCTGCTCTGCTTGCTGAGCTGTGGAACAAGTTGCCTTTAAAGAACATTAGGAACAATTAAAGAACAATTATGACTTACTTCCTTGAAATTATTGTTTTGGATTGGGGGGTGGGTGAGGCTCAGACCTCATTCCCTATTTTTGCAGTTGGGGTTTTAATGTAGGCGGATATCTAGTGTGGAATTGTTCAAAATTGGAGTTCTTCTTTTCCAGTTCTTTTGTCTGCATTCCGTTGTTTTATTTTACGATGAAATTGGGAACTGCTTATCCCAAGGATTTTTTTTTTTTTTTTGAGCTGTCATTTTCCTGATATATTTGATATTTTCTGGATTAAGCTCAGCAATGCCTGCAGCCACCGGGGCTGGTGGGGAGTCACCGCTTGTGCGATAAAGCGCGAGCTTTGATAGTCTTGGTCCTCGGTCCGTCTTGTCAGTCTTTTTAGGGAACCATGGTGAGAAAGGAGATTTATTGCATCTTAAAACAGCTCAGTTTTTATGTGTGACCTTACAACAAGATTCCTTCTGATTCTGTTAGAAAAGGCCTCGCTGTGGACAAGGTTTGGATTTGCTCTGGGCATTCCTTGAAACTGGGGTGGATGCCATTCCTTTGGCTCAAATACTTGCTGAACCTTTTACCTTTAAATTGAACGGATACTGTTACGGAGTTCCTGGGGGAAAGCAGGGCACTGTGGGAAAGGAAAAAGGAATCCGCGTAGTGTATGTCCCAAAGCAGGGAAAAATGAGATGCCCTCCATTCAAAGCATGTTATCTGAAACATAACAGCTGGATTAATCCGATGAAATGAAGCAAATGAAATGAAGTTGTGGGTATTCCCTCTACCAGGATAACTTAAACGTGGGTGTGCCCAGATTCCTGCCAGCTGGGGTGGAATTGTTGTCCCCCAGGACCCTGCAGGTTCAAGGGTTGCTGTGGCATCCTCTTTGCTGTCACAAGGTGTTGGCCAGAGTTTTGGTCTTCATATAATCATTGAATTGTTGGAGTTTGAAAGGACCTCAAAGCCCATCCAGTCCCACCCCTGCCATGGGCAGGGACACCTCCCACTGGATCAGGGGCTCCAAGCTCCATCCAACCTGGTCTTGGACCCCTCCATGGATGGGGCAGCCACCACTGCTCTGGGCAACCTGGGCCAGGGCCTCCCCACCCTCACAGCAAAACATTTCTTCCTAAGATCTCATCTCATCTCAATCTCCTCTTTCAGTTTTGTGGTGTGTGAAGTGAGTACTCAGTGGACCAACGTGTCTCAAACACGTCCCAGCGGTAGCAGGAGCTGGGACTGGAGGACTCATGAGGTCCACGAGAATGGTCCATGTCCCAAAATGTCTTTCTTGAGGGAAGCGGCCAGAGCGAATGCATTTGTTTATACGGCAGCAGAGCGATGGGTGCCAGCCTAAATTGTAAAGCTCTAAGTGTCTCTGTGTGGAAATCTCCATTGCTGCAATACCGTTGGGGATGTTTTCGGATTATCTGTGCAAGCATAGGATGAAAAAAAAAGATCCTTTATAAACTCCTTATGTTTATTTGGTTTAACTTCCAAAGACCAGGGTAATTCTATAGTTTAAAAGCAAAAAGAAAAGGCAAAATGGCAAGGGAAATCGATTCTCCTAGGAAAACACAAAGCCTTGCTTCTGTAGGTGTCTCTGATCCAGTATTAGGGTGTTACTGGTTATTATTAATAAATGTATATAAATCAATGGTGATATTCCTGCACGCAGATCCCAGAAGATGCGGTCGTATTTGCGCTGATCTCTTGGAGCGCTCTTCTGGAAACCTAGAGCATGTGCTGTTGGGACGGCCTCCCTGCTCCCATACCGTCATTTATTCAGCTGCAGCCTCAAGAGAGCCTGAGTTTTCACAAAACTCTCAGCCAAATAGCTCCATGTCCATATTAGCCCTGCGAGAAAAGCCTTTCTGTAGCAATCACGCCCGAGAGCAGCTTATCAGACGAGGTAAATGGAATAAACGCTGCAGTCTCTGAAAGGATTAAGCTGTAACTACTGAAGAGTGGGCACAAAATTTAAATCAAAAGAGCTTTGCATTTTTCAGCGATGTCTGCCTTGATTTGTACATGTTTTTTATGTCTTTAGTGTAAAACGTAGTTCAGAAATGCCAAATAGCGGCATATGAGGGATAATAATGGGCTTGGCTAATAACTGTATACTCGGAGAAGAATCTATTCATTTTCTTTGTCAGGTTAGATCCAATATTATAATTTCAGAAGGAAAGCCGGATCGGATTTTGAACATGAAAAGGGTCTCACTGCAACTGGTCAGGAAGGTCTGTCTCTGAAGAATTTCCAATGCTAAGTATTAAAAATTTGGAATCGAGACTGAATTTTGCTGTCTGTATCTCAGAAGAGTTCATAGTGAGTGAAATAAATTAATGAAAGGCAAAACTCCATGGAACAAAACGGAAAATCACATCCTGGCGATTGCAATTAAACCGACCGTGGAAGGTAATCAGCGTTGTGGTTGTGGTTAAGCGTGAATAAGCATTGCGGAGGAATGCTATAATAGGAGGTATTAATGAATATGGAGTTCCACTGGGAAAATTGACACCTACATCTTATTTTCTAAAGCCTTGATGCTTGCAGATTAAATCTATCTGCGCCCTGATTTAGGCTGAGATGCTGTAGCTGGACTCTGCTCGTGGAGATGGACTGAGCAATACATGGAGCCACCGCGCTCAAGTTGTTGTGATGGCTATTTTAATGGCTTTTATTCATCTTGCTGCTGTAAAATGCAAGAAAAAACAGATTAGTCTGGAAGAATAAATCCCCCCCCAGCACTGCTGCCTTCAGTACCAGCGGGGAATGAGCAAGGGCATGGATATTCACTGGGGAAGCTGGAGCAAAAGAAGGGAGCTTGTTTGGAGCCCGTGGGTTGTATGAAGTTCCCAGTCCGCTCGCTGGCTACGGGGAACAAGGCAGAGCAGTAGCTAAGGAGACACTGTGTTTTTTCTTGTCGTTACTTGTATGGAGCCTTACGTTTATCTTCCAGCTTAGAGGATGGTGAAGGACAGGTCACTGTATCATAGTCTTGGTGGTACGTTGAGTGGAGCGCATCTTCAGAAAGGATTTGACATTGATAGGAGTTTTGAAAGCAAGTTCGGATGATGGAATGAAGTCTCTGCTTTTCTGACTTTGTTACTTCTGTGCCCACAGCACAAAGTGAAAATAATAGGAGCAGTGAGAAAATGGATTGTTTTGGTTTGCTGGTGGATGGAAGAAATAATGATCAGTTGTCCTTTTCAGATCAGAGCGAAGCAAAATGTTTTGGATTTATTTTGGCAAGTTAAAAGTTTAAAAAGCAGGGGAGGTGGGCGTGGAAATCAGAATACTTAAATTGGGATAAACACTGAAAACCTATCTTCTAAGGGCTGAAACAAAGCTTTATAATGCTTTCCTGTTTTTTTTCTATGAGACACTTGGCAAAGTGATGAAGTTACTTTCTGTATTGCAAAACTGTCTGTCTTTTTTCCCCCCTAATTTTGATGAAAGTAAGTTACTGCCGAACGCTTTCAGTCAGTTTGATTTCAGAGTTCTCCAGCTGGACTGCGGAAGCCAGAACACGCCAACACCAGCTTCGCTTGCTGGGAAGTAATATTCCCTGGAAAGTCTAGGACCTGGTTTATTTGTATAAGTCCCTACCAGAGCAGGATCACAAGAAACAGCTCACGGGAGCTGGGCACAGGTGTCCTACGTGCCCTGTCACTCAACGGGGAGCAGATGATGAGAGTCGGATGAGACAGACCGGGTTCTGCCTCCTGCTGACGGGCTCAGCAGTGTCGCACACACCGATTTACCCACGACAGTGTCCCTTGTTTGCATGACTCGCGTTTCTCGCTCCAAGGGGAAGAGTTTCTGTGCTGTGGTGTGTCTGATCGCTCCCACCACGGAGACGAATATGAGAGTTTCGGATTAGGCTTAGTGGCAATAAATTATGAGGCTGTATTGATATTACCATCCAGAGAAATATTGGAGATGCGTTTCTCCTCCCCGCCCCCTCAGTTATCTATGATTTCTTGTTTTCTTAGCACTCTAGGAGAATCTCGCTGAGAGCCCTTGTTGAGTGACGTGAAATTCCCAAAGCTACATTTTGATGATGTCTTAAAAGTGTATAGAGATTTGGTGTTAGGACCTGACTAACACAGTAAATACTTAATATTTTCCTCTCATATAACTTTTCTTTTTGACTGATTCTTGGCATCTTTTCCCCCATTGCTCTTGGCCAGAACACAGCTCAGAAGAACACCAAGTTACCAGTTCCAGATATCTTGGGCAGGTGTTTGACTACTCAGCTCTCATTTAAGTAACTAAAGAGAAGGGTGAAGAACAGCCTTTCCCAAAATAATCCACTGTGCTCCCAGATGTGGACCCACACACTAGTGTTCAAGTCTCTTCCAACTGCAGTTAACACTTCCAAATGTTGCAAATGCAGTTCTATACTTGCTGCTTCTCACGTGGCCTCTGAATGTGTCCGGACCCTCAGAAGGGACAAGCGTCTAGACTTTAGCTCTGGGTGATGCTGGTAGAACACGCGCCATGAGGATGCTAAAGGTTGGATCCTGCTCTTAGTGACTTAGTGAGAATTCACGAGGGTGGCAGTGTTCTTGGGGTCGACATTAGGTAGCTGTCTGTGCAAATCTCTCAGCGAAGGGTGCCCCGTGGAAAGGCAGTTCAGCACATCTTTGTTTTAAAAAAATCCAACCCTAATTAATTTTTTTTGGCTGCTCTGTGCAGTCAGAGTTGGCACTTTTGTAGAGCATAAATAAATCTTGTTCAGTAAGAAGAAATTACGTTCAGAAAGACAACAAGACATTTTCTAGGAGGATATCCTGATGTATATGGAGGGGAAGAGACAGTCTCCCCTGTACAAGATTTTTATAAAACTATGGGTTTGGCAGTGGTTATTTCCGGAATATTTGAATGTTCTCTCTAACACAAAGCCTGAAAGAAGGCCACCCTTAAGTAACAGCCGCCAGACAAAATCTCCGATTTGCTTTTTTCATTGTTGTGTAAAAAAATCACATTCACTTTTTTCTTGAAGGAGATAGAAAAAACACTTTTCCAGAATTTCCTATATAAAAAAACTCCCTCTGATGTGACGTGACGAAAGAAAATTTGCAGATTCAAATGCTCTTTTTTTTCTGTGGGATTCGGAGCAACAACCTTTTGGTGACCTTAAAATGTGTTTGTATGTGTGCATTCAGGTCTTATCTTGTAAATTCTTTAACATGCCAGTGGTTTTCATTCATGTAGTCAGTTGGCTGGCTTCAACAGGACGGCTCATGCAAAGGAGGATTTGAATTGGAAGCTTTTGTATTTGCCCTGTAACTCAGATAGTCGTGCTACTATTTGGTGGGTTTTCTTCAAAATAAGAGAGTTTTCAATGTAGTCATCGTATTGTCTTTAAATATTTGGCCTTGGATAGATCTACTAATGATGACCTTGCAAGCTGTAGGACAGTTAATGGCTGGGCTTCCTGATGATTTAAATCAAATTTTTTTTATACTGGGATTTCATCTTGCAGAGGTTGGATTTCATGTAAATTAAATTTTAATAGCCATCTTCAGAACTGGTGTTGAAGGAAGAACAGGTCCCTGTAGCTTCAAGTGTACAGATACCTGTTGCCACATGTGCTGTGCAGCTGCCTACGTTTGTACCTTAAAAACAAGGCACTGTTGTGTAAGCACAGAGGGTTGAAGCCTTAATCAGAGAATCATAGAATAGTTTGGGTTGGAAGGGACCTTAGAGATCATCCAGTTCCAACCTCCTGCCATGGGCAGGGACACCTCCCACTGGATCAGGGGCTCCAAGCCCCATCCAACCTGGCCTGGAACCCCTCCAGGGATGGGGCAGCCACCACTGCTCTGGGCACCCTGGGCCAGAGCCTCCTCACCCTCTTTGTGAAGAAATTCCTCTTTATGAACGGCCCCTCTCCAGCTTTCCTGTAGCCCCTTCAGGTACTGGAAGGTCACTAGAAGATCTCCTCGGAGCCTTCTCTTCTCCAGGCAGAACAACCCCAACTCTCTCAGCCTGTCCTCGGATGGGAGGTGCTCCAGCCCTTGGATCATCCTTGTAGCCTCCTGTGGACCCGTTCCAACAGCTCCATCTCCTTATGTTGAGGATTCCAGAACTGGACACAGTACTTCAGATGAGGTCTCCCAATAGAGGAACAGAGGGACAGGATCCCCTCCCTCTTCCTGCTGGCCACGCTGCTTTGGATGCAGCCCAGGGCACGGTTGGCCTTCTGGGCTGAGTGCTCATTGCCAGCTCAGCATCTTCTCTTTTACAAGACAGGGAGACCTGTGCGAGATGTTTGTGTTTACTTAAATAGGGGTTCCTACGACAGATTAACCTGGCGTCTTTGAAGTAAAATTAGTAGTGGTACTTTCTTATGGAAAGTATCTACTTGCACACAGTAGGTGTAATTCCATAACATTAGACGTCTTCAGGAAAGCCCGTCGCTCTGGCTCACTTTTATTCCTGTGCCTCAGAGAGGAAAAAGATGAATCAATGCCCTGAAATAGAAACGAATGATGTACTAATTGATTCAACATCACGGTGAAAAGTCTGAAACAAATGGGGATTTTTTTTGGCCACAAAGCAATTGCGTGAATTTGTGAATACATTCCATTTCACCCTTCTGTCTGTTTTGTTCAGAACCTCCTCTTGACAGCTTTGCTAACGTTCATTTTGTTCCTCTGGTGACTAAGGAGTGGAGGAGCTGATATTTGAAGGTTTCTGTAACAACGGAGGACGTGCCGGGCAGCTCGGATCTCTGCTCCTCCTCCTGCTCATTGCTTTCCCTGATCGGATTTGATCCAGGTTGCTGGATGGCAATGAGATTGTCCGCTGAGGGACGGGAAGCGGTGCCAGAAGTTAGAAGGGTTGGTTTCACTTTGTTGCATTAAATTACAGGGCAATCATAAGTGATGGGAAGGAGTCTGATGAAGTGGGTGAGGAACAATTGATGGATTATTTTAGTTAAAATCACTTAGAGCCCAATCCAACTCCCACTGAAGTCAATTAAATCATAGTTGGGTCAGGGCCAAAATGAGTCAAATTCAATTATGCCTTAAATGTAAACATTTAAAAGCACGTTATTATAAGGTGGTTTAGCGCTTCAATTATTTTATAAATGCTTTTGTTTTAATATCCCTGACTGATGGTATTTTATTTGTTAACTTTTTGTGGTGGGCGAGTGATGGAGAGCACCGTGACCCCTGCAGCACCCGTCTGCGGTGAGGAGGTGTCGCAGCAGTTGACTCTGTGCGTGTATTTCTGTCCATCAGAGAGTAGCTGGCTTGTGATTGCATTAGGAGAGGCAGCAAAGATGACTGCAAAGAGATTGTTGAAATCCCTGTGTTGTTTCATCTAATTGTCAGGATTTAGAGAGCTTACTTGTGTGAGTATCAGCTCACGAACTGCTGAAACTCTGCGTGCACCCGTCCCAGAGCTGCAGAGGTGCTGGATGTCCGTCCTTGCCCCAGATGAACAAAGTAGAGCATCCCAAATATTATTTAAAAAGAAAGAACCTACGTGGTAAAAGTTGGATTTATAAATATGCTCATGTTTAACAACATACGGTGACGTTGTCGGAATATCTTTTCAATTGCAACTCGGGCCTGCTGCAAGACAGTTGGAGTAGGTTTTATAAGTTCAGGGTTGATACTTTTTGTTCTGTCCTCAGAGTTTCTCCTCACTTTCCCTTTTCCGGCAGCGCAAAAGCATCTTTCGCTGTTTGGAGCAGCTCAGAGCTGCAGGTTTAGGGTTTCCTGGCACGCATTTGTTCAGCGGCGTAGGGTCTCTCATCCCAAGTGTTGTCCCTCAAAGCCTGTTGGTAGCTCTGGATGTGGGGAGCTGCGTGTGCAACGGGGGACAGTTGTTCACTGGGGTCATTCCTGTCCCTCCGAGTGCACTGAATTTGTCCCCACAGACAGGCGACCTCCCAGTCGCTGCCAAGAGGCACCGAGAGGACTCTGCGGGACTGGAAGTTGGTTTGGTTTCTGTCTTCAGAAGAAGCTGTGTTTAAAATGAAAGATTGGCCTGATCTGTGTTTTAACTCAGGACAGGGCATCACTCTAGCTCAGCGAGAGGGGTTTGTGGTGCGTGGAGGTGCTGAGCGTTTGCAGAGCGGCGGAAGGAGAGAAAATGGGGATATGGGTGGGGATGAAAAAGGTCTATTTGACTGCCTGCACAGCTGTACAGGAGCACGGGAGTGTCTTCAGAGCTGTTTCTCTGGCTAAATGGACTTGGTTTTCAGTATCGCATACTACTTCCTTTCACAATCTCACAGTTTTCATGGTTGTTTCACCATTTTTGCACCCCTTTCTGTTTTCCCTGTGGTTTTATTCGTAGCAGGATCGATTAAAACTTCCAGCAACTCTTTTTAAAGAGCTTGCAACAGAAATTTCTGTCCTTCAGACAAGGGTGAAACTGTTAATCTGGAAAAAAGGATAAACCCTTGCTAACCATTGCTATAGGATTTTTATGGCACATTCTCAACTCAGGAAAAAATACTGCCTGTTTGCCTCCCCATCAGTGAACAAAGACGCTACCATGAAAGCAATAAGGACAACTTGATAGCTTTCATTGATCATCTGTGGCTTTAATAGGTTTGAAAAATACTGATTTGTGTGATCCACACCTTATTTCTCCCTTCTTAATATTAGCATGATTAGTCACATTAGGACTTGTAAAAATGCATTAAAGTCAGTTGACAACTGTTTAAAAGCCAAGCGTTGCTGTTACCTGATCACCAATGCAGCTGAGATGCAATTTCTTTCACTCGTGTTAACTTGGTGATCTTAACTTTGGTATCACCTTTCAAAACACAAAAGCAGAGGTGATGTTTTTACCTGCTAATTGTATTTCTTTATCTCCATCTCTGCGCATATACCTGCAAAATAAGAATGGTACTCCTCTGTAGTAAATTGTGGGATAGAAAATCGTTTTGGACGGTGAAAGGTACTGAAAATGCTTTCATTTATTGTGGTGCCTTGATGAGAGCTTTGAGTGCAGAAAAACATTTCCTTTAGGGGAAATATCTTGGGAAAAGTTCTTAGGAAGCAGAGCTGGTGCTGAATTCCTGAATACCTCTGCAATGATATTAACTTCTTGCTGATGGTCTACCAGGACGTAGCCCACTTCCCCTCAAACCAGTTATGCCCATGATGTGTTCAGCACGTTTCTTGCATCTGAAACCAGTTGTGATGGAAGAACTGCTATTGCCTATTGCTGCTGTGTTAATTAAAACTTAAATGTTCGTTCCCACTGCCTGACACGTTGCTTGAAATGTGAGGAACTCTTCTAATTTGTCTCCTCAAAATCTTTGTTTTCCCCAAAGTCAATTGTAGGTCATTTGCCTACAGTAATTGCTCCAAACATTGGAAATATTTGTCCAGTCGATGGCAAAGTTAATTTAAGTGTTTGGAAAGAGATTGCCTCTGGTTAAACTGGGGCCAGTTTGCACATTGTGAGAAAAAATCAAATGCATACCTCATCTAGTTTCTCTCCACAAGAATTTTCTTCGTTCAGATGCTTCATAGCAGTCAGTAAACAGTGAAGCTTATGTATTTTAAACTCTAATTTAACCCTTTGCACATTGCAGGTTGCATCCAAATATTGCTTTTCCCGGTACCTCTTGATTTCCCCTATCCTCGCTTCTTATTGAAGAAGTCAATAGTAGTTTGGGGTGTGTAGAAAAAGCAAAAGAATTGCATCAGCCCACAAATATAGGACCGTGTTCTGCTGCACACCCGCATAGGTGGCAGTTTGGGAGCAGGGGCACCTGAGTGGAGTTTGTGATCTCGCAGAGCCTGTGGAATAGCTGAGAACTCTTCAGTGGATGCTCTGTGGTTTGGCCGTCCCTGCTTGGCTTCATCCTTGGATCACTGTGGGATGTGGAGTCAGCGATACGCTCGCTGAGAGCCTCGTCTTTCCCCCTAGCTAAGGAAAACTGCGCTTCGTTACAGTCGTGCGAAAATCCTTTGCTAAAGAATGCAAGAGGAGCCCAAAGTAATGTGGTCAGTGGGGATTGCCTGTGCTTAACTATGCTTGTCATGAGGATTAATTAACTGCAACTAAAATCTGTATTTTTTTCCCCAACAGGGACTTCCCCATAAATCACATTAAGATAGGTGTTAGACAATGCTGCATTTATTACCTTGTAGGTGTTTCACCTTGCTCATTACCAATTTTTATCCATCTTTGGACACTTTAATGGGCTCTTTTCCCTCTGCCCGTGCCCTGCTGGGCTTTTCACTTTGCTCTTTCGCAGCCCGCCTTTCTCTCTCCCCGAGCTCTTTCTCACCGTCTCTCCCCTGTGCACAAACTGCAGCCGATAATGTTTGAGTTCACATCGAACTTTCGAACCCATGATGTCAGGTTGGTTTGGAATTAGGCAAAACCAGTTTGCCCATCCCTCGTTGTCAAAGGGTTAATCCTCTAAACTATTGAGAGACGAGGGCAGGGAATTATGAAAGAAGCCCCTGTTTTATAACCATTTGTATTGCCAGTGCTTGACTACTCATAATAAGTAGGTTGCTCCTGTGATTAATGACTGCGTTTTACATGCTGACAATGAATGATGTGTCTTATTGTAGAAGCCATTTATTTTTATTTGGTCTCCTCACCCAAGCAGCACTGGAAATGAGATATTAAACATCTTGCTGGGAGTATGTTTTATTCTCAACAGTTTAATGAAAGGTGACCCACAAAGAGGAGAAAATAATTAAAATGATGCCTTCTTTGGCCTCTTCCTAATGTGGGCAAAGACAACTCATGTGGATCTTTGTTTTAACATGGAGTTTTTCTTCTTCTTTAGGGACTTTATTTTTGTTCCCTCCAAGTTGGAAAGGAGCAGGAATGTGTTGTCAGTCTGAAACTCTATAAATTTGGAAAAAACAGGCTATTCAAATGCCTTAATTTCAGCCTGCCTTTGTTTTATAAACTTATTTTTAATAAATGACTAGAATAATTTGGAATCTTTAGTTATTTTGAGCCAATTCTTCTATCAGATTATAAGTTTCTGATTTTGCTTTAGTTTCAGTTGCACTTTTTCCCCTCCCCGAAACTCATTTTGTGCTGGAGGAAGAGTGTTTGTGGTCTAAATAGACAGACTCGACACAGAAGTCATTTGTTATTCAAACAGCTCTATCTCCATAGCTGTATGCATTCAACACTGCTTCCATCTAACTTCAAGTTTATTACTCTAGAATGGTTTAGTAAAGGAAGGAGGAAAAAAGACCTTAAAAATTGAATTGAAGATCTCTTGAATTAATCAGAAAATCTATTTCGGGACAGTGAAGCTGCTTGCAGTGTCCAAGCAAGTCTTTCTAAAGCTTTACATGAGCCGAAAGACCTTGGATCTGGCTTCCCAGCAGATTCTCTGGTGTGGAAATAGAGACAGCTGTAGGCATGGCATTGGTACTTCGAGAGGAAACGATGAGTAGGATTTTCTTTTATGTTAGACTTTAGGTACTCCTTCCTATGTGGTTCACCAAACATAAATTACAGGTTCATTTCGCTCTCAGAATTTAAAAGATCCCTCATAGCTACTATGTCATTGCTGAGCAAAGCCAACCCATTCAGCTTGATGGATCCGATTATCTAATGGTGTTCCAGGTGGGACATGGCCCCATTTCTAAGGTTAATGGAAACACTGGCACTGTAACCTGTTTCTTATGCTGTCTGCAGGGAGAGCCTGGAAATGCCAATCTAAGGTGGCACATAAAGGAGTCTGGCAAACAGAATCACTAATGTTGGGAAAGCCCTCTAAGCTCATCAGTCCAACCGTCAGCCCAACCCCACTGTATCTGCTAAACCATGTCCTGAAGTGTCACGTCTACTCCAGGGACAACGACTCCACCACTGCTCTGAGCAGCCTCGGCCAGGGCTGGTATTTGAGAAATATCACAAATATTCCCTGTAGACTTATTTCTTTACATCACCATCACTTAAAAATTGGCAGGCACGGGTGATCTATGGCAGAATTTCTTTGTGGGTTAGAAGAACTTAAGAAAAAAGTTACTTTAGTTTGAAAAACCTGCGTACGTGCCGGTTATTGGAGGAGTACCTTTGGAAATGTGGGTTACACAATAACAGGATACATGCATTGCTTCACTATTAACATATGTATTAATGGCACATTAAGGACTTTCATAATCGTATGACACAAAAGAGTTCTCAATGCGCTGCTCATGCAATCCATTAATGGGAAACGTCTTCAGCAACCTGTGAAACAGTAACACTTCTGCCTCCCCTTGTGGCTTCCACTTAAGTACTTTGCAGACCACGCAACAGCCTTGTGTGGTAGGTGTGACCGTATAAACTGGAAAAGGGCAAATTTAAACTAGACACAAGGAGGAATTTCTTCACTGTGATGATGGGGAGGCCCTGGAACAGGGTGTCCAGAGCAGTGGTGGCTGCCCCTTCCCTGGAGGTGTCCAAGGCCAGGTTGGATGGGGCTTGGAGCAACCTGATCTAGTGCGACACGTCCCTGCCCATGGCAGAGGGTGGAACTAGATGATATTTAAGGTCCTTTCCAATCCAAACTGTTCTGTGATCCTTGTTTTGCCTGTGGGGAGCCAGAAGCCCAGTGAGCTTTGGGGGTTGTACATGAGGGCAGCAGCAGGGTTGGAAATGCTACGCCTAACGTCCTCTTTCCCCAAAAATCTTCACCTCAGCAAACAGAGCTTTGTTCTTTTAGTTCTTTATGGGGCAGATGAGGGTAAATAAAGTCGGTGGGAATGAGGCAATATTCCCACCAGCCTGGAGTTGTTTCTGATGCTAGCGGGAACCGTACGCCCACACAGGTGTGGAGGGAAGAAAGAAAGGGCTACATTGTTTTTTGTGTATTGACTTTTATGATTGTTATTTAAATGAGATTACGGAGTCACAGATGTACCTGCAGAACATGATGATGCTGCATTCCTCGGTGACAGATGCCAGGGGAGAACTGGAGGTGAATAGATGTGCTGAGAGAAACCAGAGATGGGTGATAACCAAACCTTTGGCTCAAAAGCCCCCAGACCTTAGAGTGAGGATCTCCCATTTAGATCCCCAAATCAAAGCATTTCTAGGGGCATGTTTGTAGTTCTAGATTGGAGCTATCAGAAACTGGTGTCCTTCTAACGTTTATGTCCATAATGGCACTAATTCACAATTAAAAGTAGCAGGATTTGAGCACTGTAGAAACCTATTTAGACCTTTGCAAACAATTAAGACATGTTTCCACTCTAAGTCTAATCTGTATTTGTCTGGAGATATAAAACCAGTGTCTCCTTGGCTGACTTCCTATCAGAAGAGAAAAAATCCTCACCATGCCGATGACCTGGGGGAGGGCTCGTGTTCTTAGGAGACTGGGACAGCTAGAGCTCACCAACTGGAATTTCTGGCTTATCCTTCTAGCACTGCTGTGGTATAGGTAGCCTGGTAGCTGAGAAAACCTTGTCATCGCTTTTCTAGCGTGTCGGTGGTTGCATGCCTCCGAAGGGCTTTGCAACTCTGAGACTGACATTTTTCTCATGGAACTGCTTATCCTGGGTGCGTCCGTTCTGAGGCTGCCCACCCTCGAGACATTTTTCAGCCTGCTTTTTTTGCGATTAGATTAAGATTTGGAGAGTTTCGATAGGAGCGAAACTTGTTTTGCGTTTCAGCTGAAAAAAACCAAACCACAATACCCCCCCACCCTGGAATGAATGGGAAGGGCTGCAGGTACTATAAACCAGGTTTGGGTGTTGGGGGGGCTATGCAGGTCTGTACAGGCTGAAGATCTGGTGCAGACGCTGCACCCTGGTGTAGGGTGGGATGAGAAGTTGTTTGGAGTCTTCTAGGTCCTTCTCCACCAAGCAATTTGCTGTTGTGCTTGTTGCTTACCTCAGTTTCCCTGCTGCAGACCTACCCCATAGCTGCCTTGTGTTTTCACGCACCGGCTGTACTCCGCAGTGAAAATACGTGTGTAATGCTGCGCTCTGACGGGTTCTTTCCATGATGTCTGCAGTAGCGAATGCAGCTTTCCTTGTCCTCGCTAATTAAGTGCAGATGTTGAAATGAGTGGAATATCAGCTTGCCTGGGGGTGTAACCGAGATGAGCATCCCACCTCCCCGTGTCCATACTGGATAGTCACGGCTACAGGTAGCAGCGAGGATGAAGCCGTGTGACTATGGATTCTTGCAACATCTCTGGTTCATGACTAACTTTACATGATGTAGACAGTCCTGGTGATGTCAAGGGAGCTGCTCTGCGAAGGAAGCTGCCACCACTGATTTTTAGTAGTGCTGCAGAATGGTTTGCAATGAAAGGTTTCTATAAACTGGAAATTCGGCTGTATTTTTTTTTCCCATCCAAAGGGTGAAAGCTTAGCTGTCCTTGACTCATTCTGTTTGGGTTAAGATTCAATCCATGGGGTGACAGGAGTGTGCTGTTGTTTGATGTGGAGGGACTAAAAATAGCCATGTCCTGTGCCGGTGGAAGCTATGACATAGTCTTTGTCAGCTTATTCAACCAAAAAAATGAGGTTCATAGGAAATCTTTATTCTAGGGTGCTCTAGACTCTGACAATAAGGTTTCGGCTTCCTGGTATAACACTGCGGTGTGCGTTATGCTCAGCTTTGTTGCCTCTTTACGCCTCTCCTCCTTATCCCAGCCACAAAAGCTGGGTTGAGATTGCAGATTTAATTGGCAATCACACAGGACAGACAGGCTGTGAACAAAACCTGCTCGTGTATCGTTTGCATCCTTCTAAATTGCATTGTTTGTGCAGCTGTTCAGCCAAATCGTCAGCAGAGTTTATTTCTGTCTGTAGAGGAAACAGAGATGAGTTTTTCTCTCTGTTAGGGCAGATGCAAGATCAAAGAATCAGACATGCAGCTCAGACCAACCTCTCTGCTGAACGTGTCCTGATGGGGGCAAGATTATTAATAACGCAATCCCTGAGATAATAAGCCACGATTATGAGAGGCAGAGGCTTTGCCAAGATGTGACAGGTCTCTTTCAGGTTAACCCTGGTGCCTGCTGAAATTCCTCTTTCATTTCAGTGTGGAGGAAAAGAGGAGGGTGTTTGTGCGTTTTAAACACGGATCTACTCTTCTCCCAAGGAGGAAAAGAAAAAAAAGCATTTTCCAAAAGATCCATCGGGCAAAATGTACGCAGCCTGGTGTTTAGAAACAATTGAACTCTCTCTCTTCCCATGTGTCACTCAGCAGAGCGTTTGAGAGGCTCAGAGGAGGAAGAGGTGGTGATATTTATGGCAGGCTTTTTGCTGGAGCTCACGCAAGGGTGGGCTTGAGAAACCTGAAGAGTGCTTTTGTGTGCACGGCCAATCAGCTGTCCTGGGGTGGTGTTTGCTTATGGCCGTTGTGATAATAATTAACAGAACAGGAAGTAAAGGATTGATTGATTTATGCATGGGTGGCAGAACACGCTTGAACTGGGACAGAAACTGAAATCCTGAGAGGAGGCGGATTTATTTATCACATGTGTAAGGATATAAGAATGGTCATAACGTGTCAGTCCAGTGTCCGTATGGACTCATAGCTTGGATGGTGGCCAGTTAGAGATACTTAGGGAGCAGTATAAAGAACAGAATGTGACTTAGCCTTCCATTAAACTGTACCCGCTCAGCTCTGATGATCTGTTTCCACATCTAAGTAAGTCCAAGTCTTGCTCCCTGACCGGTGACACCATCTGGACAGAGGATTGGATTTGGCCTCCTGCGTTCCTCCCCAGTGTCCCAAGCTGTACAGTCATCTGTCATCAGTAAAGACAAACTTGTTGCAGCTTATGCTTAAACACCCTGAGAGTTGTGTCGTCCTGGTGCAGCATTTCTCCTCCACCCCTGAGAGACAAGACCGGGGACTGCAGATAAACACATTCTGTTCAGCTATTTGATTCTGTAAGCTTTTGGCTACTTTGCTTGCTGGATCTAGGTCTAACGAGCGATGAGCTCTAGAGTCGAGTCTTGTCCTTGGCAGTGGAGGAAACACTTGTCTGAAGTATTTAACATGACTTAGTTCAAAAGAGCGAGCTTCAAATGGAAGTTGGCTTAATGGAGCTGAAGTATCCCTTGATACCAATATGGTAAATGAGCTGGTGGCTTGTATCCCAGTAACTTCCCTGCACCGTTTGAGGACTGTTGTTCATGGAGAGCATGCTTGTGCTTATTTCTCTGGGACTAATGTGGCCTGGTCTTAAAACTCCCTTGGAGCCCAAATGCTAAGGGCCTGGAATGGAGATTCCTCTCCAAACCCACCCTCCATTTGGAGCTGTTTCCCGTCATAATGGCCTCAGGTCCATATATCCTAATAGGAGATAACGGGACAGATCTCCTTGCATTCTGAACACCTCCACTGAGTAGGATTTAAAGGGATCATCTGCTAAAGATGAGGAATCCCGGACAGACTCCCTTTTCTGTAGCCTCAGACAAAGAGCAGGACCTCTCTGAGCCACGCTCAGGTTGCCTGAAGAGTATGGATTTGAGTCCAGGGCAGCTCCTGTCTAGAAGACAGTTTGCTGTTTGAATACGTGAAGCAGAATAATTCAAAATAGAGAAGTGGTGCGTGTTCTGATTCATTCTCCCTTGATTAAGCCAGAGTGCTATTACCTTTGCTACAAAGGATTTCTCGAGTGCCAGCCAAATAGATGCTTTAAATGCTTCTTAGAAAAAGAATAATCTTCTTCTATATATAAATTTTCTTCTTCACTGAGGATCTGACAAGGTCCTGGCACACTCTCCTGTTTACCAGCCAGCCACGAAGAAAGGTTACTGTGTGCAAGGAGCACAATCTATAGCTCCCAGGTGGTGCTTGCAGTGTCTTTCCGGCAATTGAGAAGAAACCCAGCAGTGAGGCATTGCTATCCTGTGATAACAGGAAACCCCAGCGCAGTAACTTGCCCCAGGACAGCAACACAACCAGGTCTTTCCAATCTAGGTTCAACGTGCATTCCGATCTCCTCCCCCACCAGTATGGACCTTGAACAAAGCCAGGTTGTTATAATGGGTATCACCAACCCTGCCAGAAGAACCCTACTGCCCTCCTCCAGGGATCTGGCGTCCCAGGAGACGTGGATGCTGTAGGTGAAGTTTTTTGGTTGTGTTTATAAGACAGATAACCGCTCCACATCCAGCCCTGTCTAAAGAAGGGTATTATACACCTGCCGGTGGCAGCAGGGAGTGAGGCAAGTTCTCCTTCAGGGAGGCTCTCAGGCTCATCATTTGTTCAAGGCCAATTACTTACTGTGTGTACAGTGCCTTAAACATGTCAAAAAGCACAATATAAATATCAAATGTCATTATTAAGTAAGGATTAATTATCTTCTGGTTAGTTTTTGTGAAGGCCTCCGGCATGCATGCCTCAGATGCATTCAAACTTATTAATTACTGTTATTATGTAGAAGTTATACTGAAGCATTATGTTGATAAATTGCTAATGGAGACAGGCTTGAAATGGAAAACCTGGATCTCACAGCTCCAAGCACTGAGGAAATTCCACTTGTGGCTATGAAACTGGGTGAAACTTAACTGCAGAGTGCTCCACAGCTGGGGGAACAGCAGTGGAAGCTTGTACCCAGCTCCACTCTCCTCTGGGAAGCTGAGCAGGTAGTTGCATGGAGAGAGATGCTTTGAGAAAGAGCGCCTTTTAGCTATATTTGTTATTATAAAATTTAATGATTACAGACTTTGCCGAAGCCCCACTCCCTCAAAAGAAGTGACTGAACATAAAGGTGACCGTTCTCTTACGTGCCTGGGGAAGGTAAAATAGGACTCCTGAAAGATCCCTAATTTTCCCCCACCCCAGAAGCTGTTGTCAAAAATTACCACGTGATAAGGTGCCACTTTTTCGCCCCTTAACACTCGACTCATCCCAGGAGGTACAGAGTGCTGAAGAGCTGGCCTTCGATCGCAATGCCCAAAGAAGGTTTGTCTCAGCTGCACTGAAATTCGCTGCACTAATTTTCATTTCTTTTCTGTTTTCCACTTGTGGACACGTGTAGGTGAAATCCTCACTCCACTGAAGCTGATGGCCATTTGCCATGGATATCAGTTGGGTTTGTGTTCCTCCACAAAGGAGAGAGGCCATTTGCTACCAAGCAGACTGTTGGCCGCGCAGCTGAGTTGTGTTTTGGTTTTGCCAGACTTGTGGTCTTTGTCAGGTGAATAGGTTTGTTGAACTGAGGTGGAAATAGAATATGGTGTGACCTGTACCTGCAACCTTTGTTTGAGGAGCAGTTAGACTTTACTCCGGGGAACCTCACTGGATGCTGTTTTGGAGCACCACCACCATCTCTTCATGCTCCAGCTCTGCACTTAAATTTCAAGGTTGATTTTCAGGGTTGACTGCTTTGCTTTCCTGTAGCCTCTGTGACACTCAGGATTCCCATGAGAATTTTGCCTCTGTGCATTTGGGCTGAGACTTGGAAGCTTTCAAAATGTCCCAGAATTGTCCTTCAGCTCTGTTTATAAGCTGAGACTTTGGCTGTCGTTTAGCTACAACTGGTTTCCACGTGGAACAAAAAAACCCCCAAAAAACGGAGAGCCAGTAGAAAAAGAAACAACAAAAATGAAGAAGAATCTCCTCTCCCAAAACAGTGCTAATTCTCAGTTAAGTGTCTGAGCAATTAGGTGTGGATACGCTGGAGAAGAGGAATGCCAATAAAGAGCACACTCAAACATTCCCAGTTTTGAGAATTCTTCTTTAATATGTATTAACCACAGGAAAAGCTGATTATGGTGCTTCTGAAGGGTCTGAGGATTTCTTGAAGGTTTTCCAGCTATTTCAATATTCAAAGAAGGGCAGGCTCTGTAGGGCTGTCTTACAGTAAGACTGGAAAGAATGAGAAGAGAATCAGTGTCTGAACTGGTTGATGCAAAGGATTCCTGACAGATTATCTGCCAGCACTTCTCTGGCCAAACTTTGCTTGACAGGAATGCCAAAAACGTTTAAGTCTGTACTTGGGTCCCACCCCTGGGCTTGAGGCTTCCTTGCCTTGTGCAGGGGACAACTTCAGGAAGGTTTTGTGGCTGTGCCTGGACTTCCAGCCCATTAGGAGAGGATGTGAGGGTCCTTCCTACCTCTGAAGGACCATCTGTGTCAACATGTTGCAAGGGCTGCACTGCGCAAGAGCACCGACTCAGGTCTTGGAAACTGCCAAGGTGTCAACACAGTGTTCATAGCCTAATTAGCCCACCTCTCTTCAGGCCATAATTAGCTCAGGTCCAACCATACCCTGGCATGGCTGTACTGCTTTCCATTCCAAAGACGGCTGAGGGATCTGTGTGCGGCACCGTGTGTGAACATCACCCAGCCCATTAGAACAACTTGGGGTTCAGTGTTTCATGATGACTGTGCTCCAGTGGGCAGGGTGTCTAGGGAAGAACTGGATCTTGGGCTGTTCACAAGGAGGCTGGATGACCTCGTTATTTCCCTTCAACCCCTCCCTAGGCACTCCTTCTTCAGGGTGAATGAATATGGCTGATGAACGCACAACACGTTGCTGTGTTCTCTCCTTTGGCCTCTGTGTCCGAGGGCACTCGGTGTAGCACAGCACTCATCTTGGGCAGAACCTGATGTGAGCTGCCTTCTAATGGTTAATAATCATAAAGCAGAGCTTAAGGAAAATCGTAATAGTAGATGAGTACAGTATTTTTACTTACAGAGTGGCTTATGGTTTTTATGTGTTGTTGGATAATAGAATACAGTTGTAGATAAATGAGGTATCTTGGTATGACAGTGCCTGTAAAAACACAATATAAGGACGAGGAAGAGACAAGAAGAAATCTCACTGGGGTGGTGCTTAGTTGGTGGTAGACTTGGCAGCTCTGGGGTACAGCTCTCCTGGCAAGGGCATGCTCCTCGTCCCACCGCCTCTTCCCTACTGCCTTGCCTTGGCTGACTGTGTGATTGCTTCCACGGTAGGCACGCTCAGCAGAAGAGCTGACAGCATGGCTCTGCAATGGCATAATGCTGGATGTCAGCTCAGTCCGGCTCTGCCACATAAGACAGAGTCGTCTTTCCAGGAAAGACAGACAGCAGTGTCCGGGGAGATGCTGATCCCATGCTTGCCAATGCTCAGGGTGCTGGGAGGCAGCGAGGGGCAGGAAAAGGCATGCAGGAGGTGGCCCCCATGGCTGGGGCTGCTCAGAGCCTGAGCAGAGAAAGATTAGATCCAATGTCAGCAACCTGAAAGTAGGAGTTGCGTTGCTGCCCTCAGCAGGCTTTCTGATAGGCAAGAGAGATACTGCAGGTCCACGCGGTGCTGGGGAAGCTGAGCCTGTGTAAGAGCCATGCTAGGTCTCTAGACCTAGAAAAGGAGCCCATACTGACCTGAGAGGCCATCCTGTGTCCTGGAGTACTTGGTGGCTTTTTGGCTGTTGTCTTTAATCAGTAGATGCTTGGCTATGTTGAGTTTCTGGATTATGTCAGGTCTATACTCAGCTCTGGCTCATCTGCACTGCCGCCACAGCTGGTGGTAAAGCCCAGCCAAGATCCATGGGAATGGCATGGCTGGCATCTCAGCTTTTGGGGACCAGTGGTGGAAAAAGCATATGTAACACCCTCCCCATTAAACAATGTACAGCTCAGCTTATTCTCAACGTTTCCTTGCTTAATTTGCCCCCTGTGCTTCACTCAGTATGTGCATCTTCCTTTCCGTAGGCTGCCTGCTCCTTCAGCAAAATGAAGCTCTTTCCTAAATGAACTCAACTCCTCCTCGGTTCCCTTTTGTTTTGACACCCGGGAGACAGCAGATTTATAGACCTTCCTGAGTCACAAGTTCATTTTCTTCTATTATTTACCTTTCACTGCAGCCCATTCTCAGTGAGATTTCATTCTGCCTCCGAGCAGTGCTGACCTGCCAAAAGGAGCTGATCCATAAATCTTTCCTTCCTTTTTCTTTCTTTCCAAAACAGAATAAGCTGAGTTTGCCTGGGAGGAAAACTGTTCTGCCATTGCCGGCAGTCAAACAGTGCAATTAATTAGTGCTTTCCCTTTTCTCTTCCCTGCAGTCTGTGTCTGCTGGGGTTGAAAGGAAGCCAGGGAGGAGGAAAAAGAGGGGGAAAATATTTGTTTGAAGTATTTATTTTTAATTAAAACTTTTGTGTGGTGATCTGGTGTGGTGGTGGTGCACCTACAGCATCGCATCTGGTGGTCATAAGAAGTTTAATAGAGATATCCCAACAGATGAGTAGATTTGACTTTCCATTGGTCTGATGAAAAGCAAGTGAACCTGATTCAGTTCTGGAGTCCTCAGCACAGGGAGGACATGGAACTGTTGGAGCGAGTCCAGAGGAGGCAACAAGGATGATCCGAGGGCTGGAGAACCTCCTGTACAAGGACAGACTGAGAGAGTTGGGGTTGTTCAGCCTGGAGAGGAGAAGACTCTGGAGAGATCTTATAGAGCAGCTTCCAGTACTGAAAAGGGCTCCAGGAAAGCTGGGGAGGGGTTCTTGATCAGGGGGGCAGGGGTATGATGAGAGGGAACGGTTTTCAGCAGAAATAGGAGAGATTGAGATGAGATCTTAGGAAGAAATGTTTTGCTGTGAGGGTGGGGAGGCCCTGGCCCAGGTTGCCCAGAGCAGTGGTGGCTGCCCCATCCCTGGAGGGGTTCCAGGCCAGGTTGGATGGGGCTTGGAGCAACTGGATCCTATGGGGCATGTCCCTGCCTGTGGCAGGGGGTGGGACTGGATGGGCTTTGAGGTCTCTTCCAACCCAAACCATTCCGTGATTCTATGACTCCTGCTCACGTAGCTGGAGCCAGTTCGGTGAGGACTGAGTCTTCACTGATATATCCCTTGAGCTCACACCTGAGCTAAGAGGGATTAAAAGGCTGACACGCTGCAGATTTACGCCTAGGATATTCGTTTATTTTGGCTAGTAAAGATTGCCATTCCTGACTGGAACCTTCATAAGAAATGGGATGAATCTTCTGTCCTCCTTCTTGCTGATAGTGCTGAAAAGCAACACAAGGGAGAAAAAAACATGGACATGTTAGATGATGATACATGTCTAGGACAAATATTTTTCATTCAAGTAGGAAAAGTTCAGGGTTCTCCTAGACCTGAGTGGCTTGAGAGAGCCACTTCATTTTGAGGTGCTGTAGGGTGTGCGTTGTGCAAGGGGCAGGTCGATTATTCACTGTACAGCGGCTGCCAGCATGGCCCGATTTAAATAGCAAAGCAAAATGTTTTCAGATCCTTCGAAAACACTCTGCTGATCCAATGTTCTTTTTATTTTTAGCTCTTGGTTAGTTTTAGCAACCAAGTGGCCAGATGTTAGCTTTATGGGGATGGACAGAAATAAAAGCTTTCTGGCTGCTTGAAAATGAGACTATTGAAATGCTTAAAAAATAACTACAGGATTACTTCTGTCGCTTAAGCACCCCTCCCTCGTTGTGCACGATACAAAGGATGGGTTGTACTAATGCTTCCCAAGTATTTGAGAAGTATTCAGCAGCAAAATGAACCCGAGTCTATCCTAGACCTTGGAGTGACTAAGACTGTTCTTGTAGATAAAATTGAGACTTTTGAGGAGGCTCTGAGCAACCGGATCCAGTGGGAGGTGTTCCTGCCCACGGCCGAGAGGTGGAACTGGATGGGCCTTAATGTCCCTTCCAACCCAAGTCATTCTATGAGTCTATGAAGACCACATAGTAAGAGACTGCTGTGCCTGTTGAGGAGCGTTGGGACCTCCTGAGTCCTAAACCACTGGTTTTCACCATTGGGCTGTGCTACCTCTGAATTGCTTTAGATGCAAACACACCTGAGGTTTGTCGCTATGACAGCAAACGTCGTCCTCACTTTCTGGCTTTTTGGTTTTGAACTGCAAAAGACCAGGAGTGGGAAAGGTGCTCAGACAGCAATGCAGGGAAGAGTGCATCCAGCTGAAACTGTTTTGAAAGACAGCTGCGGAAACGAAGAGCGCTTCATTTCCATTCCTTCCCGTTTGGGGAGACAGAGCATGTCACAACAGTGCTGAGCAGACAAGAGCTGCTTGCCAGCATTTAATTTGTTGAAGATTAAGAAATTATTCCATTCTTACAATATCGTGTCAGTCTAGAAATACCTTTGAACTCTGGGGGATGTGAAATTTAGATCTAGCCTCAGATTTCATGGTGTTTGGAAGCCAAGACTTTTATCATGGTAAGAATTGTACGGATGGTTTAAGGGGAGTCATGTTGATAGTGTACTTAGAGACAATGAACTGGCTCAGCTTCAGCTACCTTTGAACTTTGGGATAAGTAGATCCAGACCAGGACACCGAACCTGAGCTCTTTCCTTAGTGTTCTAGAAGCTCGCTAGAGCAGCACAGGGGCAAAGAGGGCTGACGGCTACAGCCTTGCCCCGTTTTCTGGCCAGCAACTTCCCCACCCCAAAAATATATGCAGCCTTGAACCCCACATCTTTCCCTAAATGCTATCCTTACTTTATGTCCTAACTATCCTGTGTCCTCCTCAGGCTGAGGGCAGAAAGCTGAGAAGTCTCGTATACGGCTGGGCTGAACATCAGCAGATGCTTTCATTATTTACGATGGTTTCTAAAAGCATGGTTGCAACTGTTGGTGTCAAACCATAGGCAAAGGCTTCTCTTACGAGCACGAATGATAAACGAATATAAGGCACTTGGTGTCAACAGCCTCACAAATCTGTTCACCACCTGGAGCTCAGAGTAACTCGGCAGTTGCAAACCACTACTTGCATGAAGTAGAAGAGCGATTTCAAAGTGCTGTAAGTAAATAAGTGTCCTGACGTGGGCACCAAAAATAAGCATGTGCTGAGCTTTTCTGAGCGCTTGGCCAGGTCACAGCTGCTGGCTGCTGAACATTTTGGAAACGTATCCCCTCATTCAGGTGCTCAGGACTTGAAAACATGGACCCGAGCAACTCCGTTGTCATGTCCTCTGATAACCAACTAATGTTTTACCCTGCAAATCAGCCAAGTTGTCGCTGCTGATCTTGCAAGGGGGGGAAAGCCATTCTTTTATTCCTAATCCTACCTGATTATTAGAAAAACATTCTAGAGAGACTTTCCTCTGTTTGATAGAGGCAGATCTTAAGCTCTAGGACCTTTGTAGATACCCTCCCTCCACTCCAAGCAGTCTCATGTGCTGCTGCCATGCCGCATGGGAAAGTGAATATCCCTGATTGCTCTGATATCAAATAACCTTTGCTGATCTCCCTTGAAGAGAGTTCCTTGTAAAAATGCTTTTGTCCAGGGGTTTCAGTCACTTGGAGCCTTGCAGGGGTTTCTGAGATTTGGTGATTTATTACTTCTTAGTGATCTTGTGGTTTATGGAGAGCCCTGCTGGAAATATGCAGGGGTACGAGGGTAAACGTATCCGTTAACCAGTGATATGGTGCTGGAAGCCACCCATGTGCAAGGGCAGAAATGGGGTTTCAGGCTGTGAGATAAAGTTCAGAGACTGAACCTGCAGAGGAGCAGGAGCTCTGTGATGGGGAGGTTTGAACCAGGATCCCCTAACAGCACAATGGGGGTATGTAATAAGACCAAATCAACTCCTTGATGGTGTGTAAGCTCAGGCATCGGTTTTCAGTCTCCTTATTCAGAACAGTTTGGAGCAGAGATACGTGAAGTCTCTTCTCCTAGAGCTCTTCTAGAGCCTCTGTGAACGAGAGTGGTAATGCAGAAGAGCAGCGGTGCAGAAGGGTGAAGTTGCAGAACTGGTGCCCAATGAAGACCATCAACACACCTCATAGCTTACCCAAGGACACCTCTTATGGTGGAAGTAGCTTTCAAGGTTCCTGCATAGGACTCTTGCAGTGGGGGTGTCCTTCAAGGCAGTAAGATTCTTGGCAGCAGATTTGGGTGAAACAGAGGAATTGATCAGTTTCATTGGTGGGTCGGCATTGCTTTTGCTGTTCTGCGATGGCAGTGGGTACTGCTGAGGTGTAGTTGGTTGATATCAGTGGATGCATAAATACCAGTGAGGGCAGAATTAGTAGTGTAAAGAAAAAGGACAGTGTGCTCTGTCCTACTTTACGATCTTTGAATTTACAACTGAGGCTGTAAATCAGGGCGGAGTTTCTGCCAGGTTACTTGGTGATGCTGTAGATCTTCAGCTGACAGAAATCTGCAGGAAGGAAAGGTAGATGAAGGTTTATGCAAGCTAAAGTTTGGCTTGGCAATTCTGATCTCATCTCTCAAGTGCTTCCTTGGTGGTTTAAGTGGAATAATTTAAATTTAATGGAAACATCTAGATTTCTAGTGCTGCAGAGATCTGGAGAAGAAAGCAAGGCTTAAGTTCTAGCCTGCCTATATGCCTGTCTTCCTTAAATTCCAGTCTGCTGGGATTTACAGAGTTATGGCCATAGTTTTCCAAGCTTACTTTCTTAGTGGCTGGATTTTGCTCAACTTGTAGTGGTTGTAGAGAGAAGTGATGGTCAACAAGCTGCACAATTCTTACAGTTCTTTGAAGTACCCTGTGCACCGCAGCTTACCTGGGACCCGATTTATGTGATCACAACCCTTCGCTCAGGGAAGGAGGGTAAAGAATACAGGTCATCAGCCGGCCAGGCTGGCAACTCCTTCCTTCCACTGGGATGAGTTACTCACTGAAAGAGACTCATTGAGGTCTATAGATCATTATTTTCATTAGCGGTGATTCATTTTAAGAGTTTCACAATTGGGCCTATTGGTGTAATACGTTCCTTTCCACAGTACCATTTATCTAGAGATCTCAGGATGCTTTATGTACATTAAACTCTAATCCGTGTTTTACCACCAGTGGAGTAGGCAAGGAGGATTGTTTCCATTTTGCAAATGAAGTAGACTGAGGTACAGAGTGAGAACATGACTTGCCCAAGACCATGTAGGTTGGTTGCAAAGTGATAAAGAGGACAATCTTGCAATGAGTGAACATTTCCCGTACATGGCCATGGTTCCCTGACTGAATTTTAAAGGAGCATTTGATTCCGGGGGACCAAGGCTTAGCAGAAAACTGCCTATAGCTGTAAATGCAGAAGGTCTGGTGTGAACCAGAACTTCCTCTAGTGTTTGGAAACGTTTAGATTTGTCATCCCAGACTGGAAGGACGGGAGCAGAACTGCTGGTTGTTTTTAGGGTTGGTCTGAACTGATTAGCGTAAGATGTGGAGTTAAGAGTTGGTGAAGAACTCTGTTTGCAATCTATTCATCCTCAGCTGCTGGTATGGTCGATGGAGTCGGTACAGAGAGCGGAGGGTGGAAGTGTCACCTGACTCCTCCAGTTACCTGGTAGAGGATGAGCTGGTTTGCAACTTCCATTGTCTGTCACCAGTAAAAGGAGGTCAGGTAACTGTCCCAGGTGAACCCTGTCCTACTGTTTGCAGAGAAGCAGAGTTGCACGAATAGGGCCAGATTTCATGGGTTGCTGAGTTTAATCTCTTGTGGTAATTAGATGACTTCAATGGTGTCTGTTATAATAGATCCTAAAAAAAAGAAAAGGCATTGGAAAGGCAGGGCCTCCTTGCCCTGTGCTAGGGAAACGCACATCAAAAGTCCCAGCCCAAGCAATGCTGAACACATGGAATATGGGAGAAAGAGCATGTCCAGAGAAAGGAATTTACCAAGTGAATGGCAGAGACAGGAAGGGTATTCCTCTCTCCCTGCTCTCTCCAGTGCTCCCATTACTTAACCATATTACCACTGAATCGGCCTTTATCCACCTGTGCTTCCTTCTCTGCCAGGGTCCCCTTCTCTGAGGGCATACCCGCTCATCTCCGTCATCACTAGGCAGCCCTCCGTGGTCCCTCACCTCATCCCAGCTGCCACCAGCTCCCGCGTGCTGCCGCCCCAGCCGTCCTCAGGGAACACAAGCTCAGAGACACCTGCCAGTGAGACCCATGCCAGCAGTGAGTCGGAGGCAGAGCAGCCCACGCCTCGGTTAAAAAAGCCACGCCGGAGTAGGACCATCTTCACGGAGCTCCAGTTGATGGGGTTGGAGAAGAAATTCCAGAAACAGAAGTATCTCTCTACCCCTGACAGGTAAGTTGGTCTCTCACACCTGGAAAGTTGGAACTAGATGATCCTTAAGGTCCCTTCCAACCCTAAGTATTCTATGATTGTATGAAAGGAATGAGCAAAAGAGCTGCTTTAGCCCCGTTTCACTCCAGGTGCTCCATGGCTGTATTGTGCTGCCTTCTGCCTCCACAGAGATGCCAAGGGCAGAGGCAGGTGACCAGATTCAATTTCAAGGCTAACTATTCCTGGGACCGACGGTTACACAAGTAGATTATATCAATAGAAATGCTATATGGCGATATAAGTGCTTTTTAGCAGGCATCCAAGCTCAGAGACGGGCAAAGTACACAGCAGAAGGCTTTCTGTCTTCCCCGTTCCTGCTGCACCCTTGAGAAAAGGTAGACCCTGTCCCCTCCTGGGATCTGGTGGTGGATGTCTCTGTCTCCATGGCAGCTGGGAGGTTGGCTGTAGATTCAGCTGGCTGCTGAACCAGCTTTCATCTACAAAACTTGGGGAGCAGTGTAGTGAGGTGGTGGCCTGTCCATCAGCTTGACAACAGAGGGTTGCATGGAGTTGAAGGCCACCTTGCCCTTGTGAAGGCAAGTCTCTGTGAAGGAGCAGACAAGTTCTTGGGACTACTTGTTACCCGAGTAATCTATGGAGAGGTTTTATCTTTTTAAAAGGTTTTGAATCCTACTCTGCAATTTAAATTACAGGAAAAAGACCTGTCTGAGTTCTATGAAGTTTGTAAACCTAGAGAGGGTTTGAAAGGTAGAGCACACTTTGAACTCCACAGGTGGCAGTGTCCCAGTATTTGAACTGGTTTTGAAGACTGGAGTTCTCTGCTCATCCTGCCTGTCACCAAAGCCAAGGGTGGAAGCCAGACAAAGCCTCATGGGCACGGCCAGGCTGTCTCTCACAGTTTCAGAGTTCCTAATGCTCCTGCACTGACTCCTCACAGCTTCACTTAACCAGATGGTTGACACCGTTGATGAAGCTCTCAAGGCCGTTAATTAATTTTATGGTATGACTGTTCCTTGGCTTTGTACGTGTTTGAGGCTGATGAGCAATCCTCGTTCACGTACCACTTCCCCTCTGTTTGTTTCCTCGGGTTTCTAGGCAATACTTGTTACACTAATGTGTGTGGCAAGAGAAGTTAACTGGTTGCAGGTAACCAAAGTGTGATAAGATGTGAAATAAGGCAAGGAAAGTTAGTCAAGAGGTGTTCTCTCTGTCAAATCATGGCTGGAAACATGATGGCAAAGCAGTGGATTGTGATCTGCATTCCCTCCTGCAGCTTTTGACATGGACGGAAGGTTGCACTGCTGGGAGGGCAACTGAAGCGCCTGGTGTAAGGGAGTAGTAAGGGAGTGCAGTGCAACAGGATGATGCTTGTGCTAGAGTCTGCTTTTCAGATAACAGTAATTGTGTCTTTAATCAGTGGAATATCTCACAGACCTCCTGTAGTGGTGTGGGGAGAAGGCAAACCATGCCTGCAGCTCTAGAGTGAATCCAAAGTGGAGGGAAACTGTGA
The DNA here is from genome assembly GCF_017976375.1 of Cuculus canorus. Taxonomy (NCBI): domain Eukaryota; kingdom Metazoa; phylum Chordata; class Aves; order Cuculiformes; family Cuculidae; genus Cuculus; species Cuculus canorus. Next base: position 1,955,876 of record NC_071423.1, read on the forward strand.
GTCCATGAGTGTGCATCTGAGCACAGAGAGCTGGTGTAGGGTACGTAGGTGTCCATAAATGTAAGAGTGAGTCTGACTGCCCTCGGAGCCCAGCAGAAACAAAAATTTTATTATGAAAAACTTGGCCTTGACAAATGCGTTTCCCCATCCAAAGACGGGACACATTTTCCTGAAAGCTCACACAATCCAGAACACTTCGGAATGTGCCTCTGAGTTTGAGCTGTCCCACCTGCAGGACTCGCATGACTCTGTAGGGCACTCACCCAGCGTTGCTGAGTATTTCCAACTCCGTCTGTTGTGCAACTCTATTACAACACTGCTTCGTGCTCTCACCTGTGGGGAAGGAGAAAGAGTTACTCTGAGCTGCATTTGCTTCATACCCAGGTTTTTAATATAGAAATTAATGAATGGTTTCAGATGAACTTACACAGGTTGGAGATTTGTGGAGGATGAATCAGGATTACGGGCTATCTGCCACATATACCCTTAAGCTAAACATGCAAAGAATAAATTAATTTATAAGCCTAAATTGCCTATAATAGCAGAATGCATAAGAAATGAATAGATTTAGATGTACTACTACTCCGTGAGAAATGAGAAAGTATTATTATCCACATTATGAAGGTAGTGAAGAAGAAATATGATCCAAAGAGCAGCACTTTCAAAGGCAGACTGATGTGTGGTGTCTTTGCTGTTACGTGTTTGCTCCAGACAACATGGACCTGTTTTTCTGTGATGTGCTGTACCAGTAGCTCTCTGCTTCGTGTACAAATGTGGGGTGCCAGGAGATGGAGTACAGCAGGCTTGTGTTTCAAAGAGGGCAGGCAGACTTCTGAAACTTCTAGGCTTGCTCATTTGTCCAGTGGCCACAGAAGAAAAGAGAGAGCCTGCAGACACCTGAATATTCTTCCTTCTTCTGTAAAAGCTTCCCTCTTTGTATCCTAAAGTCACAGTGGCTTCCTCTTTTCATACATCAGGTTGCTCCAAGCCCCATCCAACCTGGCCTGGAACCCCTCCAGGGATGGGGCAGCCACCACTGCTCTGAGCAACCTGGGCCAGGGCCTCCTCACCCTCACAGCAAAACATTTCTTCCTGAGATCTCATCTCAGTCTTCCCTCTTGCAGCTGAAAACCATTCCCCCTCATCCTACCCCCACACTCCCTGATCCAGAGCCCCTCCCCAGCTTTCCCCTTTAAGTACTGGAAGTCTGCAACAACAGATTAGAGAGATACGTAGTCATCTTTTCTGCTGGTCACAGTGTTTTATGTTCTTGCAGTGCTGGATTTGCTGCACCAGGTATCTGAGCTCTTCTTGCCCTCTGTAAACTCATTTCAGTGTGTGTGTTCTCTCCCAGGCTTGACTTAGCCCAGTCACTGGGGCTGACGCAGCTCCAGGTGAAGACGTGGTACCAGAATCGTAGGATGAAGTGGAAGAAAATGGTAAGTGGTTTGTTGCCATCTCTCCAGGATCCTTAAAAACTGATTTCAAAAGAGCAGATTTAGAATGTGAGCATCACGTCAGTGACCTGTGTCTATTTATACCAAAATCTGTTTTATTTCTGATCACTTTCCTTAGAAACACTCTTTTTTTCCAAAGCGTTCATGCTGCAGCATACGTGGTGGGCTCGAGGGACCGCAGGCGGTAGGGAGAATATAAAGCAAAGGGAAAAATGAAATTAGAACAGAACAGAGGGAAGAACCAAAATATCTCCCTCTTCATTTTTGGCATTTGTGTAATTTTAATGCTTGTTGGATTGGTTATGCGCATATACAGAAAAGATTGTATTGCTCCGTGGAAACCAACGTAATTTGGAGAGCTAATATAATTAATTCTTGCTTTTCATATTTTTCTTTCACCATTTTCACTTATTCTTAGCTTCATGGCCCTTTTCCGGTTAAAATGCTTTTAGAAAGGACAACTGTCTGATAAATCCTGGTGGGAGCCGTGACTGCAGTTCCTCAGTGGAGATGTTTATGTGTTCTGACCTGGGAATTGAGATGCAGGTCTAGGCTGTACCTTTCACAGAATCACAAGGTTGGAAAGGACCCATTGGATCATCGAGTCCAACCATTCCTAACACTCCCTAAACCATGTCCCTCAGCACTTCATCCACCCGTTCCTTAAACACCTCCAGGGAAGGCGACTCGACCCCCTCCCTGGGCAGCTGTTCCAGTGCCCAATGACTCTTACTGTGAAGAATTTTTTTCTGATATCCAACCTGAACCTCCCCTGGCGGAGCTTCAGGCCATTCCCTCTTGTCCTGTCCCCTGTCACTGGGGAGAAGACCCCAGCTCCCTCCTCTCCACAATCTCCTTTCAGGCAGTTGTAGAGAGCAATAAGGTCTCCCCTCAGCCTCCTCTTCTCCAGGCTAAACAACCCCAGCTCTCTCAGCCGCTCCTCGTCACACTTGTTCTCCAGCCCCCTCACCAGCTTTGTTGCTCTTCTCTGGACACGTTCCAGAGTCTCAACATCCTTCTTGTGGTGAGGGGTCCAGAACTGAACACAGTACTCAAGGTGCGGTCTCACCAGTGCTGAGTACAGAGGGAGAATCCCCTCCCTGGACCTGCTGGTGACCCCATTTCTGATCCAAGCCAAGATGCCATTGGCCTTCTTGGCCCCCTGGGCACACTGCTGGCTCACGGTCAGTCGGCTGTCAACCAGCACCCCCAGGTACCTCTCCTCCGTGCAGCTCTCCAGCCATTCTTCCCCCAGTCTGTAGCACTGCATAGGGTTGTTGTGCCCCAAGCGCAGGACCCGGCATTTGGCCTTGTTAAACCTCATCCCGTTGGCCTCAGCCCAGCGGTCCAGCCTGTTCAGATCCCTTTGCAGAGCCTCCCTACCCTCCAGCAGATCCACACTTCCACCCAGCTTAGTGTCATCTGCAAACTTGCTAAGGGTGCACTCGATGCCTTCATCCAGGTCATTGATAAAGACATTGAACGGGGCTGGACCAGTACTGAGCCCTGAGAAGCCCCACTTGTGACTGGGCTCCAGCTGGAGTTAACTCCATTGACCACCACTCTCTGGGCCAGGCCATCCAACCAGTTTTCAACCAAGGAGAATGTCTGTTGCAGCCGCAGAAGTTACTGCCACTTATAACAAACTAGGGAACGGCTTTGGGTGCACATCTTGGGTTGGAAGTGTCTTGTGGCAATGATGATGTGAAGGGAGAGGGAGTAAAACATAGGAACGGAGCTGTTTTGTTGACTTCCAGTGTTTACACACAGGAGAGGGGCCTCATGTAAATACATTCATCCAAATAATGCAGGTGTTATAATAGAAGGCTATTTCAGAAGCCAAGTAGGTTGGAGGAAAGGCAGTTGCAGGAAACCTTGGCTGAAGTTTGCGATGATTCTCACCTGGGTTTTGAATAGAGCCAACACTCACAAACAGAACTGAATTCTGCATAAAATCTTCTCTGTAGTGCTGAGGACGGACTGATTTTTGGGCCTCCCCTAGGAACCAACTTGGAGACTGACAGAGTTCTGAGTGTTCTTGCTTGCATTGTGTCTTATTTATATGAGGTGATGATGGGTGAACTCCATGAATTCAGGAGATTTCTGTGAGGCCAAAATGGTGACCAAGTCATGGATTAGTTTTGAGGTCGAAGCCGAGTTTCATCCTTCTCTAACAGATGTCTCACAGCAGCAGCGTTCATATCGATCCTGACAGTTCATCTCTTTTCTCCAGGTACTGAAAGGTGGACAGGAAGCTCCAACAAAGCCCAAAGGCCGTCCAAAGAAGAACTCTATTCCCACTTCGGAGGAAATCGAAGCAGAAGAGAAAATGAACAGCCAGGCTCAGAGCCAGGAGCTGGAGGGATCTCAAGCCCCAGAGGAGCCTAAAGTGACAGAGGAGAAGCCAAAAGTCTCTTTGGAGACAGAGAACCCTCCAGAACATATACCAGAGCCCTCCTCAGAGGAGACTATGCAATTAAGTTAAAAGGGAAAGAAAGAGGGTGAAAGGAAAGCAAAAAAAAAAAAAAGATAGAAGAGGAAAACCAAACCCAAATATATATATATATGTGTATATATATATATATTTAAATATGTATGTAATTGTGTGCGTGTACATATATATATAAATATATATATATATGTAGGCCTTGTGTATAAGTCTAGAGATTGCTCACGTTGTGCCTTTGGGAATGAGCCATCATGGGCCATGGTGGAACAAAGACATCCTGCATAAGTGGTGACAGCCCGTCCCTCCGGCGGCGTGTGTACACCTTCCCACTGAGAGCAACCGGACGTTTCCAGACAAAACCACTTCTGTGCACCCAAGACAGCTCCTGGCAAGAAGAGGAGAAGTCGAGGGCTCCTTTCACACCACAGGAAGCAAATGCTGATGTGACTGTTCAGTGTGTTCGCTTGACTTTATCCTTGCCTTTTTGAGTAGTGCAAATGGACGGAGAACTTGGTCTGGTCTTGGATCAGGGACTGCTGAGAAATGGGGAGCTCTGATAGCACCATTTCATCCTGTAACCAGCACTTATTTCTGTTAGGGATGGGCCCAACTTAAACAGTTTGAGTTCAGACCCATGGGTTTGCTTTGGCGCAGCGTAGAGATCAAAGCTTCCACAGCAAGATTCAAGCCCGGGTCAGCATCCAGATTCCATCCCTCTTGGTTGTTTGGGTGCCGTCTCTGTGAATTTGCAGTGATCCAGGATAAAACTTTGGATGAGATGAGGTTTTGGATTTGAGTCTGCTCCAAAAGCTTTGGGATGCTTGGATCTGGGATTTTTGCTTTGGGCCCACTTCTCATTTTTGTAGGGTTTTTTAAAGAACACTTAAATGTTTTCAGGGCTTTGGGAGAACGATGGATTTAAGAAGTTGCTGCAGAACGTTCGCGTTTGTTTAAGATGTGTGCCAAGAATAGATATGCACCGTGTTTCATAAACTCTTGTTAAGGGTGCATTTTGCCCAAAGGCTGCAAGAGATGTATTAAGATAACCTTTATTTTTTAATTAAAAATTAAATATATAAATAAAACAGTTGTTGTTTCTTTTTCAGAATGCTAGACGGAGGCTTTTTTGGGGGGCTAGGTTTTTCTGTTTACCAAACCCTGGAGAAAGCAAGATTCGTCAGACTTTCTGTAACCCTTCTTAGCAGCGAGCGCTGTGCAGGCTCCCAGTCGCCCCTTGCTAAGGTAGGTGAGGGGTGGTGTTAATGCCACCTTGTCACTGGGTGCAGAGGATGCATCAGGAGTTGGACTCGATGATTCTTGTGGATCCCTTCCAACTCAGGACATTCGATGAATGGGACCACTGATATTCCAGCTATTTTCTGTCACCTCCCTGCCCGCAGTTATGTCTGGAAGGCAATAAATGGGTCTTTGTGACCCTGTGAAGGTGATGTCTTAATATCCTTTAAGTGGGTTATTGTTGGGGTGGTGGTAATGACTCATACATAGGTCACACATAGATCTCAGGTGACTTTTCCAGGCTGTGTTGACTGGAGAGAAAGGATTTCTTTTTTCCCCGGTTTCTTGCCCAGTGGTGTTTGGAAGACTTTAATTGCCCCTCTGCTTTAGCTCTGCCGTGGCACATACATATATATCAGGAGAAACTCGTACTGGCTTCAGCAGAGCCAGGGTGGGACGTTGCTCCGTGCACTGTCTGTTGCTGAGTAATTAATACACAGGAATCAGGTTTGGATCTAAATAAAGAAAAAAAAATACACACCAGAGCTTGTTTGCAAGAAAATTTGGAAATCCTAGCTGTTGGTGGCAGTTAGCTTTCTTTTATGGCACAGAGAACGGGAAATGGGATAAAAGATTTCCCTCTTGTTGGTTGTGTTGAAAATGCAGGCTGTGAGCTATGAAGTCCTTCCTCTGCCATTAAAATGCCTCCAAATTTGTCTTTGAACCGTTGTTCTTTCCCCAAAGTCCTGACAAACTCAGGACAGGCTCAGTAAGAGGCAAGGGTGGCGGGGCAGGGTTTTGGCTCTTGTCTGGAGTTGGGATACAGTGTGTTGTTGCACATTCCTTATCTGTGGATGTCTTTTTTTCCCCCTTTCTTTCCAGATCCATGCTTTAGTTCAGCCGTATCTATTGGACTTGACATGGCCTTTAATTTAAAAAAGGCCTATGGCCTGTTTCTACAGGAATTAGACGAGATGGTCTATGAAATCTATAATCGCCCTCTGTTGTTCTTGGATAGCAGCATTAGCACTGTTATCTCAAAATAAAATGTTTCTACAAGTCTTAAATGAGGTGGTACTGGGAGAGGGTGAAAAGAGCGATTCACTGGAAATAATTTGGCTAATTAGTTTCAACATTAGATTGGAAAAAAAAAAAAGCCTGCCGCTCTACCAGGTTTACTTGGAAGCCTTGGTTTGCTAAATCAAACTTTGTGTGCAGATCGTTCCAGAATCATAAAAAGCTGACCGTCACGGAAGGCATCAAAGATTTTAACTTCTCTGAGTTCAAAGAGAAACATCGGAGGGTTGGAGCACCTCCCATCCAAGGACAGGCTGAGAGAGTTGGGGTTGTTCAGCCTGGAGAAGAGAAGGCTCTGAGGAGACCTTATAGTGACCTTCCAGTACCTGAGGGGTCTACAGGAAAGCTGGAGAGGGGCTGTTCACAAAGGCCTGGAATGGTAGGACGAGGGGCAATGGGTATAAACTGGAAAGGGGCAGATTTAGGCTGTACAGAAGGAAGAATTTGTTCACTATGAGGGTGGTGAGGCCCTGGAACAGGTTGCCCCATCCCTGGAGGTGTTCAAGGCCAGGTTGGATGGGGCTGCGAGCAACCTGATCCAGTGGGAGATATCCCTGCCCATGGCAGGGCGGTTGGAACTAGGTGATCATTAAAGTCCTTTCCAACCCAAACTATTCTATGATTCTGTGATCTGCTAAGGAATTTTAAAAACCATTTCAGAGGTGTATTCTAAACCTGGCATTTTGAAATTTCAGTTTGTAGCCTTTCTTTCAACCAAGATGTCTTCTGAAAAATGGATAGTTCATGTGGGTTGTTGTTTTCACATTTGGCACCTGAAGGATATCTCTAACTTGAGGGCTTTTGTTAGATTTGCATGGCAGGATGGAAAGAAAAATAGAAACAGAGAAAGAAAAGAAATTACTTTATCACCCCAAAGTAGGCAGTTTTTGTGCCCTCCGCTGGATTTGGTAAATACAAAAATAGAACATTTCATGAACTTTTCAAGGTCCATTTCTACCTCACAACCAGGTGGAGTTGGTCATTTTGCAGCAAAGAATAAAGTAAGTTTTAAAAAATGAAAGTTCCCTCTTCCCAGATGAAAAGAATTGTTTCTGACTCAACCCCACTGCACAGCGGGAGCAGTTCCAGTGATTTTTTTTTTTAATTTAGTTTTTTAATCCCATTCTAATCACTCGTGAGTCAATCTGGGTAAAGACGCAATACTCTCGTTGTCTGGGCTAGTTTCTAATGAGTCCATAAGACACTGAAGATGTTTTTGTTCCTCTTTTGGATGAGTAGGAACTTTAGCATCTCATTTTTCAATGTGATTATTTAAGTGCAAAATTAGCTCTTGAAACACTGTCTGATATTCGCTCACACTGAATTACTTCCACTGACTTTCCTGATAATATCTTGAGCATTCATGGAAAGCTTGTTCCGAATGAGTGTTCGGATGGAAAGAAAGTGGAGGGGGGAAGAAATGGTGAAACCATTGAGTTGTTTCTTGGCTGAATCTTTTCATTCTTGTTTTCTGTTCTGTGTTACATCTGCAGTTGGAAAGAAACATCTCCAAATTCGAGTAGAATTGATCATTCTGATCCCAGCCACTGTTGGTAGGCAAGTCATCCTTTCCCTCTTGATATGTGATTTTCCTTCAGCGGGGTTATTTTTGTTTGTGTTGTTGAAATGCAGAGAATTGAGCAACTCTTCCCATTGGCTTTGGGCTGAGCTGAGAGAGGCTTCCAGGCTGGGCTGGAGAAAGCCTGGCTCGTTGAGTTTACACTTTAAGTGGGGGCTGTGGTGTGTTCTGCGGTGACAGCCAGCTCTTGTGGGTGAGTTGTATTTGCTTCATGCTCTGGAGACCCAGAAAGAACATCACACGTCTGACTTGAGGCACTCTTGTTCAGAGATGTTGCCAACGTGACTGCTGTCTGCAGTCAATAACGAGGCAGTCTGCACAAAAGGGCTTTATAAACAGAGTGATGGTGAAGGGCTTTCCAAGCGTCTTTGCACTCCTCATGAAGATAATTTTATTATTTAAGGGACCATTGATTGTTCTGTCTCCCAGACATCAAGACCTCCTTGGAATCCGACTCGTTGTCACTTATTGGAGGAGCCTGATCGCAGACATGTGCCCTTGGGATTGAACCTTGCTGATGTTCAAGGCTGTTGGGCTTCAAGTGCTAACAGCAAAGAACAAGCCCTGATGTCGAAATCCCAACTCCCCTACAGGGATGGAAAACTGCTCATATCCGGAGTTCTGGCTGGGACCCACCTTTTATTGTACCCACTGTTTAGATAATTTTGCAAAGCACTGAGCTCATCCAGCAAGATGGAAAGATCCCCCAGGTCCCGCGAAGGATGAATGGGCTTTCATCCTGTTTTGCAAGGAAAAAAAGAGGATGTATTTGCTTAACTTCAGGCCAGTACAAAGAAATTTGGTGCTTGAGTGGGTTTTCAATTCCCCCTTCTCTCCACCACCTGTAATAGATAGTAAGAAAGGAATGTATGAAAGAGGGGATAAGGAGGAGGTGAAAGAAAAAGCAAAGGTGGAAAGCTTAGCTGTATTGACCTATATGAAAAATAAAAACCAGGGAGAAAAATAATCAGGTTGAAAAGTCAACTTCTTTCAGGTAAATTTTGAAAGACAGATAAAGCTCTGGTTCTGTAAAGACAGAGATTTTTCCTGAGTTTAACTGTGTGTGCAAGGATGGTGAAGGACAGGTTTTCCATAGCTTTTCTGTTGTGGTGTATAAGGTAAAAAGTAGATCAGTAGAAAAGAATTGGATTAGACTTAAGCTACAATACAGGATTTGGGCCCAAATTTGGGTCTTGGCAAAAGCACAGAATCATAGAATCACCAGGTTGGAAAGGACCCATTGGATCATCGAGTCCAACCATTCCTAACACTCCCTAAACCATGTCCCTCAGCACTTCATCCACCTCTTCCTTAAACACCTCCAGGGAAGGCGACTCGACCCCCTCCCTGGGCAGCTGATCCAGTGCCCAATGACTCTTACTGTGAAGAATTTTTTTCTGATATCCAACCTGAACCTCCCCTGGCGGAGCTTCAGGCCATTCCCTCTTGTCCTGTCCCCTGTCACTTGGGAGAAGAGGCCAGCTCCCTCCTCTCCACAACCTCCTTTCAGGTAGTTGTAGAGAGTAATAAGGTCTCCCCTCAGCCTCCTCTTCTCCAGGCTAAACAACCCCAGCTCTCTCAGCCGCTCCTCGTCAGACGTTCTCCAGCCCCTCAGCAGCTTCGTTGCTCTTCTCTGGACACACTCCAGAGCCTCAACATCCTTCTTGTGGTGAGGGGCCCAGAACTGAACACAGTATTCGAGGTGCGGTCTCACCAGTGCTGAGTACAGAGGGAGAATAACCTCCCTGGACCTGCTGGTGACCCCATTTCTGACCCAAGCCAAGATTCCATTGGCCTTCTTGGCCCCCTGGGCACACTGCTGGCTCATGTTCAGCTGCTGTCAACCAGCACCCCCAGGTCCTTCTCTTCCGTGCAGCTCTCCAGCCACTCTTCCCCCAGTCTGTAGCGCTGCACAGGGTTGTTGTGCCCCAAGTGCAGGACCCGGCATTTGGCCTTGTTGAACCTCATGCCATTGGTCTCGGCCCAGCTCCCGCTTAGGTTTTCTTAGGCTTTTCCCGTCTCAGGGAAGTGCCCCACCACCTCAGATGGCCACCCCACCACAGTACTCACCGTCCTGCCGCATGTTGCCAAAAAAGCGACACAGGTTTGGTGAAGCCTGGATCCTATGGAATCTTAGACATTGGGCACTAGCATCCTGAAAGAAACTCACTCCTCTTTCTTCCCAAGGTCCAGTACTGCCTGGTAGGATTCACCAGGTTTTACTGTAAGCTGAAGAATAGTTGGTTTAAGGGCATAAATCTTTGGAGTAGAGTAGCTTTCATTTTTTTTTCAAGAATGGCAGATTGCACGCATGATAGGCACAGTTCATATGTCTTAAATTAACGATTTTTAGTTAAAATGACAACCAAAAAAACCCTAACAGTCTAGAGACCCTAGTGCTCTAGAGCATCTAGTGCTTATAGACTTTGAACTCCTGGAGTTGAAGCCCATGAAGGCAATTTTCAGTGCAGGGATTTGGACCCTAAAATCTAAATATGTTTTCCGTAGCAGAAATAGATTGTGGGGTTTTTTCCTCATAACCAGATATCCTGTGAGTTCTAGGCTTTCCCCCAGTTCTAGTACCTTCCCATATTGTGAATCTCCTCGAAGACACTGTTGTAATGCAGTGGGATAATTATGCCTTAGCACGACAGTAACAGCTAGGAAGGAAGCCTCCTATTGCTATGGGGATCCGTAGGTGCCAAAAAGGCGAAGTGTACCGCCAGGGACTGTCGATGGAGAGAATTCACCCCTCTGGGCTGTTCCAGCATGTCCGTTAACTACTGGAAACACCAAAGCTCTTGTTTTGTCAATTGAGAGTAATAGAGTTACTCTCTAAGAGAGGTTCCTGAAGTCACCCTGGTCCTGGACAGTCACCTTGGTACCTTCTAGCATGCAACTGGGAGGAGGCTTTTTCCCTCCAGAAGTTAGTGAGAAACAAGTTTATCAAACAGAAAGTCCATAAGACAAAATTTCCTGGAGAAGGCAGCAGCTGAGCATGCCAGAGCAGTAACAAAAGCAGAGGAAGCAATGGTTACGCCCTGGGCAAATGCTTCTAATATTTGCATAAAAACGGGGAACCAAATCCTTGTAGATACGATAACAGTAGAATATTTCAGTCCTTTTACACTTCCCACACGAGGGCCTTTAATTCCCAAACAGCAGTCGGCATCGCTGTCAGGTGGTGGATGGGACGAGTTCCTCGACACTTTAGACTTCACCATTCTCACCAGACCCAAAGCCCAGCTCTTATTTGAAGTAAGATTTAGGAAACTAAGGTTCCTTTCCAACCTGGTGATTCTATGATTGAGGCTCTGGAGCGTGTCCAGAGAAGGGCAATAAAGCTGGTGAGGGGCTGGAGAACAAGTCTTATGAGGAGCGGCTGAGGGAACTGGAGTTATTTAGTGTAGAGAAGAGAAGGCTGAGGGGAGACCTTATCAGCCTTACAACTCCCTGAAAGGATATTGTAGAGTGTTAGTCTCTTCTCCCAAGTGATACGTGCTAGGACAAGAGGAAATGGCCTCAAGTTGCACCAGAGGAGCTTTAGATTAAACACCAGGAAAAATTTCTTCACTGAAAGAGTTATCAGATATTGGAACAACTGCCCAGTGAGGTGGTTGAGTTGCCATACCTGGAGGTGTTTAAAAGACAGATGGATGAAGTGCTTAGGGATATGGTTTAGTAGTGGACAGGTAAGGTTGGACTCAATGATCTCAAAGGTGTTTTCCAAACTTGTGACTCTAAAACACCTTTCTTAGTTGCATCAGAGCTGTGATACTCAATTTTCAACCTGTGCAGGTTCTCACAGCCCTCCAATGAGGGTTTGGCTGAGGTAGAGCTATGTACAAGAGACCCTGCAGCCCTGCAAGGGGTTGGAGAGACTGTCCTAGCAAGTGAAGGAAGTTAAAGCACGGAGGAGAGCTGTGTTGAGTCAGTCAGTGTTTATGCAAGTAACAAACCACTGGGAAAAAGTCTTCAACAACATTGTGTCCTGTCACAGTTGGGTGGCTTGGGTTGCTCTTCCAGTGCCACCTCGTAATGATGGTTTTATAGCAGTACTCTTTGCAAAAGCAGTGGGGAAGAAAAGAGGTGTAAACTGACATGGAAACAGCAGAGCTGCTCCTTCAGGACTGCGGATTTTTGTGGCTCTTGATTACATTTAGCAAGCTAACATTCAGGAGCAACGATTATTTCTAAAGCCAGATCACCCATCTGCTCTCTGCAGAGCTTTCCTCTAAAGAATACACTCTCCCAGTAGCTAAATGAGACAAAACCAAGCTGCAGGTGGTGGATTAAAAGTGATAAATAGACTGACAGGTCGGAGGCTGGGGGTTCCTTGCTCACAGTCATTCTTTAGGAGATAATGGCACCAACTCGGTGAGAAGAGAGAAACTTTCCCTCATTATTCACCCTTGTCCTTAGCATGTAGTGCACTACCACCTTGATGTGATGGGCATCCAGGGTCCTGCTGGGAGAGAGGAGAATTTCCTTCTTCTTCCTGGAAGCTTGGATTAACTGTAATTCAGGCTTCTCTTCCAAACCTTCCCACACCTTCCCCTTCCCAGGCAGCTTTGCTCCTGCTGGAGGTTACTGAGGTTTCAGCAGGTGACGGCTTGCACCTTCTGGGATTGTCACAGCTGGGAGCTGCGATCCACCCATGCTGCCAGCTCTTGAGCAGCAGACACCCAAGCCTGCTCCCAAACCACAAACTGCCACATCAGAGCTGCTTTCCCCGTCCAGAACAATTGCTGGTTTTATTCTGTGGCTGTGCCCATCCCTGGATTCATGTGGGATGAGTGGAGGACCACGGCTGCAGTCTGAAAGGACTGATCCCTTGCAAATGAGGGACGTACTGCATCAGCTCCCTGCAGACCTCAAAGACAGCAGATAGCTGGAGTCCAGGCCACCTAAGGAGGGAGAACCATCTTTCTGTCCTGGGATTTGCACATAGGAACTTTTTCATGATGAAAATTAAGTTCAGCTAATCCATAACGTCATCTTCTTCTCCACATGGAGATATTTCTATTATTTGGGTGGGGAGTATGACTCAGAGAAATTATTTCCTCTCTTGTCCATGCTTCTCATTACTGGAAATACAATGGTATTCTTTCCCCTGTGTTTCATTTTGTGTTATTTAGGATAATGACACAGAGGAGGTGTCTGATAATGGGATTAGAAGCCCAGACTGGGAGTTATCTGCCTTATTCTCTGTGTGCCTGAGTGAATATTTACCCCTGAGGTAATAATTACATCCATTTGTGCAGTGAAAAGTCACCCATCATAAACAGTAAGACGAAGATGTCAGAGAGCAGAGGATGGCTTGATGTTTGTTCTATGCTCTTGCCAGAAGAGATGGATAAGTCATGCGGGAAGCATCAGCCAGACGTTTCCCTGCTAAAACCAAGGTTCTTTATTCCCCTTCCCAAAGACCTGCCTCTCTCCTCGTGCCACGTTACCACTTGGGGATAAGCAGAAGCAAACAAACTTGATCCACCCCTTCGGAAAAGCTGTTTGCAAGTTGTGGAACAGCCTCTGTGAACCCCTCCTGAGGAGTGCTCTGCTCCCTGGCTCCCAGCCCTAGTCTGGATCAGGCCAAATGCCTTGAACTTTTGGACGTGGTACGGAGCCCAACTGTTCAAGCAGGAATTTGTGGAGAGCCCGAGGTAGCAGAGAGTGGGATTTTAGGCTGATTTACTCAGCACTGTGTGCAGTTTGTGTGGAACGCAGGCCCGGGAGTGAGGGCCAAGATGAGTCTTCAAAGTCTAAATTTGAGCCACCCAAGAGAGATCCTGATTTCCAAGCAGCAGATAATCCTGGCTCTGAAGACAGAGCTGCTTTGGGGGTGACATGCACGGTCTCCTGCAGCGGTGGTTCTCCTAAGTCAGGGGTTACTTACTGCAAATCCAGCAACCGGGTTGCAAAGGCAGGAGAATGGTTTTGGTTGGGTTTGGGTTTGTTTTTTCAGAAAAGGAAAGCTTTCTACATTTTTGCTTTTTTTCTCTTTTTAAGGATCTGCTGTAGGTAAAGAACCAGTGCTCTGGTTTTGGACAACAGATCTGGAGCAGGTAACCAGGGCAGTGCTGCCAACACAGTGACGTTCCTCAAGTGCCCCTCAGAGCTGTGCTGGCCTCTTCGGAGGATCCTGGTTTTATCAGTCTCATTTCCTGCTGCTTCTTCCTAACAGCTTAGCTTGATGAAACCTGGCATCGTTACAATAACAACAAACCAGGAAAGGGATACTTGTGAAATGTCATACAAATATTCCTCTTTTTCCCTGTGCTTTCTCAAGATGGGATCCTACGTGATGTCAGGAGGTAAAAGTTGGGATGAGCAGAGTCTGTTTAGGCTTCAAAGACCGGGTTGGTGCAACTGCATGTGTGTTTTCATACTTTCCCTTTCACACGTATTTCCGTCTCCATTTAACAATTGAGGTGGTTTGTACATTCCTACTCCTCTTGGAAAGCTGTTCCAGAAATTAATTCCCGTGGCAGTGCTTCAGTAAACCTGTCCCCCATGTCACTCTGTCTTTTTTACTAGGGTTAGCCTCCACCACACACAGTTCTCCCTCTCTGCTGCTTCTCCTCCTGGATATTTATAGCTGGGGATCATATCTCCGTGCAGCCTTCATCCTGCTGGGCTCTTAGACGCTCGTGTGATAAACTCCTTCCCCCTGACCACTCTGGTGTCCTTTTGCTGCCTCTATTCCAGATTGAATTTATCTTTCTTGAACACAGGTGATGAAATCTTTACACATTGCTACAGAGAAGGTCTCACCGCAGCGCTGTCTCCAGCCCAAATTCCTTATCTGGCTTATTTTGGAGTTATGATTGCGTTTTTATTAATAGGGGGCACCTGATTTTACTAGCCAGAAACCTCATTTAATCATTCACAGATTACCACACCATGATCTTCTCCTCCCCTGTCTTGTTCTTCTGTTCCAGTCCTCCATCTCCTGCTTCTCCTGCAGGTTCTACAACCCTTTTGGGTAATGGCAATCTGACTCAGCTTTTTGTCATCAGCAAGATTTGATGGCTCAACTCTGCTTTTTTCTGCCCAGGGTTTTAATTAAGGATTAATGTAAAATTAATCTCAGTCCGAATCTTGAACAACACTACTAATGAAGTTCTTGAGCCCACTTGTCTCCTGCTGAACACGTTTCCCCGTGATCACCAGATGCCTCTGTACCCTCTCATACAAAACTTTTGTCAGTGAACTTATTACTCTGTACAGAATTATGCGCTCTACACAAATCACTGCTGTGCTGCTTTGCCTTCGTCTGGAAAATCCACTATTTATTGAAGGTTAGATTCGCTAATCCAGGAGGTCCCAGTGGAAGCAAAGACCTGCACAGGGACACAGAGAGAGGGATCAGCACTGTCCGCAGCAGGTTTACATGACTGAATACAGTTCCCAACTACCTGCCAAGCCTGTTTGCTTCTGAGAACTCAAAGGTCAGCCAAACAGGGGCAGGAAATGGGAGCAATCCTGCACAATACCATTTCAAACAGTTTTAATGACAGTATCCTTTCATACCTGCCAGTGATATATTTTTTTTTCAGCTCTTCAGCATTGTTAATCTTTTTTTCCCCTCATCCTCTCTGTTTATTTTTGTTGCAGATTTATTAGGTGCACAGTTAAGTGCCATTTAGCTCTGCAGAACTGTCATCGCCGGCGCTTTATGAATGGGATCATTCACTGACAAACTATTTAAACGCTAAAAGGGGGGAAAATTTACTGCTACAGGTCACTGAAGAAGCCAAGATCAACTGAAACTCAGCTGCATTTCTCCTTGAATAAAGGAATGTGATGAAGGCGCTCCGTGTATTCTTTAACGTACCCTCATCCTTAATTTATCCTCGTATGTCAAACTGAATGTCACTCTGTTTTGCAGAGGTATTTTACCTAAAATAATGCCTTTCTTCCTGACAGCTTGCAAAAGCCCAGAGATCTAAAAATGTGGCTAAACAGGCAGCCACACACCTGCTAATTAAGGCTATGAATAAGCCGTGACCAGTCGTGCCGCCTCGGAGAACCAGTTCCAGGCAGGGAAATTTCTAGGAAAAAAGCAAGGGGAATTTTGTGGATAAAATGCAGTCGTGGTCAAGGGAGACGTTCTGACTTTTATTCTTTGATAACCTTGAAAAAACTCTATCTTTTAATCATAGAGCCATGGAATGGTTTGGGTTGGAAGGGACCTCAAAGCCCATGGGCAGGGACACCTCCCACTGGATCAGGGGCTCCAAGCCCCATCCAACCTGGCCTGGAACCCCTCCAGGGATGGGACAGCCACCACTGCTCTGGGCAACCTGGGCCAGGGCCTCCCCACCTGAACAGAAAAACATTTCTTCTTAAGATCTCACCTCAATCTCCCCTCTTTCAGCTCAAAACCACTCCTCCTTGTCTTATCCCTGCCCTCCCTGATAAAGAGCCCCTCCCCAGCTTTCCTTGAGCCCCTTCCTGGAGCTTCAGGTGGGGTCTCATGAGAGCGGAGGAGCAGAATCTCATGTTGATTTTCTCATCCCCCAGCACCCCATGTCCTTCTCCTCAGGGCCTCTCTCAATCGATTCCCCATCCAGCCTCTAACTGTGCTTGAGATTTCCTCTACCCAGGTGCAGGACCTAATATTTTTGCTCCACCCTTTGGCAGAAGGGTAGAGTGGTGCATCCTTCCTTCTACCAACAGGTTTAGAATTACAATTTTTTCTGGCCAGATGTCAGAGCTGGATTTTTCCCTTGGTTGCCCCTTCCACCCATGTAGTGTGGTGGCAGCTTCCATGGCTCAGTGCATAGACCGGTAAGTTTATCATAACTGGTTATCTCTGCTCGTCTTTGTCTGAAACATCTCATAAGCAAAAGACCCAAGGGACTGGCAGAAAAACGCCAGGAGAGGGTTAGATTGGACATTAGGAACAGATTCTTCCCCCAGAGTGTGGTGGAGCTCTGGAACAGCTCCCAGGGAAGCAGTGACGGCTCCGAGCCTGACAATATTCCAGAAGCCTTTGGCCAATGCCCTCAGCCCCATGGTGGGAATGTTGGGGTGTCCTGTGTGGGGACAGGAGTTGGACTCAAGCCTTGTGGGTCCCTTCCAACTCAGGTCACTCTATGGTTCTATGATTCTAAGTACTGTAGGAAACTACGCTTGCTTGATTTTAAATGTTCTTCCTGAAAGCGAATAGTGTCCCTCCTTTTAGCATTATAACCTTCAAAAGATGGATCAAGGTTTTGTGTTTGCTCATGTTATTTTCTGTGTTTTATTGTGTCCTTTGTATCCTAATTTTTCTTAGTTGTCTGTAACGACTTGGAATTTTGCAAATATGTATTTTTATATATGTGTGTGTGTGACTATCGATTTGAGGAAGGACTGGACAGGCTCCAGGAGAGCAGCCGGTGGGGACAGCCGGGTGTTGAGTGAGGGAGCTAGGTGCCTCAGGTTTCCTGTCTCTCGTGTCTCTGATGCTCTGACCTTGTGAATTCCACTGTTTCTTTCCCAAGTGAAAGTCTCCTCTTTCACTTGATCCTGGGGTATTGCCAGGCTTACAGCTCATTATACATGGGAGATCAAGTTGTATTGTAAAGTTGACAAAAATGACAATTTTATATATTTTTCTCCAGCAATTCCACCTTGCCGGGCAAGGCTGCTTCACTAATCCACTCAGATTTAGAGTTAATCCTCGTGCACCCGGTGTATTTGTGTGTAGGTATTTGAGAGATTTAAATGGACACTATTAAATCCTATGGGGTCTTATTTCTTAACATACCTTAGAAACTTAATCTGATGGAGGAAGATGAGACACAAAGGCTTCCTTTCTGTAGCAATCAGCTTTAATTTTACTCTGCTTACAGAGTGAAATCAAGAAAACAAGAACTCCATGGCCATGATTTGCAATGCTTTGGCAACAGTAGAATCATAGAATAGTTTGGGTTGGAAGGGACCTTGAAGATCATCCAGTTCCAACCCCCCTGCCATGGGCAGGGACATCCCACTGGCTCAGGCTGCCCAAGGCCCATCCAACCTGGCCTTGAACATCTCCAGGGATGGGACAGCCACACCTTCCCTGGGCAACCCAGGTCAGCGCCTCATCACCCTCACGGTGAAGGAACTCCAGTAGTTGATGCAGAACTTCTAAAGTAGGTGAAGAACCTATTTTATGGATGAGGAAACTAAAGGAATGAAAAGGTGAAGCACAGTTCTCAAAAAACACAGACAGGCACTGGAGGAGCTGGCAGTTGAGTATGGACATGAGTTCATTTCATAAGAAATGTATTCTAATTCCTTTGAAAGGCTTTGGCTTCTGAACTGGGGCATAAGTCTTGCCAGAATTTCTTGTAAATTCTCCCAAATTCTTGTGCTTTTTGTGCAAGGTGAAATATCAGAACAGACTTTCTGGTAGTGTTTTATCACCTGCAACTCTAGCCCAAGTCAGCAGGTGCAGAAGGATGAGAGAGAGGGTTGGGAGCAAGCTGTAGCATTCAGGTCTGGACTAGGATTATGAAACACCACAGACACAGAAGAGTTGCTGGGAGTGATTTGTGAAGCCACCCAAAGCAGACAGTCAATAAACCGAGCCTGCAGATCACGTACGTGCTCCCGTGGGGCTGCTCATCAGGTTTAGAGAGGTTCTAGTTGAAGCCACAAGCCCCTAATGTCTAAGGCACGATCTTGACACCCCATCCCTGAAGGTGTCCAAGGCCAGGTTGGATGAGGTTTTGAGAAACCTAACTCAGTGGAAGGTTTCCCTGCCCATGGCAAGGGAGAAGGTACTGGATGAGCTTTAAGGTCCTTTCCTACCCAAACCATTCTATGATCTCCAGTGAAGCCACAGTCAGCTTCACTGTCTGGTTTGGGGTCTGAGCTGCTTCAGGTATCTCAGGTCCCATTACTGTTTTCCCTTAGTGGAAGTCCCATACCCAGATTGCTGTATTCATTCCTGTTCTTAAGGCGAATGAGCTAATACCAGTGAAATTCACCTGGATTTAATAGAAATGCTGCCATGATTTCCTGGTGGAAGTTGATGTGATTTACGCTCTCTTGCTGGCTTCTTCTCCAACACTGTCCTCCCGTTTCAGTTGGTAGTTCACTCACTTTATCAAATTTTGGTTGCATTTATGGTATGCAAAAAACGAGGCCTTTCAGGACTGACAACTATGAAGTGAGAAAATAAACTCTACACTACTTTTAACTCGTTTAAATTAAGGTGGAAATTTGTATTCTCATTTTGACAGTCTGTTGGGCAATGCTACACAACAGCAGCCTGAAACACTTCTCCATCTATGTGGGCTTCATCTCACCTGACTTTGACCATCTAAGAGTTTGCTGTTTAGCTTGAGCAGACCATCGTCTTTCAATCTATGGCCAGTGCAGAGAAAAAAGCAATTTATCCTGCCTCCTGCAGAGATTAATTGCTTTCTGAAGATGCCTTTGACTGTAGATAAAGGTTAAGTTGCTTTCCTTAGTTTAGCTTGCTGATTCTAGATAGAATCTGAAGCCACCAGACCCTGGTTTGCTTGGAGATGAATGATCTCCTGGTACCTTTAGCAAAAGTAGGCATCTTAAAGCTTGACTACTTCATTCTACTTAGCTGAATGCTACCCACAACACAGAGTGGGAGTGGAGAACACTGAGTAATTTAGGAAAAGAGGTGTCCAAATCGTAGACTCCAATTTGTGCAGCCTGTGTCAGCATTGGGCACCAAGGGCAAACACAAGGAACAGCACTAAGCAGATGCAGAGCAATCTTTCTTCCACAATGGTCCTTTTCCTAACCTCTAACAGCTGGCTTAACTCTGGTGCATAACATTGTGTATGCCTTCCAAGTGGCTATAATGATCCTCGATATTATTATCCACATAAATTACACTTTGGCTCTTGGGTTTCAGAAGCATCATGTGTAAGGGAGTCATGTAGGCTCATTAAGCTCTCGAGTACACCCTCCCTTTCTCATTTCTGTGTTGATCTGCTTCTGCTCATCAAGGATGGGCGTGTGGACATATCCTGGGCAACCTCTCATGTGCCTTTGGGTTCATGGACCTACCTTCCCTCCCACACCTGGCATTGTGCCCTTGTGGTGGCTATAGGTGAGAGCAGAATCGGGCTCACTGTCGCTACAATTCATGATGACGGCCTCAAGATGTGCCAGAGGAGATTTAGGTGGGATATCAGGAGAAATTTCTTAGCTGAAAGGGTTGTCAAGCACTGGCAGAGGCTGCCCAGGCTGGTGGTTGAGTCACCATCCCTGAAGGTGTTAAATAGATGAGTAGATGTCATAGCCGTGGATATGGTCTAGTGGCGGATTTAGGAGAGCTGGATCGAGGGTTGAAGTTGATGATCTTAAAGCTTTTTTCCAACTGAAACCATTCTATGATTCTATGATTCTAATTAATAAAGTTCTATCTTTATCCAGCTTTTTATTTTTCAGGAACTATGGGTACTTTGGTGTTATAACAGATGTCACATTAAAAATAGGTGATCTTGCTAAACGGGCTGCAAAGAGTTACGTTCTGTTCAGTTTTCGCTTTTTAACTTGGGGAAAGAGGAGAGAAATATCTGTGGTTGCTTAATGGAGTAATAATAACTTGCTGTTACAGTTATTCCATTTGGCAAACGTGGAAATATTCCCCCATGCTCAATGTTTCTGAATGGAGACAGCATTAACGAGGCTGAGGCTGTACGAAACCTTCTATTCATAGATCTCAGCTTCTTGGTGTGCCAAGTCCCTTTCTTTGCACGCTGGTTATATTGTCAATGAGTTCATTAGTTCTTGGTGGAGAGTCAGAAGCTAAAGAGCTGTAATTGCAGCTTCTGGAAAATAATATCTTTTGGGGAAGGTTTTTTTTAAAATTAATTATGCTTTTTTTTTGCATTAAAAATGACAGAGAGGTTGAAATGACATGTCTTTCCTTTTTCAATCTACTGTATTTTCCTTGATGGCCAGAATAGACGATGGGACCGGCAGGAGAGATGTTTTACCAGTGAGGCTAATCGACCACGGAGCAGTGTGCCTAGGTTGTGGAGGATTTTCCATTATTGGAAATACTGATATCCAGAGTCAATTTCCTTTCTTAAGAAACTTCCTCTACTTAAATTTAGTTCTGCACTGGTGCTATCAGGGACATGAAAGGGGGGATCACCCTGGTCCGCCCTCACCGCGTTATATTACCTCCCAGCTTGGCACCGTTGGGATCACTGTGACTCTTTAGGATTGAGTAGAATCCTGGGAGTTGGTGGATGCTCTCTACCACATCTGTGGGTCAGTATCAAGCCTCTGGGAGCACTGCGGTTGCTTTTATATGCAGAAGGGCTCGCTTGGCAGCACCTGGAATCACTGCAATGCAGTTAGGCTTAATCCTGCCTTGGCATCGTGTGTTCACCCGGCGTGCCTCGCCTGGCAATCCTGCTTTATAAATAGAGGGGGCAGAATGCAAAAATGACAAGCAAGGAGCTTTTAGGGCCCATGACGTAGTGTCATCAGACATGAATCTGCAGTGGGTGAGGAGTGGATGACATAGAGCTGCAGGCTCTGTCTTACCAGAAGCCCAACACCCGGCTTTTTCCTCTCAGCTTTAGCCTCCTGGACCAGTCAGCAGGCATCTCCACACGGGCTTTGGAGAAGCAGATGACTGACAAGAGGAAAAGAGAGGAGGAACAGACATCTGTGGGTAGGGTAGGCTGGACTGATGGAAAATATGGAGAACAGGGCATCTGTTCTTGTGAAGGTTTTTGTATCTCACCCAGTCTATTACCATAGGACGAGGGGCAATGGGTATAAACTGGAGAGGGACAGATTTAGGCTGGGCATAAGGAGGAATTTCTGCACAATGAGGGTGGTGAGACACGGGAACAGGTTGCCCAGAGCAGTGGTGGCTGCCCCATCCCTGGAGGGGTTCCAGGCCAGGTTGGATGGGTCTTGGAGCCCCTGATCCAGTGGGAGGTGCCTCTGCCCATGGCAGAGGGTGGAATGAGATGATCTTTAAGGTCCCTTCCAACCCAAACTATTCTATGATTCTGTAGATGTTTCCTGAAAAGCAGAGGTTAATTTATCATCCATTACATTCCCAGCTCCCAAGGCCTGGAGTTTGCAGCTAACGAGGGTTTTTTTGTGGTTTCTTCATGCAAACATGGATGTTATAGCCCAGTGCAAGCCTCTTCCTTCCAAAGCAAAGGGATCTCTGTGTGACAAATTGCAGGGATGCTGCACCCCGGTCACTGCCACCCCACTCTCTTCTGCATGCAGAGCTGTAAATACAATGAGTCTTCTCTGCTGCCTCTGCATGAAAAATGAAAACATACTGCAGTATAAAAAACTTCAGGAACTTAAAGACCTGATGGGGGGGGGTCATACTGTTTTTTTTGTTATTGTTGTTTTCCGCTTTTGTTTTAAAGAAGACAGTAACGTATTCTGTTGGGGTGGAAGAGATCAGCCCTTCGTTCTTTTCAGCTGCTGCAGTAGCTTGAAATTCTTGCTTAGCTAAAATTACTGGGTTCAAACGCAGCATAGCACAATGCTATATAGAAACCTAGAGACAGAGCCGAGTCATATTTTCAGCTGACATAAATCAGCAGGGAGCCATTTATACCCCCTGAATATCTAGCTGGGGATTAGGTATTTCATCTTCTGTCCTCCCTGCCAGGGGCTCATCCCGTGAACAAGTAGCTTAACCTAAAGAAGTTAGGAAGAAGGGTCAGGGTTACACACACCAGCAGCAGCTACTGAGATGTCAGCAAGGGTGGGAACTTGTCCCACTGATGGGAAGTTATTCACTTCTCTGTTTTGGAGAGGAGGGAGGAGAAGCGTGTGCTTTGGCAGTGGAGGCAGCAATGCCAAGTGTTTCCCAGGCCAAGGCTGCAGGACTGGGAGAGGGATCGTGGCGTGGAGAATATAACCCACATAAAAGAGCCGATGCCAGGGAACAATGGGAGCCTTAATTGCAGATAAACACTGCAAAAGCCACATGAATCATGAGGCCGTGCATTAAATTGTTACCTGTGTTTTGAAGTGGAGAAAGGAGAGTCTCAGCCGGTGAAGCCTGGCATTGGCAGGCAAAGCTGTTCCCACATATTATCTTTTGAGGCAGACAAAGGGTGAAGAAAAAGGGAAGAGAAGGTAGAAACCACATATAAACATTAATTAATACTCTCCAGGCTTCTTTTTCTTGGTCATGTTAAACCTTTAATCATGGGGATTTAAGACCATGGCTTTTTATCCAGATAATAAATGTGGAAAGGAGTTCTGCTGGAAAGCCCTCATCCAGCTCCTCTCCCGCTGGGCTGGTGCAGGATCTGGCACCCTTTGTGCACAACCCGCATCCTGCGGGAATGCAGATGCTGCCAAAATCCACTCTGCTTGCACTCGCCTCCCCTGTGCTCTGCATTAACCCATTTGATTTCCCATTTGCAGGAGATGAAGAGCTCGTATAAGGTCAGTCGTGCCATCTCCGCTGAAAGGTGGTCATTTTGCGTGATATATCATTACCCCTGTGATTCACAAACATCCTAATGCTCCTCCAAAATGCAGTCGTACCACTCACATAATGGGACAGCCTGATGGCATCGGGGTTCCTCAGCCGTGTCTCTGCCACAGGGGCTAACAGTGACCGGTGGCTGCTGACACGGAGGGCTGGAATGGATTTCTTCTCCGGCGATTACTGCTGCTCGTTGGCAAAGGGAAATGCTCCCTTGCTTGAACTCGTGAGGTTAAACCACGTCATTCCTGAGTGTCATTCAGTGCTTAAAGGTGCTGTCAAGAAAATTACACAAGAATTTGTTTAAAACTGAATGTTTCCCCTCATCCCCTGCTCTCCCTTAGGGCTTGCAGGCACCCCGGCTAAGGAAGCAGCAAGAGAGGAAAGCAATTAAATCCCATCGCAACTGCCCCAGAGGGGTCGGCTCCAGCCCATACCTGGGCTGTATGTCCTTTGTGTGGGATAGAAGGCAGGAAAAACCAGCTGTGGACACTTCTTTTGAGCTTTAATACCAATTATTATCATTTCTGGGACCCTCAAAATCTTTAATGTTTATTCCAAGAGAGTTGATCTAAGTCCATGTTGAAGATGAGCAACCGAGGCCTGGCTGCCTGACATCATTTCCCAACCTGAGTCACTCTTGCAAGCAGTAGATAACATCAAGATAATATCGAGTTTAAAAAATAGAAAACAGCACATTTTCATGGATGTTTCTAAAAGCCAAAGCCACGAGAAGTTCTCATCCCACTGACAAGTAGGAACGAGCCTCTAACGCAGCCGAGGAAGATGCCCAACCCGGGAGGGCTCTCCTCGCTCAGAAGCTGTGCTCTTCTTTCATGTGCAGAGCAAACCATTCATTTTCTCAGGTGAATAATGATAGTTTAGGGTGTAAGATTTACGGCATGGCTGTTAGTGTCTTGATGGTAGATATGTCAGGCTATTTAGCTGTTGCCGAAGGTGGAAATCCATAAAGATGATGGAAGAGTCTCTCCCCAGACAGCACAAAAGGTCATTTGTTTTGTTCTTGAAGACCTCAACAAGCCGGTGATGCCGTCGGTTTTCCTCTCCTCCCCTTTCCCTCGGCACCCATGGCATACATTGCTTTGCTCCCCCAGCTCTAAGGATGAACAGAGGGGCAGGAAAGGTGTTTCTCATTCAGTTTTTGCTCCTCTCTATCTGTATTCCTCCCCTAATGGCTATTGCTCGTGTTCAAGGCCTCCAGCCTAAACACTTCGATACCACTCTGCTCCCTGCCCCTTCCCATCCAGCTCGCTTCACCCCATCCAAAGTTTTAGGTGGTTTTTGCCCCTATTGCTTGTTTTGTTCAGGAGTCCCCCAGGAAATAAATACACATTTTTCTGTTGGGAAAAGAAGGTGAGGTGAAAGCAAAATCAAAACATGTTTGTGGTTCCTTATTTCAGTAGAAAATAATAATGATAATAATAATAATAATAATAATAATAATAATAATAATAATAATAATAATAATAATGGAGATGATGGTGATGATGATGCAACAGCTGCTGAGGCTGCACAGCAAACCAAGTCCTCTGTGAAAACACAGTTTGGGCTGATTTTTTTCCCCTTGTTTCGGGTCGCAAGCAAAGCCTTAACCAAGGAGTGCTGCATCCTGCATGTCCAGACCCTTCTCCCCCATCTGACACCTCCCTGCTGGCATAGCCCATCTCCAGCCGCTCGGGAGCGGAGACAAGCATGGCAATAAACAATAAACAGAGGTGACCCAGCCAAGCCAAACACAAGGAGGTAAAAGCCCTGCTAATCATTTTTGTTTTGGAAAAAAAGGATTTAAGAACATGCACCGGAGAGCATGTAAGTGGAATGGAGCTGTGCTAACGCTTGGCACCCCCTGGCACAGTGACGGGGTGTGCGTAGCCCCAGGCCATCGATGAGGTCTGTCCCTGCATGTCAGGTGGAATTTTCCTGCTCCTATCTTTCATCGGTGAAGATGGATGTTGGCTCCCCAAAACCCTGATCTCCCGAAAGATAGATGGCCTCTAGGAAAGGGGCTTAGCCCTGTGCCTCGAGCAAACCTGCCCAACAGCCATCCAATTGCAGTGAGAGTGAAATTTTCAGCAAGCACAATTAAAAAATCAGAAATTCCCCTCTCCCAGCTTCTTCCCTCCCGGGAGCAGCGAAGGGACAGGGTGGCCGAGCCTCAGAGGCAGGTGATGCCCCTCTGTGCCAAAACCTGCAAGCGACCTACCAGATGCATCCAGCTGTGAAATACTCATTTCCTCCCACCACAGGTGCTCCTTGTGGCTTTCGGGCTCGTTTAGTCCATTAACTAATTGGAATCACTTCATGAATAGGCAAAATAGAGCAAAAAGAGCTTTTTTTGTTTTCCCGGTATCGTTGGGTGTGATGTTGACTTAGCGGAGCAGAAACCACACCAGCCTGAGAGGAATGGAAAGCGGTGCTGTGTTGAGCATGTGCTCTGACAAAGAGCGGTTGGTGTTTGGCACTGGATTCCACCATTCCAAAATCCCAGATCTGCCGGGTGAGGGGAGCTGGGGATGGTGGCTGAGCTCTTGTTGCTCGGTTCCTTGGAAACAGCAGGCAGAATGCGCTGTAGAAGATAGAAGAGCTTTGAGGAGAGGTGAAGCAATCCAAAAGCAAGCTCTGGTAAGGCACTTCTAAACAGAATTATTTCAGGTTCTGGCCCCTACGATCCAAATCTCATTTTAGAATGATCTTTAAAGAAAAGTGGACTTAGTGGGGGGAAAAAAAAGATGGATGAGGAGCCGCATTTTTCATCATATCCATGAGCAATTAATGCTCTCATAGAATACAATCCCTAGACATTTCTGTGCAGTCAAAGTGTCAGAGGATGTGGTCATGGCACTAACTATTGTACCAGCAAGTGATGGGCCATTACAGGCTTCTCATCCTGCGGAACCTCCAGTCTTAGTGGGCAAAGCAGCAACAAGCCCACGGGAGGAGAGAAGGTGAAGCAAGAGAAAATTACTCAAGCAAAGCTGTGCTCCAAAAATAGGATCTAAGAGGTGATCACTACTAAATTCAGCTTGGGGTGCCCCAAGCATTAGTGCAAGAGGAGAAGACAGCTCCTTGCTACGCTGATGGTCACCAAGCTGGTAGGGAATGAGGCAAGGCATGCCATGTCCTTCTTGATCGTGGCTCTCCTGCCAAGAGTGGGATGGGAGGCAGCTCTCAAAAGGCGTTTCCTTGCTTACACCTCTGCTGTGAAGGATGTTCATTTACCTACTACCCTCTTGGGACAATCGCTTTATTTTCTCTTCTCTACACAAGCTGCAAACCAGACCTCTGCTCCTCGTTGGCCAGGTGAGAGCCAGGAAGAGCTCCGCTCTCCCTGAGGCATGGAAACCCTGAGTGGAGCACTAGCTCTGCCTGCTCTTGGATGTTTTCTGATAAGGATGTTTTAATAAAAGATCTGTCACTCAAATATTTCTGATTCATTAAAGAAAAAAGGAATGAAAGGGAGTAATTGGAACCCTGAGCCCAAAGGGGTAATGTCAAAAAAAAAAAATATGCAACCCAACAATAGAGTGAGTGAGAGACCCTAAACTTAAAGTCGAGTGTCAAAATTGCTCTGGGAATGATTTTCTTGTCTGAAATCCAGAAAGGTCTGTGATTCATGGCCCAATCCTGCCCTGCAACAGCAGCTGCAGAGGATAGGAGGAGTATTCAGGTGTTAAATCCGCTCTCTGTCCTCCACCATTGGCTTTGAGCTGGGAAAAGAGCAGTGGAGGGGAGCCAGGAATCAGTGAAACATCTTGGGATGGAGCTGATCACAGGCCAGACCTCTTGGTCCCACCAGTGCAAGGGCTTTGCCAGCTCCTGTGATTTTTGTGCTGTAAGTGGAGGATAGGTGGTGTTTGCCCAAAAGCTCTACGAGTCGTGGGATCCCCTGAGAGTGTCCGTTCCTGGGAGAGCTGGAGATGGAAATAAAATCACCTCTTGGGGCAGGTGGGAAAAGCTGGAAAAAATACCTTCTACAAGTGAAGAACTTAGGAGGCAACTTTTATTGTATTCGAAATCTCCTTGCTTTAAAGCTGATCTCATTATCCGGGGAGATGAGTCACGGGTTTTTGAATGCGTGTGGGTGGCAACATAAAAATTTCCTCTGAGTAAGGAGAGTGGGGTTTGGCAAGTGGGCAGTTGGTACCTTCTCCTATCCTCCCACAACAGAGAGCGTCACTTCCAAAGGTGATAGAGTGAATAATTTCTTCTTCTAATGGCAGTTCTGGTTGAGTTACGTGTACACAGCCTGTCCCTTTTTAATTGTCAGTATCCCTGACTAACATAGCCCTTCAAAAATTATCACTATTTGCAAAGGGCTTTTTAGCAAGAGGGGAGTTTGCTGACTGGGAGAAGGGGCTCTTTGCCACCTTCCCTCTCAGCCATGAACATCTTCTCCACCTGGTACAAGCAGATAAGTCAATGGAGAAAGATATAAAACTATACTGTGGTAATTAATCAAAACTCAGGGCTATGTAGGCACTCTATCCACACTCGCCACGCCTCGGGCTCGTTTCACTGTCACTTGATAATGTGCCTCTTATCCTGTGAAATACAAACTTGGGTGGAGCTTCCCTTTTCACCCCTTTGATTGTTCATCTGGAATCCCAAGGGACTGGAAATGAAATACATTGGCTTAAGTGATGTTCCCCAGATCAGTAACTGGATCCTGGGAGGATCCCCCGGGGCGGTTTTCCACCAGGTGGGAAGAGGGATGTGTCTCGCTTCTGCTGCACTGACCTCTGCTAAGGCAAGCACATGCTTGAGTCGCCTACTTATTTTTATTTGTGTGATTTAATGCAATAAATCACACTCATCTTTCCCAGGCTCCCCTGTGCAGCAGTCCAGACGCTTTCCCGTCATGTTATAAAGTGCAGAGCTGAGATCTCCATCACCCTGCACTCTTCAGGGACTCATTTTAGCTGTGGATAGAGGTCTGGATCTACAGCACTCAGCCTTGACAGGCGAAGCTTGCACCTCCTGCAAGGGTGAAAGGTGCAAAGGGGAAAGGATTTGTCTGCTGAGAAGAAAATAGACTCTATTCAGCTTCTTGGAAAATAATTTCCATTGAGAAATGGAAACATTAAAGCAGGTAATTTATTCCTTGAAGAAATCAACAAAGAGTCACGGGATGGTTTGATTTGGAAGGGACCTTAAAGATCATCCAGTTCCAGCCTTCCTGCCGCGGGCAGAGACACCTTCCACTGCATCAGGTTGCTAATCTATTGGGTGAAAATCCCACTCTTTGTGGGAAGCTTTTTATGGTTAAAAAGTCTTGCCCTTATCCTTCTGGCCCATTTTTCTATGAATGAGATCTCAAATTAATTAATTAACTTCCACCTTATCCTCACAGATGTTATTGTTATCTCCATCTGGCCCAGGTAGAAGCCCACTATTTTAGGCACTCTTGGGCAAAACAGCCTACAACACTCCAAGAAATAACCCCTAAAAATCATGAAACTCCCTCCTTCCTGCACACGGAAGTTGTCTGCTTTTGGATATTTCTCGGATTAGCTATTCTGAAATAATTATTTTTGGTAGGAACATTTGCATTCCAGAATAAAAGTGTCTTATTCCCCTTTATCATAAAGCAACTTGGAAGCTTATTTCTCCATATCTGGCATTAGGCAACTTCTCATGGCTACACAGCATCATGCACAGAAGTATTTCCTTCTCGTGTTGGGTCTTATGCTCCAGGATTTCCACATCTTTGACATTTTACAGCACCTTCAAGGAGGTGATTAAGTGTTGTTTTATTTCCTTCATACAGATAGGCAGGAGCTGGTGAAGCAGCTCAGGGTCTGGCTACAAAAAGAATCCAAAATCATCAAGTTTGATTTGTTTTGACCACCGTGGTGGGCTCCACCCTCTCGCACAGACCAACGAGTTCCTGCAGATGTGTCAGTGGTCCATTTGGGGTCCAAGGGCAGGAGGGTCAGTGGAGAGCAGTGATTTCCCCACTCCTCCCGGGCACCTACGTGCTTTGGCAGGGTAAGTCTTGCTCGATGCCACATGCAAATAGGCGCATATAAAGAGAAAGAGGAGGTTGCTTGATCCTCCTGGCCTAATTGCAAGCATAGAGGTCTGTTGTGGTGCCTGTTGCTATAAACACGCTGGCAATTTGCACAAGTATGTGACATTGTAAAAGTTCCTGAAAGATTTTATCTGGTTGGTTTTGGCTGAAAGCCCTTTATTCACGGAGAAATGCCAGGTAGGAAGACAATAAGTGTGTATCCATGTGTATATTTTCAATGTCCTAAAGGCCATCAAATTAGAAAGGGAGTGGGTTTACTTTACTCAAACGCCTCCTGAGTTGAAGATAAGGTAACGCAAGAAAAGCCTTTCCTTTAAAAAAAGGAAAATAAATACAATCTGCTTCTCAGCGTTCCTGCCTGCACAGATTGTCTGGGCAATCTTTAACAATCTCTTGTACCTCTGAGTTGTTTTGATTTTAAAATATTGGTTCATAACAAATCTTAAGCTGTCAAAACGAAAGGATTGTACAAAATATCTTCGAGGTTACATAAACAGAGTAGCTGGGAAACAATTCGGTAACGCATCTTCATTGCAAGAGTAGAAGACACCTATTTTTTGAAGAGATTTTCCACCTGAATACCGTCCTTCTTTGTTTTGAGAAATGTTGATTTAATAGGGTTGAAATACTCTGCGTAAGGAGAAGGAGGGTAAATGGCAGAAGACAACGTGGACAGAAGAGGGGAGAAGAGGACCTGGGGCAGCAATTACCAAAAGCATATTTGATGAGTTCTTCCAGGAGAAGCAGCTGGGGATGAGTGGGAGCTGAGAAGGGTAAGAGGTATAAATTAGGGCGTGCTGGGACTGCTGGGGGAAATAATTGGGAATAATGAAGGAGAGGAGGTAAGTGTGAGCCTGGGAGCAGCTGAAGGTAAAAGGAAGGGGAAGAACTGATGGAACGGTCATCTCATGTAGGGCAAACTGGGAGAGATTTGGGTCTGAAGAAAGGAAAATGAGAAGAAATGCAAGATGTTCTGGGGTTTTGTGTTGAAGGAGAGAACTGAGTAGTGCGTTGTAAGGGGGTCCATTGGAGACAGGTGGAGGAGCAACAATGAAGAGGAGATGTACCTGTGATGGTGAGGTAACACAGTACATCTGTCCTGGCTGGGTTTAGGACACATCACCACTGAGAAATAGAAGGATCCAAGGTATCCCTACAGCTGGGGGTGGAAAGAAGAGAGTTATGAATCTCGCTGTGACCTACAGCTCCTTCCAAGGAGCTTCTGAAGCTTCCAGGGAAGGAGAGAAGTGGGTGCAAATTGGAAGAAGAAAACTGCAAATGGGGTATGAGATGGAGGAGACTGGACAGGAAAGAGTAGTTGGGGTTTGAGGTGTGAGAGAGAGCTCTGCACTCGAAATTGCTGTGCTGGGAGAAGAGGACTGGACTGGACATGGTAAGAGGAGCAGAGAGCAGTGATAGGGAGAGAAAGTGACTGGGAGAACACGGAGCCTGTGGTGAGGACCAGGTGGAAAAGGGGAGGGAGAGATGGACAAAGGGGATGTTATCATGTAGAAGAGGGGTGCGATGGGATGAAGCTGGTAAGAGGACATCTAGCAAAATTCTCTACCCTTGAGGGTCCTCTGCTTTAGCCTTTCCTCCCTGGAGCAGGAAAACTTTCTGCACCAGGGAAAAGTGCCAGAACAAGCTGCCCCTCAGCCCAAACATCTCTGTTATCCTGTTAAAGGGAACAAGAGCAACAAAAGGAGGTGTCTGTCTCAGTGCTCCTTCTGTGCCGAGGCTCCAGCTGTTTTCTTTCCTTCTCTTACTTGTCCTCATCATTTTTCTGGATATTTTTTCCCCCCAGCTGCAAATCTCTCTGCATCACTGAGTTCATTAATTTAATATCAGTGAGGGTTCCTAGAAGTGCACAGGAGCTGTGTATTTCTACTGACCCTAATTCAGCAAAACACTTAAGCACGTCTGGCTTTCAGCAACTGCATAGGCCAACAGGACTACTGTGTAATTAAAGCTAAACATAACTTAGTGTCTAGTTTATTGAGGGCCTACTCAACTAATTAGTTAAATCTTCCACGAAAAGTCAGTAGGATCCTTAATAAAGCAACGCTCTACAAACAGCTGTTGTGCGACTCTGCCCAGGTCACATTATCTTGTTTGCAGTTTAGATGCCTGAAATATCTGACTTGTCTTTTTGTGTATGTGTGTCTGGAGCTTAATCGTTCATGAGAAAGTCTCCCTTCTTCCCCACTAAGATATATTAAAGCCACCAAACATTAAATGGTTTAAGTACACATGGTACCTACCAGGTAGATGCGGTAAATCACGGTTGTCAGGTAATTAAATGTAACCTGTAAATCACATCAGAGCATGTGAACCAAGCATTCGGTGTCAATGTTTTTAATTAATGTTGTAAAACAATATTTCAGGCTTAGATCGAGTGTACAAGGCAGATAACATATCAAATGATGGCTAATAAAATATCAGCAGTGGGTATGGCTCTAATAACCAGTAGCCACTGCAATCCTGAGCACCCCGGTTGCACCCCAACAGGTGGTCCGCTCTGAAACGTGGTATGCAATGTTATTGCAGGGGGATTAAGGATGGTCATTAGACTCTCGTTGCGCTTGTAACACTGGATTAATTAACCAGCAAGCAAAATTATCTGCCCCCAGATCCATCACCTGCTAAAATGTACCAGCGGGTCATGAAAGATTAGACTTGGGGGACCTGATCCTGCCCTTTCTTGCAGCTTCGATGCCCGTGTGGGCTCCCTCTGGTTTTGTTTGTGCCTCTGGCAGTGGCAGGAGGGGCAGCCTGTTAGAGGAAAAGTGATTTACAAGACATAAGGAAAGGGTTGTCTTTTAAAACACTGCTGTGGAACGCAGTACTGTGTTGAAACTCGGCTGCTTTGGCAAATCTGGTGTTTATTTTTCTCCAGTTTCGGATGGGTAGATGGCAATGGCTCTGAGCGATGTTTCTATTGCCAAAAAATGGGGTGCCCAAACTATTTGATACAGACTGTTGGTGATACTCAAGGTCGTAGATGCAGCGAGACAGGAAAAGCCCCTGTGGGACCAGACTGGTGCTGAGGGTGAAGGTGTAGCCTGGAGTGGCACATCCCAAATCCTGCAGATCCCTTTGTGGGGTTCTGCCCAGGTTACAGTAAATCCTCTGCTGTGCAGAGGGGCTTTGGGGTGGATTAATGAGTGGAAAACCTCTGCTCAACCACATGGGCGTTTGCAGGGGCAAATGGCCCACAACCATTTATGCTTTAGATGTTCTGCTTTATATAGGAAGGCCGGGAGTCTGGGATAATCAAAATACGCTGCACTTGAGAGCTATTGAGCAATGGAAACTGGGGAAAAAAGGACAATAAAATGTCCTTTTTTAAATATAACAATGTTCAATATAGCAGCCCCTTTTGTTTCTCACCCTAAGATTCGTTTTTCAAGCAGAAATCCTTGATGAAAAATCATTATTTTGCTGCTAAAACCATTAGCTATAACTTTTCACAAAGCCATTGAAATAGAAAGCACCTCAAATTCAAAAAAATGATCAATCTGGAGCTCTTCAATCAAAATGCTCAACTTTCATATACTGAGCTTTCCTCCCCGTGCCCCTTCCCCCTCCAAAAAGGAAAAAACATTAAGTCTGAACCAGTGCCTCATTTCCTTCTGTCCACCTCCAAACTCTCCCATGCTTTAAAAAACTGTCCTCTTCCCACGGACCGTTTCAATTCCATCAGGCCAGCATTTCCCAAAATAAAACAAGAATTTGTAGGGGTTGCTAAGCTGGTGTCCTATTTAAATTAATATCTAATTGATCTTCTCATATCTTCTTTTCTCTAGTCTCAGCCATTAACTTATTAAAAGTACCCAGATAGTTTTTATAACCCATTTACGCACAGATTATCTGTAATTTATTAAGGATTATGGCTTACCTAAAAAACACTGCTTTAGTCCCGTATCCATTACACCGCTCTGAAGGTGTCTTAAAAGCATTTTTTGGCTCGTAGTATCTCCCCGTGGGAGGAAGTTTAAATTCAGACCAAGTTTATCGAGTCCTAAATGCGTGGTTGGAAGGAGCCAATGTTGTCGCTCAAGATTTCTTGCAGACCTTTGCAATTTGACAGAGCTTTAAGGGCAACGTTCAAAGACCTGGGAATCAGAGGTGCGAGTGCAATCGTGTCCTGACTTTGCTTATAGCCAACCTTCAGTTGGTGGCGTCGGAGTGGGTTTGGAGGGTGACGTGGGTCATTTTGAGTTAGAAGGGATGATAGAGCGCACTGAATTGAAAGGGGCTATAGGTGAATTATAAGTGTGGAAGGGATGTGGAGCATCAGCTCCTTGCTCGGAATCAGAGCAAGTGAGCACAGAGGGATAAACAGCCTTTTCAATCCCATTCCCAGGGCAGGGAATCCAGGCTCTTCTCCTCATTTCTGGCTCTGAAACTCTCCTGTCCTCCCTTGCAGGGATTTGTCCCTACTCCAGGCTGCTCTTCTTCTTCTCCCTTCTAAATAGCAGAGCCAGGTTGTTTGTTTTCACCCTCGTTCCTCAGAGCTGCTCCACCGGTCCTCCTGCCCAGGAGGCGAAGGGGAACAAATAGGCTTTGTGTGGTTTCTAGCTGACTGTCAAAATAAATATTAATTGGTGAAAAGGAAAAGAACTCTATAAAATGAAATAAAAAGCCATTAAATACTTTCTCCCTCCTCTATTACACCTTTGTTTTGTTTCTCGGTGTGCCGGTTAGCACAAAGCCTGGTGCTTGCTTAGTGCTTGCCTTGCCAAGGAGAGGTGAACCATTTTCCTCATCCCGTGTGATTTTTATTTGCTTGTTCTTTTAGTATCCTTGAGTGAGGACAAAGTGAACAATCCTCTGGCTTTCGAGATGGCCTGGAGGCTTGACAAGAACATCTTATGTCTGAATGGAGCTTTTCTCTCGGGTTCACTGTCCACCTTGATTTATGATGCTGGAGCTGGATGCCGTAATTAGGATACATCGATTGATACTCAGTAGGTGAAGCGAATACAGGGCTTAGAGAAATAAGTTTCAGGTGATTTCCTGGATTCCTGCTGCTCCCTCTGCTATTCCAGACACAATTTCTAATATGTTTTTCTTTCATGGGCACAAAAGACTGGAAAATAATTGTGAGCAATAGCTGCCTTTCTCTTTTCATCTGTTTGCAGCCTCTCTGCTCCTCACATATGCGCGAGCTGCTCGCTCTGTACTTGCTGGCTCCCTGAAGAGAGGTTTACTTGTTTGGGTTCATGTTTTTTCAGTGCTTGGCACAAGAGGGTCGGTGAGTAAGGCTTTATGGGTTCCACGATAAACACCATAAATAATAGTGCTGCCGATGCTCGTGTAATCCCAGGAAGGGGGCATGAAGAGATCCCCTTTCTGCCACGAGCTGAGCAACATTATCATGACTGCTGGCAGCACCGCTGCTGAAACGTAGGTAATTTTGTGGCAGAAAAGTCATGCTGGGACCTCTACTCTCATTTGTATTCTCCTCCACTTTCCTACTCTTTCCCCTTCCCTTTTGTTTGTTTGTGCCATGTCCTCTGCCAGCAGAGCAGCAAAATAAATCGGATACAGTCTCGTTTCTTTCTCCTTCTCCCGAGTGAGCAGGAGGGATGCTCAGCCTCCTGCAACCTGGCAGCTCTGCTCAAAGGCAGCAGGAGTTGGTGTTTAATGTCACTCCCTCTTATCCCCGAAAATGATCCACAAGTTGGCAATGACCTCCTGTGCAAACTCGCAGGAGGGTTGCGATGTTGCAAGAGAGATTTTTATCCCTTGAGCCAAAGCAAGAGCTTGGAGGCAGCAGCCTGAGGTGCCCTCCCGGCCCGGGCAGGACTTGTCCCCTGTGTGTTTGTCACACTTCACTTGGCACTTTCCAACTCAAATCTGCTATAGGGTTGGACAAAATAGCTCACAGGGCTTAATTGTTCTTCCACAGCACTAAGTAATTTACACCCCAGGGCTTAATTGTTCCTTTGCACTTGTTCCCCAGCTGTACTCCAGGGTTCCCTGTGGATTTTGTGGGCACCGCTTGTGGAAACAGAGGAGCGGGGACAAATAGGGCAATAGTGAGTGACATGCACATGGCTGGCTTCCCCCCTCTCCTTTCCCTCTTTCCAAGCCCTTCTCTCTCTCCAGGCACACATGTCGAGACAGTTCACAATGATCTAGGTGAGAAGCTGGCAGAGCAGAAGCTTCAGTCTCAATTACCTTCCTTCTCGTCCGTTTGCACTGGATCCTTATCTCCCTCCGTGTAACTCTCTGTGTGTAATTATATGCAATGATAATCCTTCACACACTAAGTGCATTATTAAGCAATTCCTAAGGTAAGTAGTTTTCTGGATCCCCAATTATGATTAGATATTGGCAATCAAGCTGACTTCCACTCTCCCTCCTGGGCTAGCCCGCCGAAAACAGTCTTGTTTGGGTAGGTGAGGTGTGAGACCCGTGTGGGAAGCTGCCTCGCAAGGAAGCGTTCAGGCAAGAGACTCTTCCTGGGTCTCCATGAAGCTCATTAAGATGCTGCCCTTGGGGTTGTTTTGCATCCCAGCAGACGGGCTGGCTGGACACAGTGTTAACACGTCCAAATCCATCATTTGAGTCGTGGAGGCCACAAAGCTGTTGTAGCTTTTAGGTTTGTGGTTCCCATCTCAGTTTTTGTCATGGCACCCAGAATAACAGAGATCTCTTTTTGCAGCCACCCCCCAGTAGCCTGTGCTGTTGGGATTCTCAGAGCTTTCAAGGTCTGAATCTGCGAATGAGTAGAAATGAGTCTTTTCACTTTCTTGGTATGGTTCATGTTCCCTGATCCTCTGGCTGTTTCTATTGTGCTCCTCTGCTTCCTTCCCACCATATCTGCCTATTTCCCATCTTATCAGTGCTGGGAAGATGAACTTTGCAACTTAATAAATGCTTTAGCAGCCCACCACGCATCAGTCTTGTCAGGTGGGTTCCTCCTTGCGCCCTGTTTATCCCTCCCAAACACTGGAACGCTTTGCAGATCAGGCATGAAGGTCAGCAGAGTGTGATCAGGTTGGCACATGGATCTCCCTGATACCCAAGAGGGGGTGTGAATGGGCTCTGTGGGTGACAGCATCTCTTGCAGCAGTTTTCCCTTTTTTTTGCCACCACACTACAATATTTCTCGTGCTGTCTCAGGTTGTTTCCCTGTGGTGTCTTTGTTGGAGCAGTTCTCCAGCGTGAGACCTGCTGTGCTGGCAGCCTACGAGGACGTGGCTGTGTGGTGTATCATCTCTGCACTACAATGGCAGAGGGATTGTGGGGATTCCTCCTAATTCCATCCAGGAAAATGCTGTTTGTAAGTGTAATCGAGAGGATGGCTTTAGAGTTGATGACTCTAGGCTTATGTTGTAGATGGATTTTGTTTCACCTCTTTCAAAACACTTAAGAGCTTACCAGAAAACCAAATGTCATTGCTCAATCTGTGAATTGTCTATAATGCAACTTGCTGTCTCAGTTCCTTCCTTTCAGCATACAATGGAAATAGATTTATTTCACTTTTCCTTCTCCCTGAATGCTACCGTTCCCCCTCCTTCAGTGTTGATACATGTACATATATTTGTGTGTGTGTGTAAAGGGATGCACTTGCCAGTGTACTCGCTAAGAGTGCTTTCCTCCACTCTCCAAGTGTTTCTGCTGAAATAAATATTTACTCATAACTGATCATATGAAATCTTTAATCATAGAATATTTAGGGCTGGAAGGGACCTTAAAGATCACCCAGTTCCAACCCCCCTGCCACAGGCAGGGACATCCCACTGGATCAGGTTGCCCCGCCTAATCTTGCTCCTATGAATTGCCCAAGGACAGATTCTCCAGCAGTGCAAAGGAACAGACGCTCGGTGTGGCTGAACATCAATCTGTAAAGCATGTTTTTTCCCCACCTTGATATTCATTATTGCTTGAATCCTGACTATTTGCACTTTGACTTTAACATGCAAATAAATCGGAGCAGCTTAGATAGCCCCAAGCCATAGAGCCTTCTGCCTTGTATTTAAGAATGGTCATGGAATCATAGAATAGTTTGAGTTGGAAGAGACCTTGAAGATCATTCAGTTCCAACCCCCTGCCATGGGCAGGGACGTCCCACTGGCTCAGGCTGCCCAAGGCTCATCCAACCTCGCCTTGAGCACCTCCAGGGATGGGGCAGCCACAGCTTCCCTGGACAACCTCTTCTAGTATCTCACCACTCTCATAGTGAAGAAATTCTTCCTAATGTCCAGTCTAAATCTGCCCCTCTCCAGTTTGTACCCCTTCACCCTTGTCTTATCCCCACAAGCCTTTGTAAACAGCCCCTCTCCAGCTTTCCTGTAGCCCCTTCAGGTACTGGAAGGTCACTCATGTCTGACTGTGGGGCTGTCAAAACTATAGGGACGTCTGTAGAAGACTCTAAATGTTTGCAGCTAGTGAGAATTAAACAGGGATTCAGGGACAGGAATGTCAGACCCTTAAAACTTGAAGTTGAATTTGCTGCTTGAAGGGCATTTGCAACATTAGGAGGTGAAGGCATGTCTAGCATAGAGCACTCCCCGGTAAGGCATTATTTTCCTCTTCTGAGCACGAATTTGAAAGCGGAAGAGCCCTGGTCTGATAGAGTGTTTATCCTGCAGTCGAGGCCTGATCCTGCCACGTGTCTGAGCTCGTCGGTCCCCTCTTGCACACACTGCGAGTCCATCCAGGGCGAGCTTCGCACACCCAGTGTGACGTGCAAGCTCCGTGCCCCAGCACCACCCTCCCAGCCCGGTGCCCTCAGTCATTACCTCCCTTAATGAAAGAGCAGTTTGCTGGCATGAAAATCACCAGGTTAAGCACCCCGCTTCCCTTCAGGAGGAATAACAATTGTGAAACAGCACGGAAGGTGAGCAGATAGCAAGCAAAGAGCTTTGCTAATGCACCCTGGTGTGCCAACAATAATATATTTTCTGCAGTAATACCTTGCATTTTACTAGCGCATTTCGCCGTGCCTCTCACGGTGTTCTGCAAGCTTTAATTAATTACAGTCTCATTACGTCTCTGTTAGATCCATTTATTTATTTATGAAGAACTTTCCATCCCCAAGCACTCTGGAATCTGTTAATCACCTAAAGGCAAACCGTGTGCCCAGAGAGACGAGATCTGCTGTGAAAATGCTGCGGATAAACACAAAGAGGCTCTTGTCAGTTGGGCTCTGGGTTGTGATTCGAGTCGGGGTTCAGTTCCCGCTCCTGCCACGCGTTTCTGCAAAGCAGGTTGCTTGAATCTGGCTGTGGTGTAAGCGGACATGGTTTTTCAGAGCTAAGTGTAGAGGATGAAGATGCTCTGTCCCACCAACACGCTCCTTATCTGCTTTGGCACAAATGAAAACAAATTAGTTTAACTTAGAGCTGGGAGAGTAATGTCTTGAGCATCTGCCTCTGGCTTAGCCTTGGTGTGATGGTTGGTGTAAAAATGCTTTTCTCTCTCCACCTCTTCCTTTCCTTTTCACACTGCAAGATCTTTGGGATGAGAAAAGGCCGTTTCTTTTTCTCTGTGAGCACAACATGGGAAAGGGGTTTCCTTTTGTTTCCCCACGGTGCCTTTTGCAGCTATAACTTGCCAGCTTTTAGCAGTGGAAGTGGTGAATACTAGAGGGAGAAATGTTCCTGCTGGCGAGCAATGAGCCAGGCAGAAATAGCAGCAGGATTTCGGGGTTGACTTTTTGCCCTGTCCCTGCCACGAGAGTTTTAATGCTTATGTCAGCAGGCAGGAGAAGGGTTTGGTGAGATGAGCATTGGCGCAGCAGCTCCAGCTGCAAAATACCCCCTGACTGTCAGTCTGGACATCACTCCTGACCTTGGCAACATGTTCAGCACCCTTTGCTTTCCCACAGCACCCGGGTAGCTGAAATGGTCTTGCTCTGAGACCTGTGACAGACCGTTGCCCAAGGGACTGGATCACTAGCCAGCCAAATTTCCCTGCTCCAGGCACTAAGTCAGTCCTTGGAGAGAAGAAGGAGCTGGGATAAAGCCAGCTTCACACCTGGAAGTGGGTTTCCAGCCAGGGTGGGATGGTATTGAGGGCTGCCCCAAGGACTTGGCAGTTCAGAGGGTCCGGCCATGCCCATCACCTGCTCTCACCTCCAGCTGTGGTTCTCCTC
Organism: Cuculus canorus; assembly: GCF_017976375.1. Lineage (NCBI taxonomy): Eukaryota > Metazoa > Chordata > Aves > Cuculiformes > Cuculidae > Cuculus > Cuculus canorus. The sequence goes on from NC_071423.1 coordinate 1,995,294, forward strand.
CAGCATTGACACGTCTGCGCTCAGTTGAAGGGAAACGCGCTGAGAGAAAACACGCAGGAGCAATTAGCTCCCATGAAACCTTCTCCCATTAGGAACAATGGCTGGCTTGGTTCTCATCTGATTGAATTAATGATATTCTAACAAGTGACCTTTTTTTCCTTTTAAATTTTCTCATTTGGAAGGAATTGCTCGTCATAAATTATGCTTATAAAAATTAGGCTGGTGTTTTGTATTGTTTACAACAAGCACTTCAGGGTTATGGATGTTATTCATTGATTTATAACGTTTAATTCTCCTCCCCCCGCCACATCCCCCTTCAATCTCTTCATAAATCAAGCAGAGATGTCAACCCTGTGTCAACATTTCACTCAGCCTGCAAGTTGCGGGCAAGTTGGGACAGCAGATCTGATGGAGGTTGACTCTTCTCCTTCACTGTCTTTCCCATTTTGATGAAACAATAAGAAGGTGAGGCTGGCACTTGTCAGTTATTTCTGAGTCACATTTCATTAGGCCTTTTTTAAACACTCCAGAGAACAATGTTGGAGGCAAGCGATCCAAACAACTCATGTTCCCGCTTGTGCACTTGTGGGTTAGGGCAGCAGCTGCTGTGGAATTACACTGGGAGGCTCAGCAGGTGTCTGATGGTCCTGGACCAGATCTGGATGATGTCAGGCAGCTCTCATCCTTGCCAGCTCCTTTACCCCCAAACCTCAGAGAGATCCTGGGGTCATCATTTTAAAAGCATGAAGAGGTGGTTTGTTGTTATTCAGAGGGTTCCCCAAGAAATGATGGGGCTTCCAGGAGTGTCCAAAGCAAGCTGGGTGCAGATGGGTAGAATTGCTGGGGATCCGAGTGTGACACAGAGTTGGTGCTTGGATACATCCCAAAAGGAGGATGATTTAGGGGGTTTTGGTGAGCAATATTGTGCAAGTTTGTGGTATGAGGGGCTGGACTGCCAGTGGAATTAGTGGGTATTAGGGACCTAAGGCCCTCTGAGACCTTCTTCAGTGTCTGTCTTCTTCACAAGATAAGTCAGTCCCTTTGGAAAACTGGGAAGGAAAACATCCTTTCCCCAAAGATCTTGCTAAGAACACAATATGTCTGTCAAAGAATGTCCAAAGATGGTGTAAACATGGTTTTGGCCCTTTGCTGAGGGTCAAACAACCAGGGAGCTGCTGATCCCTCCGCATTGCTCTACTGTCATGGGGATACCTGGTATCTGACCTCCAGTCGTCACAAGATTGCTGCTGATGCTCCATGGAATCCATCCAATAGGGCAGAACATATACATTTCTGGAAGCGAGGTCTTGGATTTCATACAGATTGAACTTAAACCGAAGAGCTAAATCACCAGGGATGATAGAACTCCATTTCTGCTGCCTGTCTGCTCCATACCTACCTATCATCAGGTGCTTTAGGAGGAGCCAGGCATCCCATTAAAGCCAAAGTGCCTGGCAGATGCAGGTATGCGGCGGGAGGAGAACCTCATATATAATTCCTGCCTACATCGTGCCTACAGTATGCAGTCTTATCAGCCTGCTGCTTTCTTAAGCGATAGACCTCACCCAGTTGTAATAACAAAAGTAAATAAATACATTTTAATAATCCAATGCTGGTAATTAACGATGCTGAAAAACAGATGTCTCCTTGAAGAGCTCATGAAGCAGCCGATTGCATAAGCTCGCCCATTATGTGGGTATGAGTTGATTATTAAAAGAAAACATTTAGCAAATGCAGAACAGGATATTCATCTGCTATTACATAATGGTAATAAGCAATTGAATTTAAACAGTGATACGGTCTTCCAGCCGTTACGGAATGTCGAGTGAAGTGTATTTATGGACACCGATGTGAAATAGTCCTCCTTGTTTTTCCAAGAGGAGAGATCTTTCAAGAGATAATAAATAAAATAGACTCTAGTTGCTTTAACATGAAGCAAGATGAGTCCTCCGGATTAGTTTGGATTAGTCTGTTGCTAGTGGCACGGAGGTTTGGCGCTTGGCCATTTATTCACCTAGAATACGTACAGCTAATTGGAAAAGCACCTGCGATGAGATGTAGCTCACCACCTGCACTTTGCTGAAATAAAATAAGCCTTCATAATTGACTACATTACCTATTAATGTTATGAAATCACCCTCAGGCACTTTTATTATTATTATTATCTCCTCTTGCCTTCCCTCCCCCCCCCCCCCCTTCTTCCCCAAGCTTTTATGAATCAAACTTTTGTCTCTGGCTCTTTCCATGGAAGCCCCAGAATTGTGCCTCTGTGTCAAGACTGGGGTTGCTCTGACTGACTTGCTTCTCCTTGCAGAGGGAACCTAGGAAATTAATCCTTCTTGGTAGGGAGAAAAAGTAGTTTAACATTTACCTCCTTGTTCTCCTGGGACACAGTCTCCTTACGATCTCTTCCTTTCCCACACCAAAAAAGTCCAATAGCAGTCTTTGACCACCCCCCAGGGCTGCTGGGATAACCCAGAGCAGCATCATGCTGATAAAAAAACACCTTCTTGGCTTTTTTGTTGGCCATAGCGAACTACATGAGGTGAACTTTGCACAGATATCATTTGCAGAAGGTGTTCAGAGCTTGGTGTGGTTCGTTGGTTTGCAGACAGGTGGGCTCCCTGCCTCGTAGTGACCGCATTTGAGAGTACATGGGTCACGTTGACCCTTGCTAGAAGACTGTGCTGTGCATGACAAAGGCAAGGTTAGCAGTTGTTGACAAGCAGGTGGCCTCAGGGACTTGCTCACTCAAGACAACCCCTCTTCTGTCAGTGGCCAAGGTTTGCTGAGATTAAAAAACCTCAGACGGAAACCTCTGCTGCTGCGTAATTGCTAGGGAAATGAAGACAGAGATAGGAAGGCTCATGGAGAAGAGCCATAAGATATTCCTTCTGGTTTATCTTCTTCCCCTTCACCACCTCCTGGCAACTTTGCCATGAACTTGAACTGAGCTCAAATCAAACCATCTCTGTGTGGCTTTGAAAAACCAGATTAAGAGTTCCAGGGCATTTCCTTGGCTCTTGCACATCCTGATTGGAGAGGAAGGAAACCCTAAGCTCCTGTGGTCAGAGACACCATGCCAAGACACGGACTTGACTTCTAAAGCGAGTGGTAGGATGGTGAATAAAACCCAGGAGCCAAATTTGTTCCCAAGTTACCTAAGTGTTTGCTCCGCGTGCCAAACCTTCTTTCTCAGCATCAACAACTGGAGATGCTGAACAAGCAAACCCAGTTGTTCTTTGCCATTTCAGATTACGAGGGGACAGTGTGTAATTATTGTGCCTGGTTTATCATTATTGCTGTTTTGTATTCATAATTACTGACATGACTGCACAAACGATTGCGTTGTTTTTGGATTAAAGAACCCTGCTAAAACTACTGGAGCGCCAAAAATAATCAGGGTCAAGAGGAGGACCAGTTAAGTCCTTTTAGGCAGTGAAAGAGCTGCAGACTGAGAAGATCCCTGCCCATGGCAGGGGGAGTGTGGACAGGGCTGAGGATGGTGAGACTGGCAAACGAGGATGCAGAGGTTGGGATTTGTGGTTGAAATCGTAGCAAACAGGACTCAACGAAGGCCTGAGCACTTTTGAGCACTAAGTTTGCTGAAGTGGCCTTACTGGACACCTGAGCAAGGAAATCTGCTGAATTTTTTCCTCTCCTGCATTAGAAAAAGCAGTTTTCTGCAGCTAGACCATTTATCGATAAAAAGGTCTGCCATGAACATTGAATTTGGGTCACGTACTGTCCCCCCAAAGGTTGCAATCAGGCAAAGTCCCCTCCGGTTGACTCACTGCTTGGTCTGATGAGGTAACACTCTGCCTATTCGAGTCTGCAGATGAAGTGCACTGGGGCTCAGCAAACATTTGAGATCAGGCTGTGCTCCAAAAAACACCTAAACCAAGAAGGAGCTTGGAGCAAGAAATAATGAAGCCTGGCCTGAGGGCTGGGGGGTAAAAGCCAGAGCTGTGCCGGCCGTGCAAAGCCAGAGGGTGTTGGGACTCGGGAATCTAGTTGAGCAGTGGAGGGAGCCAGCTGTGAGACATCATTGCCAATCAATCTCCCGGGCTGCACGTGTTGCAAGTCATCGCCTTTCACTCCTCAGAAGTTCTGTAGCTGTTTAGACCTAAGGGTTAAGTTCAGGCCCAGCTTTAAGGGACACAGCTGCGATTTCTCATTGGGGCATCTCTTCCACTCCTCCAGTGAGGAAGAGCCTCCAAATCCATCCATCAGCCACCTGGATGAGAGAAATCTTGCCACATAGCCTGAAAGGCCCTAATGGGTGAGGGCCCTCTGCAGATGAAATGTTCTTGGGTGCGCTCACTGGAGGCCTGTACGGGCTTGCTCTTCAGCTCTGTCTTTTTCCCAGACGCTGCTGTGACAGCCTTGGTTCAGCTCCATTGCTCAGTCTCCTTCGGACGAGGCTGTTCATGGGAAATGCCCCATCACTGATGGAGCCTGGAGGTCCTCTTGTCCCAAGGCATGCACGCAAACTCCAGCCTGGAGTTGTGTTAAAACCTTTTCTGCTTCTTTCCTCTCCCTCCTAGTTTGCATTTTGAGGATTGTACCTGTATAGACCAGGCAAGGGTGCCAACAAGATCCACAGCTAATCTTATCCCGGATATGGAGGCAGGACTCATCCAGAAACTCTGGACCTTATCCCCACGGGGACAAGAAAGAGCAGCCATAACCTCAGGATCTGCAAAGGATCACACAGAGGACCAGGAGAAGCCAGTGCTCTCCCAGCAAGAGCCTGGATGCCATCCACAAGTCCAGCTAAAGGCTCAGTTACAGCACTCAGCTTCCAGACTCTCTGCTTGTTCAGAAGTGTTTATTGAGTTTTCCACTGTTTTTTCCAGGCAAAACAGCAAACAATTGTTTCGTCTGAGTGTCCTTGTTTTGAACGCCTGTGAAGTGCATGCGTGTCCAAGGATGCACGTGAGGGAAATGAGCTGCATCTCTCAGGAACATTGAAGCCAAATACAAGTTTCCCAAAATAAAAGCTCATGAAAAACTCAATTTCTTGCCCAGCAATGAGAAGACCTTGCAGATCTTCTGTGTGCTATGAACCAGAGCAGAGTTACCCCTGCAGGTCCTCATCATGAGTAGGTAGAAGACTCCAGCAGTGTCTCCAAGTCAATCCAGGCAGGGAATCAGAGGTGATCAGGTTTTTGCGGTGCTGAATTACCAAGGCTGAGTGCATTACCAGCAGGGCAGTGTGTTCAGTGAATAGGTTTCAACCTGCACTTACATCCCATGTGGAACTGGATGATCTTTAGGTTCCTTTTCAACCCAAACCATTATATGATTCTTTGTCTGGGAGAGAGCTGTGCACGTGGCTGGAGTCAGGGCTCCATGCGCTAAATATTCAATATTCAATCCCTTCGTATTATTGTGATAGTTATTTTCTTCCTGAGGCTTCTAAGTGTATTCACTCATTATTTTAATTGACCTCTGAGAAAAGAGCAGTATCAAAACAGGAGCTCAGATTACTGAAGTTATTATCCTGTTGTGTACAATGAGTGATTATTTTATATAGATAGATATAGATATGTATAAACTCTCTTTTCTGCAAAGGCAGCAGTTCAATAAATAATTAATGTTTCTTAATCCTGTAGCTATTTCTCTTGCCGTAAAAAATTAATTGGTTTTCCATCATCTGTTTCCCTCTGACCTGGAGGTATCTGGCACGGCATCCATGCCCCTGCTTTAACACGCTCCTTGTAGTCTTTGTCATGCCCATGCCCAGAATCTGGGGGATAAACTAATCAGAGATATTAGAGGCACCTCCAGGAAGATATAGTCATCGTAACACTTTGCACTTATGCAGCATCCATCCATCTGGGAATAATTAAGCCTCTCAGCCTCTGATGAGGTAAATGCTGTGCTCACTGGTGTGTAGACTGGTAAACAGAGTCACAGAGAGGTTACGTGGTTTGCCCCAGACCACACAGTAAGTCAGTGGCACCACCAAAAAAGGGATGTTTTCCCCATTTTCTGTGTCCCTGAGAGGCTGCGTCACCTCTGAGATGTGCTAAAGCTCCAGCAATGAACATGAAAGGGGCTGTTGTTCACCCACTGGCTCCGAGGAAGCACCAGGTGAGTATTGAATAGAAAACCTCAGAAATCGTACTTGAAGCCTCAGGGGAAAGGCAAAATGGTTCTGAGACTGAAAATGTTTTTGCACCACCAGCTTACACAAAGGAACTGAATTGTGGAGGAGGATGTGTTGAAATAAGTCGGGGGTCCTAAAGAAGCCTGCAATGAATTACGGACTTGATTCTGTTCGGTCAAAGAGCGCAGGACCGGACTCCCTTCCAGGGGTTATCAGGGACAATCTGCTCTTGTCACATAACCTAAACCCCCTCAGAAGGTCCAGCTTGAACCTGGGCTCTATTTCTGCTTCATATTTACAACTCACTGCTGCTAAACGCTCCCACTCTTAGCTCTGGTCCTGTATCACAGCAACTCCACAGCGCTACCAGATCCATCACCAGTGAGGAACACTGTCAAGGAAGGTAAAATCTACTTAATAATGAGGATATTTAAAATAAATGTTTAGAGAAAAAGGTGTTTTACCAAGGAAAAAGTACTTCTACTGCCCGTCAGCTTCTTTCGTGCTCCAGGGCTACCCTGGTCCCAGCCTGCTCCTCAAAGCATCTCTGGTCCCTGTTCTTCTGTTGTAAATGTCACAATCCTTCTGATTTTCTGTTTTCTCCAACTTTCACACTTTCTGCCCCAAACTTTGCAAGTTGACGAGGGAACTGGGAAGCCCTTAAATCTCCTCTGACAACCCTCCAGTGTTTGCTGCAGGGTGACTTTGAGACATGGTGTTTTCTTCCAGTTTATTTTCCCTCTCAGCCGCGTGCAGGTGCTGAGCATCCTGCCCACCAGGAGAGCACATGGCATTCATAAATCATCCCCAAGCGCCCCTGCCTCTCTCACCGCAGCAATGCTTTGCCTGAAGCTTCTGCCTTTCCCTTGAGCACACGACTGAGGAGAACAGCTTGCTGTGGCAATGAGCTACTGCCCCCATTTAAAGGGGAAAAATGTGGAACTGCAGAGAGAAACTGCCAGTGAGCTGGAAAATGCAACTTTTGCACCTAATAGTCCATGTTCTGGCTGTTTTCCACGGACTGCAGAGAGTTTGGCTTTTGGGATTTAGTGTCCCCTATGTCTTAGCATAGTGTCCCCTATGTCTTAGCAATTAGCGATGGCTGAAATGGCGTTGCTGTTGCTTTACCGGTGTCGTGGAACTGAAAAGTAGCATGAAAGCTGCTATTCCAGGCTCCCGTGGTCTTGTATTAATTAATGCTGTTGCTTCCAATTTGCATGCAAGACCGGAGAGGCCAAGCTTGCTGCCCTACCTTGGCCGAGCACAGTAGCTTGCTTTGCTTTACCTGGTGGGATTCCGTGGTTGTTCGTGTGCCGACTATGCCTGAAAGAGTTAATTGATGGGGAAAGAAGAGCCAGTTCAGCCTAGGGGAGCTAGCATGTACAAGCATTTTCCTAATATGAAGTTTTGTTTAATTACGTCCGATGAAGGCTTCAGTGGGAGCCATCACTGCCATTGCATTTTCTGGAGCAAATTCCTTCCCTTTGATTTGTAATCTGCTAACATCCCTACCGGCCAATCTTGTACAAACAGCCCTACAGGCTGTAAAATCAAATGGAAAATGTAGGCTCACATGGCACAGCTACAGTCTGAGTCGAAAGGGTGTGACGAGGGAGGACAGGAGGTTACAAGGTAAAAAATCATGCTCCAAACGATCTCTGCACATGTCCAGACCGAACGCTCTAGATCTCTAGATCTAGAGATCAGGTCCCAAAGGCCAGCAGCACCAAGAGTCCTGCCACAAATTCCACTGGATTCCCCATGGGAATCACAGAACAGCACAGCCCTGGCGGCAGGCATTAAAGATGCTTCACGTTGTGGTTTAGTGGCAGGTAGGAATGGTTGGACTCGATGATCTAAGAGGTCTTTTCCAACCTGTTGATTCTATGATTCTGTGACTCTATGTCACCCCACGCACCAAACCCACGTGAGCCTCATTATGCCCCTAACCCTAAAGCAGAATTTTCTCCTGAAACATCTCTCTAAAGTTAAATCAGGAGAGACTGGGACAGAGCATGGCCACGATGGTAGAAGCGTGCATCACACAGGATGAATTCAAGCTTAGTCCTCATCTTAGCAGGGATGTGTTAGGGAGATCGGTGTTAAACGCTGGAATAGGCACCAGGGCAGTGGGGGAGTCTTCTTCCCTAAAGGTGTTAAAAAAAACATGTAGACATGGCACTTCAGGACATGGTTTAGTAGGCACGATGGGGTTGGGCTGATGGCTAGACTTGATGAGCTTAGAGGTCTTTTCCAACTTTGATGATTCTATGAGATGCGTCCTCTTTTCCAGGGCAAAGAGAGTGAGGTGCCTGGGATGGGTCTCTCCCGCTCCTCCAAGCAGGGTACTTGGACAGCAGAGGAGTAGGAACTTGGGCCGGTAGGATATAAACAGGGAAGTTACTTGAGCCACCAGTTTATAGGTATTTCTGTAAGTCAGACAAGCTTAAAGTTTTGAAAGCCAAAGTGCACAGATTTATTTGTAACTGCATTGAATCATGGAATGGTTTGGGTTGGAAGGTACCTTAAAGTCCACCCAGTTCTAACCCCCTGCCATGCGCAGGGACACCTCCCACTGGATCAGGTTGGTCAAAGCCCCATCCAACCTGTTCTGGAACCTCCCCAAAACCTGGCATCAACCTTCCCAAATTGCAGATGGCTTCACAATCCAGTGTGCGATAAGTGGTCGTGGTGATTTCACAGCCAGAAGCAAATGCAGTTATCATCTAGAAACGGTTCTCGCTAAGCCCAGTCCAGTAAAAAAAAAAATATTGATTTCTACATGAAACCAAAAACTTTGGGTTCATTTATAACACCACATTTAAGGAGAAGACTTGTCTGTAAAACTGGCAAAAATATCTTGCCCTGCACTAACTCTTGATCCAGTGGTTAATTACTTTATCTCTTAACGCTTAGATCTTACTGCTAGCCCTGCTTCATTTTGTGTCCTCAAGAGTCTCAGATCGTGATCTGTGTACTGCAGAGATGGCAGCATTTCCCTGTAGGAGTCGAGAGATGACAGCATCATTCCCCATGGGAAAGCAGGTCTAGGAAACTTCACTGAGACACAGACTTCATAGAATCATCCCGGATATATTTATACATTTAAAAGTAGCAGAAATGACACATGCTAACATAAAATAACTGCATTTACTCATTACTCATACTTTGCCTTTGGAATTTTTCTTCTTTTATTGCTGTTTTACAATAGTACCAATAGCAGTCAGAGTAGTAGCAGTAAAACTACAGAGCATTTGTCTAATTACATCTAAATTTAATTATCGCCCTTCTTCATGGCTCCATTCTAATGAGGTCTTCAGGTTCTTACAGTGGATGATGAATGGGCTATAGAGGTGTTATCTGTTCTTCACCTGAATAAGAGCCATTCAAGACCAGAGAGGGCCCTTGAAAGGGCGCAGCCTCCCTCTTTCTGCCTTGCGCACAAAACAATCCAGATTGTGAAACGCCTGTTGGAAAGACAGATAAAAAAATTAAACAGCCACAGGGCATCCAGGTTGGTGGATGGGTTCCAGAAACATTAGGTCATAGATTAATTTTTTTTTTCCCCCCCCTCTCTCTCCCAAAATACACTCGGGAACTTTTCCAGCAATTATCAAAAGCCACTTTTTATAGTGAGGGTGTCATCTACAGCACAGTTCTCCAGATTCTCTTCCATTGGCTTCGTTCTCATCCAATTTGAAAGCTTTTCTTTCTTTTACATTAAGGTGGAGTGGCTCTACAGGCAGGAACTCAGATTTCCCTCCAGATCCCCTCAGCATAAACCAAAACGAACACCCCTCAGGTGTGTACTTTTCTACCAGAACAAATTGTTCTCCTTGAAAGTGGGGCAGAGACCTTGCTATGTTTGGTTGGCTTGTGCTAAGGCCTCTGCCACTTGGGACTTGTTTTCTGTTGACATCCTAGAGGCTAAATAGCAAATGGGGAGGAATCTGCTCCTTTTCATTTAAATAATTATTCCCCTGGAAAAGCATGGACCAAATTAACCGTCATTGCAACAAAAGTGTGGAATTCACTCGTTCTGCATTACCACACTAAGCAAAAATCTGTTGCAAATGCAGAGCCATGACATTACTTTCAGCCCAGACGGTGTTGCTAAAGTGCTTCTTGGCCCAGGAACTGGTCATGTTGTGCTTTATAATGCACCTCCAACTTGGAAAGTGGGAGACGTGAAGTGGTTTAACAAAGGTCATTGGAATCAGTGGTAGAATTTGGAGGAAATCCACTAATAACAGAGTCATTGACTATCTCAGACAGCAGAGTCCGCCTCTGGGTAGCACCGCAGACTCAACAGTCTTGTTGTGTGGGAGCAGAAATCTCATCATCTGGTTGCTCATAACGCACCTCGTCCCTAATGGGTGCGCTGCAAACGGCAGGGTGACCTCATTCGTCCCTAATGAGGAATGAAGTTTGCAGACCAAACACGTCGCCGTGCGCCTGTTATGTAGGTCATTTGGTTTCAGTCCTTCTTCTAAACTCAAGTAAAGATTTGGGGGCAGAGTCAATGTCTTAATCCTAGTTCTTGCTTCTAGACAGCACTCACACCACGTTACACTGCTTTAATGACTGATTAAAAGAAAGAGGAGGGCTGTTCTTGTCTACCGCTGACTTTAGCAGTGCAAGATCTGCAGACCAGTGGAACACGTCTAGATATAAACCTCCACTTCAGTAGGGACAGTGTTGTGCTCAGATGTTTTCTAGCGAGTCTAGAAGGCAGAGATGGAGAGCGACTTTGAAGCACCATCTAACCTACCTGCTCCCTCAAGGTACCAAGGCAGAGACAACTCGGTCTAATCTGTGCTTGGTACTTTTGTCTACCATGCCCTTAAAACCCATCAAATTCCATATTTCTTTAAGGAATCTATTCTGGGTTTTTTATTATATCTAGATGTTTCCTAAACGTCAGCCCGAACCCCTTTGTTCCAGTTCCACTTCATTTCCTACTCATCCTGTTGAGAGTGAACAGAGACTATTTCACTACTTCAATTAAATATTTCTGCATGACTTTAATTACTCCTCTCTCTCCGACCTCTCTTTTCTCATCTGAGCACTCTGTCTCACACAGGCTTCCTTAAGATATCATGTTTTCTCGACTGCTCATTGGTCCTGCTGCTTACTTTGTTGCATAAAACAGACAGATGATTGTCCTCAATCCACAAACTGAAATTCATTTAAATCTAAGTAGATAATTGAAGCTGGTTGGATCAATAACAGGCAATGATCTAATATATCGACTGGAGATCTCTATCTGAGTAGTAATGGGTTAGTCATCGATACGTGCGTAATTGACAGGGCATCTGTGGCCAAATTCTACCCACTTTTACAACATCCACATCCAGGGCATCTACAAACATAATCTGGGCTTCCTGTGAGACTGCGAGCAGTTGCCCAATGATGGAGGATGAACCAAAACCTAACAAATCCCCTCTCTACGGCTCAAACTAGAGACCCACTAGTGGAGTAATAACGCACTCATGTCATCCGTCACAGGACACTGTTGTGGGGGGCATAAAAGCTGCCAATTCTCTCATGTTTTATAGAGGGCTCAGTCTTTAAAAGCTTTTTTTGCCTCTGCTGTTGCCAAAGTTGATCAGGGTAGTTTAAATTACCTCCTCTCCATCTGATATCTACAAAGAGAGTCTAAGCCCTGAGGTTAAGCATGGAGGGGTGAATCTGAGTACTGGTCAGTGCTGTGTGATTTGGGTGTGTTTTTGCACCCAGTGAAAATCCCCCAGAGTCTCTGCTACTTCCATCTTTAGTCAAGGAAGAGTTAAGTTCATTAAGCACCTTTCCAGAAAAGCTTCAAACCTCAAATCCAGGAGCTCACAAGCCACAGGGTAACTTCTGCCACCTTAAGTAGATGGTGAGACGTGGGAATCTGAACAAAACCCAAATAGCCTGAGATACGTCTTACACTGTGACGTGGATTTAAAAGCAAAGGGAAAAAAAAAAAAGGAGAAGATATTAGCACACAAAATATTAAGTCATTCATATTTTCTGCAATTAATTTATCTGTCATCGATAGACTCATAAACTATTTGACTTTATGACAGCTTGGAAAGAGAAGATGCCAACTTTTCCTGCAGGTGTGCATCTGGTTGGGAAGACATCAGCAATTGTACGTGCAGGGAGGGAGGATGATAGGAGAGAGACAGAGGGGTTGTGAAATAAGATGGGAGGGAAAGGGTTGGCAAAAATCCTGGCTAGCTGCATTTGTGCTCCTCTAAGACTCGAAGAAAGGTTTGCGAAGCCCTGGCTCCTAGCAGCGTTCCCAAGGGTCTGTTGAGAGCCCCTTACTGCACAGTTTCACTGATCTGGCTTCAGGCAATGAACCCATAAAAAGAGCTCAGGGCACTATAGAAATGGTACAGCACATTTCCTGTAATCAGTGTGATGCTTCAAAGATGCATTCAGGGCGAGATATCAGATGCTTACATTCTAATGTGATCATAAACCTTCCTGATTTCACTAGGATGCAGTTTCCTGTATGGTTTTTTTTTTGCATATTTGCTCTTCAGAGCATCTCCTGTGGCACTCGTACGGATACCTCGACACCGTGGCTGTTTTATGGCCATGAACTGCAAGTCGCTGGGGCTCAGGAGGTTTGGAAATCAGCCTGAGTGAAGACAGATCTGATGGAGACTGATGACGGTCAAGAAGGGTTGAGAGAGATGGGCGTTATGAAGAAAGCATTATGAGTGAACCCCCATCTCCTACCAGGATGGAAATGTACGGAATAATCCCAGGATATCAGCTGGTTTAGTAGATCTCAAGGGTTTTCTCTGAGCCAGGGGAGTATGGCTTGCAGGGGATGGATGATGCATGACTAGGGAAGAGACCCGAGCACCCCCAATGGGCATTGATGTTTCCAAGTAGCTTCAGGTGAACCCCCTCTGTGGCAGCACCTATAAAATATGAGCCAATTCCAGCTGCCTTTCCTGCTAGTGAGGTCAGCCTCGCTCCTAGGGCCAGCTGAACCGTGGAGCTGAGAAAAACTGGTAGGTGGCTATTTGTGTCTTTGCCCTGGGTGAAAACTGACTGATGTGGAGATGGAGAAGATCTTTAAGGAGCCAACAGCTGGAAGGTGGACCCCAGTTTGAAGGTCTGCAGCTCCTTCTTCACCCCTGTGCCTGCACTTTCTGCCTTTGAGGGTTTTTTTCCCAGATTTCTGTGAGCTTGAAAGTACCTGGAAAGGTAATTCAGTGGCTTTGTGGGCTCTCTTGGGACAGATGTTTCTTGACATCTTTTTTTTCCCCTAAGTTGAATTAAATTAATTAGTTTAAATAATCAGGAAGGTTCTGCTTCGCACATAACATTCCTATAGCTCCCTCATCCCTAATGGACAAATTGTGGGCTCATGGTAATTTTCCAGTCCTATGATGTTGGCAACGTAAAGTTCCAGATAAGCACCTGCTGACTTCTACTTTTTTAATGGAACTGGTGCTTGGATGAAGCTGATACCCAAGAGATTGAGGTGATTTTGCATGCAAGTAGTAAAAAGCTGCTCATCTTGTTCCAAAAGGGGGAAAACAAAGCCATTACAGCCCCAGAAACAAATAACCTATGTGGAAATGTGGAAAAGTCCTGATTTGAGAGCTCTGTCAAGAAGAAAACCAGGTAATGAGTCTCAAGGGCTAAGGAAAAAATAGTAGTGAGTTGCGTCCTGGCTGCGTTTTTGCGGAAAAGAAAGGGAGGAAAGTAAAAAGTAAGCTGAAAGAGGGGAGGTGGAGATGAAATCTGAGGAAGAAATGTTTTTCTGTGAGGGTGGGGAGGCCCTGGCCCAGGTTGCCCAGAGCAGTGGTGGCTGCCCCATCCCTGGAGGGGTTCCAGACCAGGTTGGATGGGGCTCGGAGCCCCTGATCCAGTGGGAGGTGTCCCTGCCCGTGGCAGGGGTGGGACTGGATAGGCTTTGAGGTACTTCCAAGCCAAACCATTCCATGATTCTATGAAAAGCAAGGGACACCATTGTATTTTGGGTACCAGAACAGGGAGACAGGAAAAACCTTCAGTGAGAAAGAAATTTAAGATCTGGGCCTGTTAAACAATGAGGATGTGCTATTTCTACTGAAGCCCAAGCAAAGCTGAGGATGCTTTAAACTGAAACCTTTAAAGAATATCAGTCTGCCCAAAGAGCGAGCCCTACCACGCGCTTGGGTGATAGATTCTTGATGTATCGCAAACTCGTTGCCCCCGCAGGAAGCTTTAATATTAAGCATTAAGTGAGTTTAAGTCCATCTGGACCTGAGAATAATTGGGGATACAGCCAGCCAGACTCCTGCTGTGCTTGAATCCCAGATTTTTCTCTGTTTCCAGGTGTGAGTCCATCCCAGCTCCTACCACAGCACATGGAGACATCTAATGGCCCCGTAATATACTGCAGGCGATGGTACTGCAATGCACAACTTCATGCCAGCGTGCCTGAGTGGTGACCTGGAGCTGCCACCCTTGCAGAGGAGCTCCAGCAACTACACCCTGGGAACTGCAGCCTGGCAGTGCAAACAAGGTCTCTGTGCCAGCCGTAGTGATAGGCTGCATGATTGATAACGTGTTTGTCATCAATATACCCGCCTCGAAACTCAAGAGACAAACAGGTCCAGCCTTGCAGAAGCTCTGGATCAACCCCCTGATAGATGCGAATCTTCATTGTGATTTTAATGGTTGTCTAAATCAAGCTCGTGTCATGGGTGGGAGGTTAGAGGGGAGATGTAGTGGTGCCAGTGGTGGATCTGGAGGTGAATCCTTGATGCTGGGGGCAAAATCCAAGTGGGATGTGCAAGAATTTCCTGTTGACCATAGAAAACTGCAGCAAACTGATGTTTCATTCTTCTAGCAGCCTTCCAGCACGCGAAGGGAGCCTACAAGAAAGCTGGGGAGGGGCTTTCTACAAGGGCGTGTAGCGATAAGACAAGGGGGAATGGCTTTAAATTGGAAGGGGGAAGACTTAGAGTAGACATTAGGAAGAAATTCTTCATGATGAGGGTGGGGAGGCCCAGGTTGCCCAAAGCAGGGGTGGCTGCTGCATCCTTGGGGGTGTTCAAGGCCAGGTTGGATGGGGCTTGGAGCCCCTGATCCAGTGGGAGGTGTCCCTGCCAGTAGTAGAACGTTGGAACTGGATGGGCTTTGAGGTCCCTTCCAACCCAAACCATTCTAAGATTCATTCGGTCCACTCGGTTAAAAAAAAAATTGAATAAAAATTGAGGGAAAGGGGGAAAGCGAAGAACCAACACAAGGAATTTCACTCCACAAGTAGGGAAGCATCTCAAACGTGCCACTGGTGTGTTGCTGCAGACTGCTTAAGCTGAGAGAAAATTCTTTGGCAGTGACATCAATTCAGCAGTAAGTAATGCATTTTCTAGGGCTGAGATTCAATTTAAGGTCTCTCCAGTCAGGGGATTGATTGAATGGTACTTCAAAAAAAAAAATCCAACCCAACAAATGAGACTCCTTTTGTTAAGCTCTCGTCAGACCGTAATTTAAAATGGTTTTACTCCCTTTTTTCCACTTGAACTGTGGTTTATGTACCGAAGTCTGCTAGAACTGCCTTGAACTTGGCTCTCTCTCTGGAAATCAACTCCCCTCCCCCTGAATCCACCAAAGCCAGAAGCTGACAATAATGTATTTAGATGCCAAGTGACTCATCCAAGGCTTTGATGATCTTTAGCCCCTCTGCACTCACCCCTTTTACCTACAATCTGGGACCCAGATCCACTGAACCCCAGGGAAAGTGAGTAAAAAAAGGGGCAATTTTGAGCCCTGCATCCTTGAGAAATATGACACAGAACACTTTTTTTTCCCCCAGTAAATCGTGCAGCTTTCAGCAGTTGGTGGTTTATAACCTTCCTAAACCAAAACCTGTCGGGGTTTAATAACCCCCTGCAAATCTCTCCTCCAGAAATTGTCATTTTTTTTTTTCATTCTGCAATAAAAAACAGATTAGAAATTGCCATAATTTTACAGGGAGTTCTTGCCGCCTATGAATTTAAAACTAGCCTGGATAAACCTCTGGTGGAAAGGCAGTAACGAATAGTTTTGTACCAGCAAGGGAAGGGCTTAAAAGTTTATTTTCTTGCTGAGTGACTGGAGTTAGGCAAAGCCCATCCCCAATGGTTTCATTGTTGGTGATGCAGCTGCAGAGATTGCCAAATACATACTCCATAGAGGACTAGTTTTCTAAAAATAGTGATTAGGTCATTAAATCTGTCTCTCTCTTGATCCAAATTAAGTCTGAGGACAGATCTGGAGCTGGCGTGAAGGGAAGGGGGGTGCCACTGAGCTTAGCCATTTCCACCACCTCTGTTCTCTCATCTCCTGCAGACCAGGAGGAAACCTGCAGTGACCACTGTGTTGATACCACCAGAACTCCACCTTTAAATATGTGTGGGTTAGGCTGAGGCACTGTTTCGCACTGGGGGAAAATGGGGACAACTTCAAGCCTGGGTTGATTTGGGGTGAATACGTGCATGTGATTTCAGTGCTGGGTTGGCAGGGTCTGTTGTGCACAGCGACTTGGGTGACCAGAGTTTCCCTCTAGCTGGGAAAAGTGGTTTTATCTCATGTCTCTGTTTGAAAATGAGGTATCTAATCAAAGATCATTGTCTTGGCTCCGCAGAAAAAGGAGAGGGAGGTCAAGTCAGCTGCTCATCTTGGCTCTTCTAGACATGTCCTTTTGTCCAGGGTGGGCTCATGCCTGATGATGACTTCTCTGCATGTCGATTGAGATGTTTTTGAGGTGTTCTGCAGGTGTTTTGGAAGGAGATACAGCACGTACGGGAGGCTTTCTCTGAGCATCTCCAACACAGTGCCACCTCCGTGGCACTTTACTTTGAGCAATGTGAGCCTTGGCTACTGAAGGCTCCAGACCTTGCAAACAACAGCAGAAAAAGCTGTAATCTGTGTCCAAGTGAGAGCAGAAAAGTGTTAGGAGAGTCTGGTTCAGAGGCATGCAACATCTGGGGAGAGGAGGTGTGGGGCACAGCTGGGATGATCTCTTCTAGACATGATCCTTCAGGTCGCGGTTGGAGCACTGCGTGGGACAAGATGTAGAAGTAGTTTCCATAGCTGAGCTGCCAGCCCGCTCATGAGGTGCCTTATCTTTATCTCTAATTGCATCTATTCACATGCAATCAAAAGCTGAGGGGTTTGGGATTAGATCTGCTTTGATGTTACCCGGGGCAAAGCAGCAGCTGGGTGTAGAGTGTTTGTTTTGGGTGTTTGTGCCATGGCAGAGGAAGAAGAAGCTGCAATGTGAAGTGGCTGCAAGGTAAAGCACGTCCCATCTTCAGATTGTGGCTCAGCTTTGCTTGAGAAGTCATTTCTTTTGCTTCCTTGCCTTGCTGGTGACTGCCATGAACTTAAAACCCGATAAACTGAAATGTCAGGGAAAAAAAGTTACAATAATACTACTTCCAGGATTAGATCAAAATAAAATAGGAAAACCTTACTTAGAAAGTTAATGAATAACTCACTAAATAATTTATCTCTGTCTCTTGGACACCATTTTCCTTCCTTGTGCTTCAACAACTCAGACCTTGGGGTTTGTGGAATAGTTTGGAAAAAGGGGGGGGGGGGGCGAAGAGTTGCTTAAAAAGTAAGTCACAGGCTCTAACATGTGTTCTTGGCCGGTTGAATTCAAGATGAGGGTTTTAGGCTTCCCGTGGGAGCTCCCTTTCACAGCTCTCCCCTAATCCTCTGGAAATAGCCTGTTCCCTACAGCTGTTGGTTCACCAGATAAACTATTTGTTCAATTATTCTTGGCCGAGATGGCGCGGGCTGCATCAAAGGCTGCCAGCTCCATCCCTCAGACCACTTCAATCCCCTTCGGAGGAGCCCCAGCCCTTTTGAAGCCCACCGTCTTCCTCGCAAGACTGTCTCCACTCCCACCCTCGCATCCTTTTTTATCTCACCGTGGCATCCCCAAGCCTGGTTGGCGATGCTCCTGGGCGGCTGCAGGGGTGGGTTAGGAGGGCGGCTCTGGTGTCAGAGCGCCTGGGCAAGAAAATAATTACAAATGAAAAAGAGATTAGCAGAAGCTGTTGTGACAAATGCTGTCGAAATGGTTTCTGGATTGCCGGCGGTCCCTTTTAACGGGAGAAGTCAGCTGCAGCTGCCATCCCTACGGCAATGCAGAGAAACACGGGTCCCACTGGGACCCTGGCATGAAAGCCTACGACTCGACAAACCATGATGCAGGGATACGGAATGACAGACTGGGGCAGCTTCACGGCACACAAATGGATCGATAATTAACACAATTGTTTTTTTCACATTTGTCTGCCCCCTCTGCTTCCGTCCCCCCGTCTCAGCTTTTGCAGGAGCATTCAAACCTGTCTAAGAAATGGCTTGCAGCTGCTGAAAGACGGCTCTCGCCTGGCGCTGGGAATCGCTTTGAGTTCACCTTGTGAGGAGTTCAAGCCTTCAGGCTCTCCAAGGTGGTTATACAGTTCCTAAGTGGTTTGACCTGGCTTCAGCTCAAGCCCTGCTTTGGTTCGCCAAACCTTCCCCCTTTCACCAAAAGGAAAGGACAAAGCATCACACAGTTGTGGCTGTTGTATGGGACATATGGGAAAACCCACGACAGCCTTCACAGGAGACCTTAGAGGGCTGATTATTCATGGAAAGAGGAGAAGTGGCTTTGGGGAAGTTGTTCCTCCTGCATGGAAGGCTGAAAGCAACCTGCAAGTCCACCCATGGCCCCAGGGTACAATTGGTGGAGCTGAGGTATGAGATGGATGAGCATCTGCGCAGCAAGAGAGCGTGCAATGAAACACTGCTTTCCTTAATACATGTGGCGGTGGAGGAGCAAACTCTGTCCTTGTGTGGAACCCAAGTCCCACGCAGTGCTCTGCCTTGCACGGTCGAGAGGTGAGTGATGCCCTGTGAGAGCAGATACCGACTGTGTCACTGTCAGAAATGGTCCAGAACAAGGAGAAGAGCTATAATGAGAGACACGTCCTTTTGGGCTCGTTTCTCACTGCGTCCTGCCCAGGGCTTGCAGCACCAGAGCAGAGACATTACAGCATCCTCCTGCTTTGTTTTTTTTCCCCCAATTTCTGAAGCCAAATGAAATGTGCAACCTCACCACATCCGCATCCCTCTCCCAACCTCCCTCTTCCACCCCTAGCTCTCACCCATCCTCCCTTCCACCACCCCTATGTCCCTTCCAGCTGCTCCCTGCATCTCCTTAGCCCCAGAAATTGCCCTTGAAACAAGTCAAAACACCATTAGCTCGTCCCCGGCCAGCCTGGCTCCCTTCCCCAGCCGAAAGGACGAGGACAGGCTGGCGCTGAGGCATCCCGCCTGGTACTTTGAAGCTCCTGCCCACGCTCGGCGGGGACAGCTGGGCTGTGCCACAATCCCCTCGGCCCTTTGGGCTAAGCCGGGTGTTTTAAAATAGTCCCCCTCCCACCCCTGCCCAACGGTGACAACTGCACAATTATTTTAGACGCTGTTTAAGGACCCACTGCGTAACCGGAGCCTGCGGGTGGTGGGGAGGAATGGGAGGTGGTGGTGGGCGAAGGGGCTGGGGGAGAAGGGAGGCAGCCCTGCGTGGGTTTCACTAATTAACAGCCCCCTCGTTCCTCACAGGGGTGACCAAGGCTGCTGGATGGTGCAAAAGCCTCAGCACTGAAGATACTGGTGGCTGAAAACAGGCACTTTGCTGCAATCCATCTGGTTTTTAAGGATGGTTGGAACCCTTTGGGATTTGTTCTAGGGCTCACCCAAAGGCAATGGTACCTCCTCGCTGAAAAAAAAACCAATGCTGCTTGGTGGGATGGGACAGCAAGTGGGGGTGGAAACCACCTGGGGTACTACATCATCTTGTGCCTCAGTTTCCCCATTGGTAAAACAGGAATGAGCTGTCTGGTACAACGCTAGGAAAAGAGGGGAACGCACCAAGTTTGAGTTAGTCCTCCTAAAACCGGTGCCACAGCCCAGCTGCTGCAAAATGCCGTTAGCAGAGGGAGGGCTGTGGCAAAGCGACGTGAGGAGCTTCACACAGCAACATGCGGTTGGCTTGAAACTGGGCTCCACTAGTGGAAATCCAGCCCTGAAATGGAGATGCAGAGCCCAGTCCCCCAGGCCTTCACCCTGGTACTCCAGAGCATCCCTTGGAGGTGCAGGAGCCTTTCTGCGAGCCCTCAGCACCACCTAGTGTTCCCAAATCTTCCTGGGGTTCATTTCTGTACATCAGAGACGCGTTCAGCCACATCGCGTGGAGGCTGGTGTCCAAGGCTGGGACAGCAGCAGCATCCCACAATCTTTGTCCCTGCATCCACGGGGCATCATCCCTGTCCCCTTTGTCCTTGGGGCATCCTCCCCCATTGCTGCCTCTCTTCTCCCATCTAACACCATAAATCCCTCGTGCCAGCTCTCAGGTGAATGCTGCTTCCCAAAAAGCCAGCACTCACTTCCCACAGCCATTCCAAAACACCGTCCTTTGTGGGCATGGATTTACAGGGCAGGCTGAAATGCTTCACCAGTCAAGGTTGCTTCTGCAGAGCTTGGGAAGATCATAGACTGTCCTGAGTTGGAAGGGACCCACAAGGATCATCGAGTCCAGCTCCTGTCCCTGCACAGAACAACCCCAACGTTCACAGTGTGGGGCTGAGGGCGTTGGCCAAATGCTTCTGGAATATCGTCAGCCTTGGCACCGTGACTGCTTCCCTGGGAGCTGTTCCAGAGCTCCACCACCCTCTGGGGGAAGAACTTTCTCCTGATGTCCAACCTAACCCTCCCCTGGCATCTTCCTGCCTTTTCCTCACATCCAGAGGGAAGAACTCAGCACCTGCTCCTCTTCCTCCCCTTATGATGAAGCTGCAGAGCACGATCAGGTCTCCCCTCAGTCTCCTCTTCTTCAGGCTGAACAGACCAAGGGACTTCAGCCTCTCCCCATACAGCTTCCCCTCCAAACCCTTCACCAACCACCAGATGCTGGATTGTAGCACATCGGGGCTGCGTTTCTACTGTTAAAGGTCAATCAATATCTGGGTTTGAGCATGCTTTTGTCCCCAGGTGTAGTTTTCGATGAAATGTAGCTTTTAGGATTGATTGGGATGCTGAATATTAGCAGAAATCATAAATATTTGCTCAGGAGAGAGAGTTGGAGCTGGAGTGCTGGGGAGGAGGAAAAGAGCAGAGAAAAACTGTAAATGGTGGTAGATATGGGGAAGAAGAAAAAGTATTAACAGTGACACTTCACAAACTTGATTTATAAAGCAAAGAGTTTAGTGTTTATGTGTTGTGATGATGAATTGATTTTCCTTTTTTCCTTTCAGGTGAAACCCCCACCATGTCCACTCCTGCCCACCCCACGCAGCTCTGTGTCCCCAGTAACCTCACCAGCAGCCAGCGATGGTTCCTTTCTGCTCCAGATGTTCATAGAATCATAGAATGATTTGGGTTGGAAGGGAACTTAAAGATCATCCAGATCCAACCCCCTGCCATGGGCAGGGACACCTCCCACTGGATCAGGGGCTCCAAGACCCATCCAACCTGGCCTGGAACCCCTCCAGGGATGGGGCAGCCACAGCTTCCCCAGGCAACATGTTCCAGCGTATCACCACTCACATAGTGAAGAAATTCTTCCGTACTTCTATTCTAAATCTGCCCCTCTCCAGTTCATACCCATTGCCCCTCATCCTATCACCACAAGCCTTTATGAATAGTCCCTCTCCAGCTTTCCTGTAGCCCCTTCAGGTACTGGAAGGTCGCTATAAAGTCTCCTCTGAGCCTTCTCTTCTCCAGGCTGAACAACCCCAACTCTCTCAGCCTGTCCTCCTATGGGAGGTGCTCCAACCCTCGGATCATCTTTGTAGTCTCCTCTGGACCCGTTCCAACAGCTCCATCTCCTTCTTACGTTGAGGATTCCAGAACTGGAAACAATCCTCCAGCTGAGGTCTCCCAAGAGAGGAACAGAGGGGCAGAATCCCCTCCCTCCCTGCTGGCCACGCTGCTTTGGATGCAGCCCAGGATACAGTTGGCTTCTGGGCTGTTGAAGACCAACGCACCCCCAAATAACTGCCACTTGTTTTGGTAGGTGTCCTGGTGTCAAGGGTGAGCCCAGGCATGGGGCTGGGAGGTGACATTCCTCCCTCTGCCACCGAGATGTGCCCTTGCTCCACTCACTGCTGAGTGGCAGCTTGAAGCAGAGGGTGGAAATCAAAAATCAACCCTCTGGGGTGGTTTTATTTCTTTGCTATGCCCTTCCCCCGCTCGCGCCAGCTCCCTTTATGAGGGCCTGGGGGACAGTGGCATGTTGTTTAGCCAAGAAATGCTGCAGTTGTGCAATGAATGATTTTTGCAGAAATAAAAAGGGACAGCTTGCAGGACTGGGAGATTTGATTTTGCCTGCCTCCCATGGGGCTGTACTGCTGCAGATGCCCACCGCAGCCTGGACCTCTCCTGGCCAGGTCATACGGATGTCACCTCTCTCCCATGCAGGGATGGAGGTGGTTTCATCGAACATTTCATTGTCTGCCTACTTTTTTTTGCTCCACATCATCTGTGAGTTACTTTTCTACCCTCTTAAAATTTCCCAAGGAGTTTCACCCATTTTGTGCTCCTATTTCTGTGCAATTTCTTCAACCTTTAGCCTTCACCACCCCTCCCTGTGCCTCCATTTCTGTTGCTGTTCACTGTTTTCTTGCTCTCTGCCTTTGCTTTCTCTTGTATTTCTTTTATCTGACTACACAATTTTCTTTTCCATGATCTCCTGTCCCTTATTAATGCTTTTGCCTTGTCCAAGCATGCTGCAGTGCTGGCATCCAGCTGCGACTGATGCAGTTTGAATCACATCATGGCTGAGCTCTCCCTGCTTTTATTTAATTCCAATCCCCTCTTGCTGGTTTTTACCCA
This sequence comes from Cuculus canorus, assembly GCF_017976375.1. Classification (NCBI taxonomy): domain Eukaryota; kingdom Metazoa; phylum Chordata; class Aves; order Cuculiformes; family Cuculidae; genus Cuculus; species Cuculus canorus. The sequence goes on from NC_071423.1 coordinate 2,018,281, forward strand.
CCAAGGGTCTCAGATCTGTTCACAGGGGGGACTGTAATAGAAACCTTTGGGGTTTTTTCTATGCTTGTGTCTGCTTTCCTTGCCAAGCTGTGCCCTGAAGTGATCCCTTTTCTATCCGGCCATGCACAGATGCTGTTTGGTCTCTGCAGATGTGCCAGATCGGATTTATTCATCTCCTTTTGCCATCTGGCAAACTCTTTCCTAGGCGTCTTTGTGAGGCAACAAGGTATTTGCAAGTATTAGGTGACGTTTCGAGCAGAGTTCATCGAGTCCCTTGCCATCTCCTTTACTCATTCCCAGCTGGTGGCTCCCTGGGGCTCCTTACCCTCCCCATCACACCCTGTATGGGGACTAAAGCAGGTCCAAGGAAGGCTGATGCGAGACCTGCTTGATGGAGCATCTGTAGGAGGTGGCTCCTTTTGGAGGGGCCAAGGCATCTAAAAATGTGAGGCTCATAGAATCATAGAATAGTTTGAGTTGGAAGGGACCTCAAAGCCCATCCAGTCCCATCCTCTGCCATGGGCAGGGACACCTCCCACGGGATCAGGGGCTCCAAGCCCCATCCAACCTGGCCTGGAACCCCTCCAGGGATGGGGCAGCCACCACTGCTCTGGGCAACCTGGGCCAGGGCCTCCCCACTCTCACAGAAAAACATTTCTTCCTCAGATTTCATCTCCATCTCCCCTCTTTCAGCTTCAAACAGTTCGCCCTCATCCTCTCCCTGCACTCCTTGATCCAAATCCTCTCCCCAGCTTTCCTGGAGCCCCTTTGAGTACTGGAAGCTGCCTTAAGGTCTCCCTGGAGCCTCCTCTTCTCCAAACTGAACAACCCCAACTCTCTCAGCCTGTCCTCATATGAGAGGTGCTCCAGCCTTCAGATCACCTTTGTGGTATGTAGGTATGCAGCTATTTCCTGCAGATATACTCCCTGTGCTGGGTGCCACACTGCACAGCACCCATGCATTTAGGCAGGTCTCGTATGCACCCATGCATGGATGCAGGAGGGCACAGGGAGGGAAACATCGATACCTCAGTGAGGAACCCCATAAATATCTGCCTGGATGAGTGTTCCAGGCAGCTCTCCAGCTTGCTTTCCAATTTTCCTGCATCTTAAAATTGCAGGCAACCTGTGTAGCTCATCTCTCCGGATGCATTTCTACACGGCAGATGAGTCTTTCACTCATGCCCTCTGCCAGCACACAAAACTGATGGAACTCATTTCCTGCCTCTGACATTGCATCATCTTCCTGATTTCTATGGGTAATTAATTCTGAGCTCTTCCCAAGCAAATGTGTGTGTTGATCCCTCCTCTTAGTACTGCACGCTCCAGCCTGCAGCTAACATGGGATCCTTGGAGACTGCAGGTACCGAAGTGGACCACCTCAGACAGCACCCTGAGATGTTTCTGAGAGCAGCAAACCTGACTTTCCTGGTCATTCCCTGCAGACCTGCTTGTCGGTCTAGAAGCTGTGGCTGCCCCATCCCTGGAGGGGTTCCAGGCCAGGTTGGATGGGTCTTGGAGCCCCTGATCCAGTGGGAGGTGTCCCTGCCCATGGCAGGGGGTTGGAACTGAATGATCTTTAAGGCCCCTTCCAACCCAAAGTATTCTATGATTCCATGATTTTACGAGTCTATGATTTTATGAGTCTATGATTTTATGAGTCTATGATTCTATGCTGTCGGGGGTCCTATGGATATATTTAGGAGCTGAAGTTCTGTATGGGATAGGTGGGAGAAAATAGACATCAGGAGATGGAGAATTAAGGATAAGCAGGACACGACGCAGCTGTTTGAGGCTGCAAAAATACCTGGAACGGGAATGCTGAATTTATTTCCAGTTGAGATTTCATGTGAAGGCAACAAGATTGAGAGATGCTGCTAATTGGGACTTGAGTCCAGGCTTTTCGCTGACTGGGTGTTCACTGCGCTATGGTGCCCAGGACTCCCATCCCCAGCTGTAGCCTACTGCCCATGGCTGGTGAAGGGCCAAAATCTGGACACAGTTTAGATGAATTACAGTCTTTCAATGTGATTTCGAGACCATTTAAGGAAATCTGAGGGTTTTAAGGGGTGAATGAGTGCCAGTGAAAACAGTTATAAATTCACAAATCTATAGAATTCTTAACATTGAAAAAGATCTCTCAAGCTCATCCAGTCCAACCGTCAGCCCACCCCAACCGTGCCTGCTAAACCACGTCTCTAAGTGCCACATCTATGTGTTATTTAAGCCCCTCCAGGGATGGAGACCACCACTGTCCTGGGCAGCCTCTGCCAGCGCTTCACCACTCTTTTAGTGAAGAAATTTTTCCTAATATCCATCTAATCCTCCCCTGGTGCAACTTGAAGCCATTCCCTCTCATCCTATCCCTTGTTACTTAGGAGAAGAGCCCAGCATCCACCTCCCCACAACCTTTCCGGGAGCTGCAGAGGTCTCCCCTCAGCCTCCTCTTCTCCAGACCAAACAGCCCCAGTTCCCTCAGCCGCTCCCAGAGCCCCTGGGCTCCAGCCCCTTCCCGGGCTCTGTTGCTGTTTTCCAGATGCCCTCCAGCAGCTGTATATCTTTCTTGTACCGAGGGGCCCCAAATTAGAGATTACTTTTATATTTAATGTGTTTTACTGGGCAATGGTTGCTCTGGACCACACGGAAATGAGTTTTCCTGAGGCCAGATTCTGTTTAACCTCCAGCTGAGGGATGGCCTTTACTACAATGAATACATCCACAGAGGTTATTTGTTTCCTTATAGTAAGATCCACCCCCTCAACACACCCCATGGTTTCCTTCTGCAAATATTTGCCAGTGCAGATTTCCTGGTGTTGGTGTTCCTCGGCTACGACACCGCAGAGCGTTCGACAAGGGGCAAATTTCCATTTCAGAGTCAGGTTTAGATAAAGGTTTCTGGTTTTGCTTAACTCAGCCTTTCAAGATGAGAGGAGCTGTGGGATTTATGTCCTAGATCTAACAACTTTATCACTAACCACCATGATTTTTACATGGCAATTTTGTTGCTTGAGTTGCATTTTTCTTGATGTCTCCTGGCTTCTTTGCATCAGCTTGCACAGAGACAACCACTCCTCAGCTAATTCTTCACCCACCTCTTGTTTTCCTCCCGTTTATTCTCAACTTCATCTTCAGGTGTAGGTTATTTTGGGGATAAAGCCCCTGTGTGCCTGCAGCACCCTGATTTATTCTGATTTATTTCAGGCTTGCAGGACACGTATTAAAATGGCAGAAGGTTCCTAGAACATTCATGGACCAATTTAAAAGAGGACCTGCCTACCTAGAGAAAAGAAACGCCTGCAGCTTGGCTTTTGCCTCCGGAAAATCTGAATTGCCCCACCTGAAAAAACATGTGTGACTCGAGTATCCAACCCCACCGCCGATAAAATCAATGATGAGAGGATGCCTACAGGATGCTTCCTGCCTTCCAGCATTTCCCACCTCTCCAAGAGGTGAGAAAGGATGATTTAATAGGTAATTATTTTTACATGAAGTCACCTGTTTAAACAACATCATGGGACAGGGCGAGGGAATCAATTTGATTTGAATAAATCAAAATAATAATAATAATAATAGACAGGGGATTGCCAGACAGCGCCTCTAGCCATGAAATCATCTATGGAACGTGGTGAATATATTTAATATATTAAAATTCACCTTTTTTTACTACAAATTCCCTGCGGTAGGTGTGTCTGCGCTCAGTGATGTAAGTACCTGCGCCGCTCCGTAAAAGTGAGTTAAACCCGGAGCTCCTGCACAGAAGGCTCTGTCAGTGCTTCTCTTAAAAATAGCGATAATAACGCTTACTTCTCTCCCGCGGGTGTCGTGGAGGTTAATTATTTAACATTTGTAAAGCACTCGCAGGGCTGGAGATGAAAGTGGAAAGTATTATTAAGAATAAACTACATTTTATAGGAGGCCTGGTCAGAAAATTGCGTTCGGAGTTGAAATATAGCTTATGAGGAGGGATCCCCGGAGAAGCATCCATCGCAACCTGGGAAACATGGGAAATGAAGTGTTTCAACGATATTAATCTGTTCTGCAGGGTTTGGTGGCTGAGTTTGCGCCAAGGGGTGCGGAGACCTGGGGTGGAGGAATTGCCTCGTGCACCCCAGCGATGAGGGAGTCCGGTAGGAAGAAGTTTCAATCATGGCAATGAAATGTGAGAAAATAAAGATTTTGGGGGATAAAGCCTTAAAACAGACAGTTTTTCAAGTCGGGAGTTTTGGGGTGGAAAATTACAAATTAAAGAACCGGCTGTGGATAATGTTGGGGGGCTTTTTTTGTGGGTTCTGGGTCATCTTTCCCCTCTGGAAGGGGTTTGGGAGTGTCCTGGGAGGAGGTAGGAGCTGTGGGCAAGGAGGGAGGAGCACGGCTCACCTGGGTGCAGGTGCGGCAGCCGGAGCAGCCGAGCAGGTAAGGTTCCACCGGCTTCGCGTCAAACAGGGTCTGGGAAAGGTCATCCTGAGGTGTGGGAATAATCCCCCATCCCTGGGAGGGAAAGGGACCCCACCTGCCTGGGTGGGTGGAAACAGCACCTGCCCAGGTGGGAAAGGGTGGGGAGACCCCTAAATCTGGCGACCAAATCAGCCCCATAGGGAGAGGGGTCGGAGTGGGTCAGTCTGGACTCACTCCCCTTGGGAAAGGAAACTGTGGGGGATGCAGGGTGGAGGGGGGGTGGGTTTCACCTTCCTCACCCCACTGGGGTGTCCCACTGTCCTGAGGCGATGGTGGGATGGAGCAGAGGAGGGTTTGCTGCTGCCGGTCCCGGGTTGGGCTCATGGGACGGGGCAGGTGGGATGGGGCAGAGGGGATGGGGCAGAAGGAATGGGACAGAAGGGATGGGATAGAAGGGAAGGGGCACACGGACAGCACTGTGTTCCAATGAGGAAGCTGAAGAATGTGTTACGTGGTACCCGAAAGCAGGCAGTGGTGGGAGCAGAGCAGCCTGGGGACAAGCAGTGCCCCCCTAAAGCCCTGATCCCCTCTGCTGCTCCCTGCCCCCAGCCGAATTAAATGCAAAAGCACTACCCAACAGCTAGACGGAAATCGCTGTTGCATGCAGTCTACTCCCTTCCCACCCTTCTCTCCCTGAAGAATTACCCAGAAAAGCCGCTTTTAGTGGCCAAAATCTTGTTGATTAGGAGGAAAAGCAGAGCCCAGGGGACTGCTCTGCTCAGCGGACGGTGCCTCCCTTTACCAGGGCGCTGCTGGGGAAACATCTCTTCCTTCTTCCTACCTGCTTGTCCTTAAAAACCTGGTGAAATCACACTTCTAGTAACATCTCGCTTCTAATAATATCTCACCTTTACAGTGCAGGGTGCGATTACAGAGGCAAAAAGCACTTGCAGAGCTTTGTGCCAGGCAGGCACAGCTCTCTAATAATCCAAGTGGCGGCTGCAGTGCTCAACGGGCTTAGGTTTATGTGTTTAAGGCAGATAACTGGATACATCTGCGATATATCACAATGCAAATGGTTTCTTTAGGAGCTTGTCTTGCACAGTTTTCCTTGAGGGGCATTGGAGGTGGCTGGGAGGAAAGCTTAGCCTATGCTGTGGGGCAATTGGGACAATTTGAGGATGAGCAATCACCTCATTTTCGGAAAATACCAGTTTTTGTGGCATTGCTGGTGGCGATAAGGCTCGTTTGGGGTCACCGCTTTGTGTCAGTACATGTGAGGTAATAGGGGTTGGTGGAGTCAGGGCTGTTCCACCACTGCGCGTTGCGGAGCTGGAGGGGCAGTTTGGTGTGCAGACCTTGGCTCCGCACTCCCATGGGAACCGCCACCTTTAGAAAGCATTTAATCTCTTAGGCATCATGCGGAGGCAAAGAAAAACGGCTTTTAGGATGGTAACATGCATTTCCCAAAACAGATCATTTTTAAAGTTAGACCTTATTGCCTCAAAACCACAAATAAACAAATGCAGGTCGTAAGGAGAAGCAGAACGATGACGAAGCACCCACTCTGAGCCCCTGTAATTAAGATGGCTTTGGCTAATTTGTTTTATTTCCCATCTTTCTCTGCTGGGCTGTAACTCGGAGCTGCTTTTTGCTGCCTTCCTGATGGCAGCACAGGGGTAGGGATGGAGAGTCCAAAGCGGGGACCTGTAACACACAGAGAGGCAGAGAGGCAGCAGACAGGGAGCAATATTACCTCTCCATCTCCAGCATTTTGGTCTCTCTCGCCCCTAGTGTCTCTTTTCAGGTGGGTCTGTTGAGTCTCTTAAAGACATCTCAGGTCCTGCATCCCAAGTTTGAAGCTTTCTTAGAATTATAGAATAGTTCAGGTTGGAAGGGACCTTAAAATTCATCTTGTTCCAATCCCCCTGCTATAGGCAAGGACATCCCACTAAATCAGGTTATCCAAGGCCCCATCCCAGTTTGAACTTCCATGTGGGCCTTTCAGGATTAGCGTGGTCTCCCTCACGTGTCTGTCAGCAGCTGCTGCACAAAGCTCCTGCAGCACCTGACGGTCCTTCAGATACTCCCCAGCAATTGAGCCTAATAGGTTCCAATGATGATGATCATTTTGAAAGTAAGACTAAAGCCCTTAAGGATCCTTTAGAGGCAGAAAAGTTGCTTTCCCGGTTTCACAGACACGCCTGGGCTCACAAGGATTAGAGACAAGTATCATGATTGCTTGGTGTCACCGTTAACGCTTCCCGGTGCAGATGGAGGCAATGATAGAAAAAAAAAAGATGATAATGGGATGAAATGGTTCAGAGTGGGGTTTTAGTTTGACATTAATGCATTAGGGATCCAGTTCCTGGGGGAGCTAATGGAAGCACTGCTATGATTAGAAGTGCCTCTGCAGACAAATGAGACAGTGCTGGTAATGGAGCGAGGCAGCGGGAAACAGGAGAGCTGATGTTGTAGGAGATGCCTCTCCTGACATCTCTTGGGCGTCTCCTCTGCCATCCTTCTGCCTGCAGAGGCACAGTTGTCTCACCTCCACGCCTTCACCTCCAGTCCCCCCTGTGGTGGACCACTCCTTCCCTCCCGGCCTCCCAAGCGGAGGATTCGGGTTGTGGGGCTATTTGTATTCAGAGGAAGACGTGATGCACACAGAGAGCACGTAGGTAGGAAATGAGCTGATGGGGGATGCTTTCTTGGCCAAAGCACCTCAGCTGCTTTCGGTCTCTAGGTCTGGGTTTGATGCTTTCCTGCGGTCTCAGATGCAGCCCAGGGAGACCCAAACCACCTTTGTTACTCCCAGACACACACCTCAGTGGGTTTCCCCGGCTCAGCCTGAGCTTCGCTCTTTTTTTTTTGCCAGCCAAGACATTTCTTTTCTTCCCTGAGTCAGCCTTTCCCTGGAGACCATCCCTGTCACCCACAGGCTCTCCGACAGCCAGGTGACAGGTCCCACAGCGAGCAAACCAGCCCTGGTGCGTCTGAACTGCTTGATTTGTGGAGGACAAAGGGCAAAGTTAATTGCAGGGTGATGGCTGTGAGCTGTTTCCAGTGATGAACTTTAGACTAATTTCCAAGCTGGTGAAAATGGAAGTGATGCCCCAACCGAGACATTACTGATGCATTAATAAAACCTTTACCAAAAATAACTTCAGTAAAGCAAACAAGACCTTTAGAAAACTCAAAGGGCCCAGGGTTTGGCTGCAAAGGGATTATCTGTGGCTGCCAGGGTGCTCCTTGCCATTCTTTCTGCTGCTTTGGATGCCTCCCTGGGTGGCTGAGTGCATTAGCATGAACCAAGAAGAAACCAGTTCCTTCGGGAGTCGATAAGAACAGATGAAACAGTAAATCATTAAGCTGGTAGAGCACACTGCATTGTAATAAACAGGGGACAAAGTGCATTAATTACAAGCCAGCAGGGATGCAGGCAAGTTATTGAACGTGCAGGTTAGACAATGAGGGAATGGGGAAAAGACGCGCTTGGCAATGAAGCCCGGTAATGGTGGTTGTGCCGCCAACACCATCAGCTCTACCTTCAGCTTTTTCTTTTCCCTGGTGTGGTTGATTGCAAGGAAAATCCTGCTGCATGGATAAATGAGACCTGCTTGCTCCAGGGCACTCACAGCAGCAAGCATAATTGGTTTTCTTTTTCCACTGTGCTCACCTTTTGCATGTTTTCGAAGGAGGAAGAGAAGCAGGAGAAAGACCTGGGGGTGGTGGTTGACAGACGACTGAACATGAGTCGGCAGTGTGCCCGGGTGGCCAAGAAGGGCAGTGGCATCTTGGCTTGGATCAAAACCAGTGTGGCCAGCGGGTCCAGGGAAGTGATTCTCCCCCTGTACTCGGCACTGGTGAGGCTGCACCTTGAGTACTGGGGTCAGCTTTGGGCTCCTCACCGTAAGAAAGACATTGAGGTCCTGGAGCGTGTCCAGAGAAGAGCAACGAAGCTGGTGAGGGGGCTGGAGAACAGGGGTTATGAGGAGCAGCTGAGGGCCCTGGGGTTGTTTAGCCTGGAGAAGAGGAGGCTGAGGGGAGACCTTATTACTCTCTACAACTACCTGAAAGGAGGTTGCAGAGAGGTGGGTGTTGGGCTCTTCTCCCGAGTGAGAGGTGATAGGATAAGATGAAATGGCCTCAAGCTGCATCAAGGGAAGTTTAGATTGGACATCAGGAAAAAATTCTTCACAGAAAAGGTTCTCAGGCACTGGCAGAGGCTGCCCAGGGAGGTGGTGGAGTCCCCACCCCTGGAGGTGTTTAAAAGGCAGGCAGATGAGGTACTCGGGGCGTGATTTAGTAGCGAACAGGTATGGTTGGAGCTGACGATCTCTATGGTCTTTTCCAACCAAATGATTCTATGAATTCTATGCTTGTCATGCATCCCAGAGAAGCCACCCTGCTTCCTGCTAGTGAGCAATCAAGAGGGCACGGGGGGCAGCAGCCCTGAAACAGCCCCGTCACCCTGCCAAGCTCACCCCATCTCACATCAGGACTGCGCAGTGGGTGTGCTGGCAATGCAGGTCGTGCATACTCCATTAAGTGACCTTTAAGTTTCCCCATATGATTGTTCTGTGTATCCTTTAGGTCCTCCCGTTTTGTCTGCATCGATCTCACATGGTAAACCATCAGGTCCCGTTAAATATCTGCCTTTAAAATATAACTGCTGAAGCTCAGCCACGGAGTTATATTTTTGACCGTATATTGCTGTAAGGTTATAATTACAGCATTATTTTAATGTATGGTGTGGCTGCAGCACTTCTTGGTGTGGTATTCTGGGATGGGTTTAGTTCTGCTGTCAGTCATTGTCTTGATATTACACCATCACATGTATGTGGTGGGATTCTCCACTCACCCAGAAAACGGGTTTTTCAACCGTCTCCCTGGCTCAGGTACACTACTCCCTTAATCACAGGGACACAGGCGGATGCTCTGATACCCTTGTTGTTCATTCAAAGGATTAAAGAGGCAGTTAGAGTGGACAGGTACAGTTGGACTCAATGATCTCGAAGGTCCTTTCCAACTAAACAGTTCTCTAATTCTATTGTATTAACCCACTGGACTGTGCTAGCATTGCTGGTCATTGGCGCCTTGCTTTGATTTTGTGTTTAATTATCCGGTGCACCCACTACCAACAAATCTCTTAAGTCATGAAATAAGGCAGAGCTTCGCGATGCTGCTCACGGCTGATTGCAAAGCTGCAAGCCTATAGGGTTGAAAAGAATCATAGAATCATAGAATCATAAAAATCATAGAATATTTTGGGTTGGAAGGGGCATTTAAGATCATCCAGTTCCAACCCTTTGCCATGGGCAGGGACACCTTCCATGGGATCAGGTTGCTCCAAGCCCCATCCAACCTGGCCCTGAACACCTCCAGGGATGGGGCAGCCACAACTTCCATGGGCAACCCCTCGCAGTCCAAACATCAATGTATTAGTAGTACCTTTTATTCCCATGCACAGATTTTCCACCCTTGGATTAAATCCCCTCCTAAATTTGTTTGGATGAAACCCACCGTGATGTCTTAGGGTATTTGAGGGCAGGAGTGGTGTAAGCTGCAAGGACGGCAGCCGTGTCTGCTACTGCCGGTAGCTGCGTGCTCCTGGGAGGTGTTTGCACGAGGAGCCAATGTTTGCTTACCTTGAGCTGTTGGATTAGCTGGTTTGGTTAAACCGGTTCAAATCGGGCAGGTTGGCTACAGGGCTTTAGCAGGTCTGATCCAACCTGGCGGATTTCCCTGCTCCGAGACAGCTGCCTCTGGGAGATGGTATCTGCAACCAGCCAGGGGCAACGGACTCAACGGGGAGAAACAAGGTGTCCCCAGGATAAACCGACCTCAAATCAGATGGTAATAAAGCCAAAGCAACCACACTGCCCTCTCAAAGGCTGTCAGCAGCGAGGCGTGTTCAACCTCATGCCCAAATTAGCCTTTATGCAGAACACGGGTGACAGCAGAATAAGAGCTTTTTGGGGTTTATAATAGCAGCCGGTAGAGACTGGAACCCAAAATGCAGCCCTGGAAGGTTGCTTTAAGCATAACACAATTTGGGATGGGTAGGTCAGGTCCAGCCCCAAACTACACATCCTTGATGGACTTCATCCGTGCCACGAGGGAGCTGGTTTCTGCCCGGCATTTAGTGCAGCTCGGCACGGAGAGGAGCGTTACTAAATGGAGGAGGAAATCCTGGGCGCCAGCAGCACAGCCTTGGCTATCAATTAACAAAATTTCTAATTGACCAGCCCGACACAACCGACCTGCAATCGCGCCAAGGCAGCCCCCGAACATATGCTCAAGCCCACATCAAAGAGCTAATCGTTTCTCCTACCTAATTAAGCAAACCAGCAAATGGCCAACAGGAGCCTGGCTGGGTTTTAATTGCTGTAATTCTCCTAGGAAACGGGTCCCCTGGCTCTCCCACTAACCCTGCACACGTGAGCTGCAGCACGAAGGGCAGGAGGCTTGAGCAGCCTGTCTGGGATGCCCCGGCTCTGCATAGTGCAAATCCGGCTTAGTGATGCTCTGGAGAGAAGAGAAGGGGTGGGAGGAGGCGGTGATGCACAGAACAAGTTGGTTTCTTTGCCCAGAACTAAATTGTTTTGTTTCCAGCAGTCTCAGGGTAGCTATATTTTGAACAAAATGCTTTGGCTTTGTGAATTACGCGTGGGGTGGGCTTTTCACCTTTCAAGGACTGAAAAAATTTCAGGAATTTAAGCAATTTTTAACACAGTACACCACTTCCGTGGCTCTACAAGGAGCTAAAGAACCCAGTGATGAACCCTCTAGACCTTACTGTTTACCCTGTGCACTTTCTCTCCTGCCCGGTCCCGAGAAGCCCACTTTGCAGTCTGCGGCAGATGCTCTCGCTCGTACCTGCAGAAGGGTAGGAAAAGCAGGAGCTGCTGCTGGGAGGGATCCTGGGAGGTTGCTGTGATCAGGCTGGGAAGCGCCAGAGGCTGCAGCAAAAGTGGGCACTCTGCTAAAATAGTCTGGATGGTGGCTTTTGGGGGTTTTTCCTAACCCTGGGACAAGGACCTCAGGGAATTCTCTGATGTTCCCACCTCTCACCCTTGGAGGGTTTTACAATGCTCCTTCCTATCCCCATGTTCCTGGTCCTCCCTGAAAGGGAAATTCCATTTTTTTTCCAGCGTTATGTCAAATAACTGGTGGAGGTTATATAAGGATATTATTTTTCTTTGCCTCATAGTTGGAGGACCTTGTGAGGATGGCAAACTTCAAGGGTCACGCACTTCCAGGCAGTTTCTTCCTGCTCTTTGGGCTCTGGTGGTCTGTGAAATACCCACTGCAGTATATCAACCAGAAAGCAAGTAAGAAAACCTACAGGATTTATTGTTTTAAGCATGTGGATGCCATCGAAGGGGGAATCAAAATCATCTTTGCTTTAATAGGTAAGTCCTATATTTTACTAATTATGCTCATAACTTCCCAGCCCGTAGTGATGACTGTGCTGCAGCCTTGAGTCCAGATATGGAACGATATGTCCTTGATGTTCATCTTGTCTTCATCTCCATTGGAGTGTGACATGAGAAGACCAGGTCTCATACCCCTTCCCAAAGCTGAGCCACCTTTAATACAGGCAGGCCTGGTTTTTATATCCAGTTCTTTCTCCCTAATGCAAAACCATCAGCTCTTGGTTCAGAAACCCTCTGAGCAACCTAGTCTAGTTGAAGGTGTAGCTGCTCACTGCAAGGAGGTTCGACTAGACAAAACCTAAAGGTTGTAAAGGTCCCTTCCAACCCAACCCATTCTATGATCAACGATTATCGTGTATAAACCACGAGAAACATCATGATCTTACATATCCATGCAGGGATGCTGGCAGAGCAGTTCGTCCCGGATGGTCCACACATGTACCTCTACAGTGGAGAGAACCACGACTGGGTGAAGCTGATGAACTGGCAGCACACCACCATGTACCTCTTCTACGGCCTCTCCGGGGTGGTGGACGTCTTCACATACGTCTCCCAGGTGGTGCCGCAGGGTCTGGACCGCCTCATGCTCTCCATGGCTGTGTTCGTTGAAGGTTGGTAGAAGGTGGTGCTTAATTTGGGGAGGGATGTTGGAGGGCAGTCAGAGAAGGATCACAATTTGCCAGACTGAGATATCACTCTGAATGCCCATGAAGACAGGACGCATTGTAGGTGATATATTAGGGCGATATATTAGGAAGTAGGTGACTATTAGAAGCACAGTCTTGTAGGAAGATGGGAAATATGGGCATCAATAGGTCCTGGCTTTGCCTGGCTTGGGATTCCCAGGGTAAGAGCGGTACAACGCAGCAGGCTGAGTTTCCCCCGTTATGATAAATGGCTGGTGGATGCTGCATTTATCTTCTGTCCACAGAGCTGTTTGCGTGCCCTGCGTTCCCCCTCGAGAGCCATTAATTGCATTGCAGGCGTCGTCACCCTCATCTGCTTGTACTGCATGTGGCAAATTCAAGTGACTTATTCCTATTTCAGCACATCATGAATATCATTTTGTCTCAGGCTGTCTTGGAAGTCACGAGCCAGGATTTCAGACCCCTCTTGGATCAGACAGGGAAGAGTCACTATGAAATGAATGCCCTGTTTATATAGAAAATCCCTTAATAAAGACACATCTCTTGTTATTTTCCCTTCCCTGATCCCAGTGGTTTTTGAAGCAGCGGCAGGGGCAGGTCAACAGGCAAAGTTTGGCATGTAAGAAAAGGAAATCTATCATTTCCAGCTCCCAAGAAAATGGTGAAGTTAAGCAATAGAAAAGCAGGACCTTGGCTATGTGAGGAGGGTGATTTGAAGTGGTGGTGGCACCAACATGGGAAGAAAACTACCCTTCTGTTGTCTTCTGGCTGTGGTCCCCATATTGCTCAGATCCTCCTGTCCCAAGGTGGGGCATCTCATCCCTCTAGGATGGTGGGATGCCACGACACCTGGAGAGATAGTGCTACGTGGAGTGCCTTGTTTTTACAGTGACCTGTTTCAATTCACCAACCAGGCAGGTGATTTATTCTACCAGGGCTCTGTGGTCATAGAATCATGGAACAGTTTTAGTTGGAAGGGACCTCAAAGCCCATCCAGTCCCACCCCCTGCCATGGGCAGGGACACCTCCCATTGGATCAGGGGCTCCAAGCCCCATCCAACCTGGCCTGGAACCCCTCCAGGGATGGGGCAGCCACCACTGCTCTGGGCAACCTGGGCCAGGGCCTCCCCACCCTCACAGGAGAACATTTCTTCCTAAAATCCCATCTCAATCTCCCCTTTTTCGGCTTCAAGCCGTTCCCCCTCATCCTCTCCCTGCCCTCCCTGATCCAGAGCCCCTCCCCAACTTTCCTGGAGCCCCTTTCAGCACTGGAAGCTGCTCTATAAGGTCTCCTCAGAGCCTTCTCTTCTCCAGGCTGAACAATCCCAACTCTCTCAGCCTGTCCTCATCATGGTTATTCATGCTGCTCTGAGGGTGACACATATGTTTTTTGGCAGGTTGTCTCTTTTATTACCACGTCCTTCACCGCCCCATGCTGGATCAGCATATCCACTCCTTGCTGCTCATCGCGATCTTCTCAGGGGCCTGCAGCACCATGCTGGAGGTCTTCCTCCGTGACAACATTGTCCTGGAGATGTTCAGAGCTGGTGTCACCATTGTCCAAGGAACATGGTTCTGGCAGGTCGGTTGTGTCTTGTTTTGAGGAGCAGAGCATCGAGGTAGGAGAGCAATGGGAAGGGAGAAAAAGAAGCCGTGCACAACGTATCAATCGCACATCTCTGAAGAATAATTTTTCCAAGCTCGCCTCATAAATAGATCATAACCCAGAACAAAAATTTACTTATCGCAGGTCATCTCCTGCTGAAATAGCTGTTTGGCTTGGCTTATGGCTTCTCTGGGGGGAAGAGAAAAAGCGAGCGCTCTCAGTCAGCAACCAACATTTTACAGTACCTAACAACCAAGCACTAATTGCTTAATGTGTCTAATGCACCCGGCTGCGCTCCCTCTGGTTTAGCAGAGAGATGCAAATGCCACCAGGCAATAAAATGGCTGAGTAAAAATATATCCAGCTGATCGCTGTGGTAGTGGTTGGAGAAGCAAAGAAATCAGCTGGAGATAACCACTCCCAAAACTGCGCTGCCAAAAAGAAATGTGAGTTCTCCTCCTCTTCGTCAGCCCTAGGTCTGCTGCGCTAACTCAAACGGTTCATTCAGAGATTAAACCTGGGCTGAGCTTGCGGAATATTAGATTTGGAGTTGTTAAAGGAGCCTGCAAGGCAGAGAGACAATTGTGTCCGCGTATTGTACAGAAAAAGAGAGACTGTAGGCATAGACTTTCTTCGTGTGACCTCTCGTTGCAAGGCTGGGCTTCAAGGAAGGCTTCAGAAACCACTGTCCTGGTCAGGGCTCGAGTCCCTTGGTCAAAAAGGGGATAACAGAGATGGACAGAGGGCTTCTGGAGGGCTTCAGTGCAATGATGTTTTCCCTTCAGGGTAATAAATTGTTTGTTCCACCCAGATTGGGATCGTGCTGTTCCAGCCATGGGGAGGTCCAACGTGGGATGAGACGGATCACAGCAACATCATGTTCCTCACCATGTGCTTCTTCTGGCACTGGGCAGCTTCTGTGGCCATCCTGGCTATAAACTACACTCTCGCTTACTGGTACGGATTTGGGCAGAGGTGGGGTGGGCAGGCAGGGATGGGGATGTCTGCAGTGAGATGCAGATGTACTCCAGCCAGTCCTGGAGTCCAATGTCACGGCTGAATAAGCAGCCCCTGATTGCTGCCAGTTTTAGGGCAGGGCGACAAAGGTGTGTGTTAATTGTCAGGTGCACAGAATGCAGAAGAGTGCCAGCACGGGCACTAGAGGGGGAGAAATTGAATAACCAAGGCCCCAGCGCCGCTCCTGGAACTCACCCCACAATTTCTCCTCTGCACTGCGTGCTGGACGTCAAACATTAATTCAATAGAAAAATCATAGCATTACCAGGAGAGCCTGACACGTTGTCCCCTCCCGTGCAAGGATTTTGAAGCTGTTGACAGTCTCTGAGTTATCAGAGGTACGACCGCACTCTCCGATTGCTAACACATTGCCAGTCCCTGGCATGGCTTTTCCAAGGGGACATTATCCCACTTTTTGGGGTGCTCCTACAGCCTCTGCGGGACGCTGCGTGGCTTACTGAGATGAGCTACAGAAGGGCTGGTGCCGTCTATGCGGGCAAATAGACTTTGTATAGAATTAAAGCCTCCACAGCCCCGGCTTTTTAGGACCCTTATAGGAATTTCTCCCCTCTGTGTGTTCATCACAAATGCACTTTGCTCCCTGGAGCAGTCTGGCACTGGTGCGTGTGTTTTGCTAACAGTGATTTATTGCTCGTGCGTTACAGCTGCCTCCAGAGGTGCAGGAGAGGCAGTGGAGAGCCCTACATAGGGCTTGGAATCCGGCAGCAAAAGTGTGACCCCAGCTCCCAAGCTGCCTTCTTAAATGGATCTGATGAAGAGTGAAGAGGGCGCGATCTCCGTCTCTAAATATGTGAAGAATCTGTTTTCTAGAAGAGAAAAAAAAAAAAGAATTAAAATCTAATTAAAAATTTATGTTTTGGAAGAGCAAAGAGAGGCTCCACCGTTCTGCTGCTGGGAAGGGTGTTGAGCACATGGGTGGTATCTGCCCTCTGTCCATACCCAAATATCGCCATCTCTGAGACCGGCACTGTTTGCAGTGTGGAAATTCCACATGATGAGGTTGCTATGGGTTCCCATGTGCGTTGCCATGGTGATGGAAGGCATCCTCTGGCCAGCTGACCTTTCCAAGTGCCAGGAGGCTGAAGTCAGGAAAACCTCCAGCTTGAGGTTGCGTTTCCCCAGCCCAAGGAGGAAGAGTAGAAGAGTGTTGAAAGGAAGATTATGTCAAATCTGTGACATCACAGCTTGATTTTGCACAATATAAATTTCATTACTGAAGCTTTGAGCTAAAGAAGGGTTTCGTTAATAGTTTCCATGTTCACTTAAAGGCTGAAGAGTGAATAAATGTGAAATATAAATCCTTACTGAGCTGATATCCTTAAATTTGTCTGATAAATTATAGAGTGTGTAATAACAGCTTAGGCAAATCCATCCCTCAGACCTGTAAAGCCTGAAGGGCTGTAAGATACATGGCTAAGCAGCAGGGATTCATAAAACGCCCCGGTTTTCCATTGGAAATAAACCCCTGAGCTGGGGAAGTGAGAAGAAACAGGCACAAATTTTGGGTTTAGCCTGCCTTTGCCAGCAAATTTCTTGCCAGAAGTGACTGGAAATGTCATTTCGTAGACAGGAGGAAAATGTACCAGTAGTGGGTATGGGGATTGAAAAAAATATATATACACACACACATATATATATAATAAAACCCAGCACATGTAAAGCGAGGGATGGATGGATGGATGGATGGATGGATGGATGAGAGGGATCTGATTTGTGTGCTTGTGCTCACGACTGAACGGAAGAGCAGCTCCTGCAGGTCCAAGCATTTGCAGCTGTGTGTTCACACCCGGAGGCAGCAGAGCTCATCTTTAAACAGCCGTTCCCTTGTGCAAAGAGCCTGGTGCAGACCAAGGGGCTACAGCCTGGAGTTTATTGCTTATTAACGGTGCTATAAAGTCTAACCTACTTATACCTCCACCACCAAGCCAGTTTATTTTGCAGGGCTGAATATCAGGAGATGCAAACAGCTTGGTATGAAAAGCTGAAAGAGAGATATGAGATAGCGGAGCAATACATCTCCGTAAATCCATCTGATAAACGCTGTGCAATTAGGTCTCATGAGCTGTAACCACCGATCGCTTTGCAGGTACTTTTCATCTGCCGAGTGGAAGAGTTTTTCTAAAGTGCATGAATCCCTCTTGCTGCTGCGATGAGACGCAGCCCGGGCAGAGCATTTTGCAGGCTGCCACCTCCTAATGCACAGCGAAAAGCCTATTTGCAAGGTGACAAACCAAGTTACCTAGAGTGCCGCGGGACAGAAATCCACTTAATTGAACAGCAAGAAGACCTTGTGTGATGCTCTGAATTATTTCTTGCTCTGATCTGAATGATTCCCTCTCCCTGCTCCCATCCAACAGCCACATGAGGGCAGCAGCAGGTCCCAGGGCTGCAGGGACTGAAGTCCAGGCTCGCTGAGGTTGCACATCTTGCAACCACCCTCCTCCTTGCTACCCCAAAAGGTCAGAGGTGATTTCCATCCGATTAAAGCTGAGCTCGGTTTCTAATAGCACTCTTTGCTTCTGAAGGTAGGAGAGGGTTGATTTAGCTCTTCACGGCTCTCTTTGCTGCTCTTAAGTCGGCGCCTCCATCCACCTCGATGTTTTCTTTCTCCCTTGTCACTGTGTGGTCAAAAAACACTTTTCCCCTCTGTAGCGCTCGGTGTCTGAAATAGTTTCTGTCTGCCTTATTAACTCCCTGGTCCTACAAACATCCCAGGACTGTCAGTATAGTGCTTGCTAATTTGTTTTCCAGCTCTGGAGCACATTCTTTCCCAAGGTATGAAGGTCAGCCAAGGAGGAGAGGTACAGCCTGTGATTAACGATGAGAATACAGGTGGTGTTCACTTCTTGATGAGAAGCAAGGGGTTTTGTTTTAGCTAGAAAACACATCTGTAGATAGCCTGGGTACCCGAACCAGGGCATGAAGGTTGCTGGATGCATGGTAAAAGGTCCAGAGATGGCTTATCTATAGCGAGGAGCACAGGCCATCCTCACATTTGTTTCTTCTATGCTAGACATACCAAAACAGTCCTAAAGACAGCATGGCTTTCGTCAACAACATGAATATCAATTACTTGTCCTAGATCATGTTTTTCACCTTATACATTGAGTTATCATCTATTGTCTTTGCACTGAGAAGTGGTGGCTGCCCCATCCCTGGAGGGGTTCCAGGCCAGGTTGGATGGGGCTTGGAGCCCCTGATCCAGTGGGAGGTGTCCCTGCCCATGGCAGGGGGTGGAACTGGATGGGCTTTGAGGTCACTTCCAGCCCAAACCATTCCATGATTTTATGATACTGAACCCACTGGCCATGCAGCTGGAGCAGATGAGGGGGTGGATGTGTGCCCATATCCACCGCTGGCTCTAAAAGGACCGCAATGACCTGTGCAACATCTCAGTGTGGATTTTGCCTTGTGTAAGTACAGCCTGATGTTGGATGGTGCTGCTAAAGGGTGGGGGCCACTGGTGTTCCTGAAACAACCCGCTCATCTGAGGTAGGAAGGAGCCTCTGGTCATCCCAATGGTGATATGTAAGATGCTCTTATAAAGGAAACCAGACAACACCCCACAAAGCAGCCACATATCTGGGCAGGCAGCTCCTGCTCCAGCTTGAGAGACAAACCCTCAGCAGAAACCCTAGAACAGCCCATCCACGAGCCACTCATTCCTCAGGCAGGGACAGGGTCGGGCAGGGATAGGATCTACCACTGCCATCCCTCACAGCCACATTTATGTAAGGCTGAAATGATGGTGTAGGCAGCAGAACAAGCCCTGCCTATGCTTATACCACCTGTTTCACCTCCTCTGTTGCCTCTTTGTGAAAGCCAGTATTAGTATTCGTCATAATAACAATAATAATAATCCTTTGCACTTCCCGAACAACTATCCATCTGCAGCGCTCGAGCGGCTGGCAAACCTTTAATTAGATTGTGCCTTCCCACCACCCCCAGGAAGTAGGCAAATATTATCACATTTTTTCATTAGCACCGAGGATGATGAGGAACCTTCAGGGAGAGGATGTTGCAGTTACCGCTGAGAAAAAAAAAAAAGGGGAAAAATAAAGTCAAATTCAATCCAGGGTTCAGCTTGAGAACAGTGGAGGGGGCTGGAGAAGGTCAGACACAGATCTGCCTCCCCCGGTCTCTCTCTGGGAGGAGGGGGAGGGCAGACGTGTGCTGGTTTAATCCCATAATATTCCACGCCTCAGTGGTTTGCAGCTAAGGGACTGTAATGGAGCCGTATCCATTTGTGCCCGCAATGATTTTAGCGTGCAGGGTGTGTGAGTGACCCACTCTGGGATCGGGGGGTGCCATCCTTCCTCTGGGTACCCCCTCATCGGGCTCTTGTTCCCAGCCCCTTGTCACAGCTTCATCCTCTTTTTTATTATGGGAACCGTTCCGCAGGCTCGAATCCTCCTTTCTTCAATCGTTTCATGCACCTACCATCTTTTTTCATTGTCTCACTCGTGGGTGATTTAACACGAGTTCCCTTTTCACAGAAAATTTTCTCTGCTCTAGTAGAGGTGTCCCTAGAGTTGGAATGGGGTGGGTTTAAGGTCCCTTCCAGCCCAGATCGTTCCATGATTCTCTGTGCTTTACATTTTGCTGGCTCTTTAAGCTCCATGGAGAAAGAAACCTTCAGCCCCTGAGTAGATGCTTTTCAGCTGGGTCTGGTTTCCTCCCCTCTCCCTCCAGGTGCTGCCCTCCCAGCTTGCATTATCCCACTTTCTCCAAGGGCTTAACTTGCCCAGCTTGGCGAGTGGCTTGGTGCTGAGCTGCCTTTTGGGGTGATGGTTTGTTGAGCTGTGTGGTTGCAGAAAGAAAAATTGAGCTTCAAAGAGGTTCCTGCTGGTTCTGCTTTTCTTTTTTTTCCAGCAATAAAGGTATGCTTTTCTGGCTGTGCTATTTTTAGGGATAGGTCTGTAAGGAAGAGCTCCTTTGGGCGTTGTGTTTCTCTCTTTGCTTGGGCTCAACGTGGTATTGCCCTGTGAGCTCGTGGAGCTGCCTGGGTTTCTAGAAGCCCCTCTCTTGCTGTGGGCTTCCTTGCTGTTTCAGGACCTTCTTCCATGTGTGCTCAGCTCTCTGCCATGGATGTACCTGACAGGGCCTTCCAGAACCTGAAGGGGCTACAAAAAAAGATGGGAAGGGACTGTTTGCAAAGGCTTTGAGTGATAGGACGAGGGGCAATGGGTATAAACTGGAGAGGGGCAGATTTCGACTGGACATAAGGAAGAATTTCTTCACCAGGAGAGCAGGGAGGCCCTGGAACAGGTTGTTCAGAGAAGCTGTGGCTGCCCCATCCCTGGATGTGTTCAAGGCCAGGTTGGATAGGCCTTGGACAGCCTGATCCAGTGGGATGTCCCTGACCACGGCAAGGGTGGAACTGGGTGATCTTTAGGGTCCCTTCCAACCCGCACTATTCTGTGTTGCTCCCTGAGCACCATTGGAGGTGAGGTGTGATGGATATGGGGTGCAGCAGCACTGCCAGCTTCTTGTTTTCCTTCCTTCCTCCTACATGCTACTGCTGATAGGGAGATAATGACTATAAAAGAACTCCTGGGTATGGCTTGGCAGCTTTTATGTCTATGCTGGAGAACAACCCGTCACCCTGGAGAGGTTGTGCTGGTGTGTTTCCATGCTATTCCAGCCTTGAGGCTTCCCTGGGGTGCTGGCTCACGTGTATGGCTCTTGGCAGGGCTGGGCATGGCTTATCCTGTGGCCTCGCTTGGGGTTTTTCTGGCTTGCACGGGGAGTTGTGTGTGTGTGGTTGCAACCTGAAGAAACACTGTGTTGTGAATGCACTGAGCGGTTGTTAGTGGCCCTTGGGTGGTTGGAGGCTTGGGCAGTCCTCCTGAGCAATACCGCCTGTTTCCGCACCATCAGCTTGGTGCTCCAGAGGGAGATGGGGATGCTGGGATGGCCGGTGGGATCTATTTGTCTTGAGACAAATAAATGCAGCTGGTGGGGTGCTAAGCCTGGGTGTGCAGCCATCGGCGATGCGATGTGCAGCAGATCCGGAGTGAATTGTCTGGATGCTCGGTGTTGGGCAGCATCCAGTGTCAGATAGGTGAAAAGGAGTAGGAACAGGCTGCCGTGTCCTGCCTTTTGGCTGTCGTCTCCCTCCTCTTGGCTGCTGTGTGCTGGGAGATGGAGCTCTGGTTTGTGAGCTCCTGACCCAAAATCTCTTGCCTATAAGTACTTTTTATAAGGCCATACCCCCTAAAAGGGTTATCGGGTACCTGGCAGCCCAGTTCAGGGACTTCAGAGCTCTGCCAGCAGAGCCTGGCCACGCTGGGGGATTGCCATGGCTTTGTTTGTTCCTGGCTCTTTCCCCAGTCATCTAAAAACCCAACATAACAACTGAACGTAGTTGTCCTGGGAATGGAATTGGCTGCTCCTCCTGATTTTTGTGTCAAAGTCTGGGAGGCTTTTTCTGTTTTTTTCTTAATAGCAGACAAGAGGTGTCCCAGGTTGTGAAAGCTGGTTGACTCAGAGCGCCTTGAACTGGCCCGCGGGATGTTCAGCTTTAAACATCCTGTCTGAAGGCCACCTCCCCGTGGTGGCTTCTCCCTTTATCTGCCTCTTCTGAGTAATAACCGCTCCTTTCTGCCACTGCTGGAGCTGGGAGAAGGACAGGCAGGAGTCGCAGGTGAGCTCTTACCCATAGAGATAAATACATTTGTGGGCAGCCGTGCCATGGGGTGGACAAGGTTGCTTGAGCTTGGGAAGAAGGGATGTGGGGAGAGCCCATCAATGCAAGGCAAAGGGTTAGTGTGATGGTGGCTACCGATGAGGCTGGTGGAATTGGTGCTGATGGAGGCAGCCTGCCAGCAGTCTGTGGCTTTAGCTCTTTTTTAGGAGTGTTATCACATTTTGGAGCTGTGTCATAGCAGAAGATTGGCAGGAGAAGGAGCTTGTGCCTCTTCCGTCCGGGGAAGGCTATTGGCACAAGAGACGTGCCTGGGGAGCAAGGATGGAGGAGGATCCACAAAGAGAAGATCCTCCAGATGTCCATGGTGAGGTGCTGAGCTTGCCCCCCGCACGCAGGCTCCTGTCCTAGGCTGCTGCCTGCCAAGCTGATGGTTGCACCCATGGGTGCTTGTAGGGGATACTCATGAGTCCACATGGGCAGCATCTTTGTGGCAGCATTGATCCCCTTGAGTCAGTGGGAACAAGTCCCAACACAGGGCTGAAATTACTGATAGTGACGGAGCTGGACCTGCGATGGTTTTGGTGGAAGGGGAGCCTGGAAATTGGACAGAAATGCCATCCTTCCTGAGCCAAGCCCAGAGAGGCTGCGAGCAGTCAGTGCGACGCACCGTAAGCAGAGCAGGCAGCTCCCGTATGGCTATTAAGCAAAAGCATCGTAGCCTGGAAGCTGCAGAAGGAGAAGGGCAGCTCAGGTAATAACTTCTGACTGCAGTCGTATTTCAAGTCCTCTGACAGACAAACTAGCTCGCAGGAAAAATAAATAACCCGGGTGCCTTTCCTCAGCCGCGCTTTCTTCCCTGGTTATGGCTCACTTGGAGTTTAATTAGCTTTTATGTGAGCGTGGACTCAAATGCCGGGGCGGGGGGAAGCCGGTGGGTGAGAGGTACAAGTTCTGGGCTCATTGGGGTGGTTGAGGGGCTGTGTGGGTGTATGTGGGGGGGTTGTTTTTCTGCACCTCCAATGTGTGAGCTGTGCGAGTGGACTGTTGCTTGGAAACGTGTCTGGTTTCTCTGCAAAATAGTGGCTGTTTTGCAAAAGAAGGTGGGGGTTTTTTTTGAGTGGGCTACATCCAAGCTTCTGCTTGACTGAAAGGTTGGTTTGAGACATCTCTGCTAGGTTGGAGATGCCCCAGGGTATGTGGTGGCTGCTGAAGGGTTGGGTCCAGGAGCCACAAAGCACAGGGGACTTGTGACAGCTCCCAAAAACCTTGCTGATCGGGGTTGCTGAGAGGTGACAGAACAAAAGAATCCTCGGCACCAAAATGAAAAGTGAGACTACTCTACCTGGGAGGGGGATGGTTGGGGCAGGAGATCCCAGGAACCGCTCTGGATCCAAGTGTTTGGGGGGCTGCTGGTAACTAAGGTGAAGGGAGGGATGCCCGGTGGATGTGGGGTGATGAATCCCTGTTTAAAGCTGGATGCAGTTCTGGTGCAGCTCAGAGCAACACCTGGAGCTGCAAGTGGAACGTGTTGGTTGTCATTCCTAATGGATGAGCACTGCGATGTCTCTGCTCTCCTCCAATTAAGCCTGTCAAATTAACACTCCTGCTATGTATCTTGATGAGGGTGCGCTCCTGACTCCAGCTTCAGGCTGTTGCCCTTAGAGGAACATTCCTGGTAGGACAATGGTAAAATTTGGTTATCTATCGTGCAATTGTGCACCGCTTATGTGCGCTTGAGTAGCACTTGTTCTTAGTCACCTCAGCACGTGGATGTCTGCAGGGAAGCGTTGTGCCCTGGACTGGGTGTCCAGGCTATAATCAGGAAAGATGTGGGGCGTGAGCCGCCTCTCCCTAACGCAGGTATCCAAACTAGAGCAGAAAACCATCACCAATCCCTGAACCAGCTCCTAGGATGGGGTGTTTCTCACCTGCCTTAAAGGCTATTTAGTGACTTCCCTCCTGAAAGGAAGCCTTAACGCGCTGTAAACAGTTTGGAGCCTTCCTATTACCTTCGTCCCAGAGATGCAATGGATGACAATAGTCCGTAAACCCAAACGCAGCTCCTGCCCACGTGGGGCTGCGCCAGTTCCAACTCCAGCTCTGCAGCCAAAACCTGACTGGGGATGTCCTGCAAAACTCTCTCTCACCTAAGGCACTTGCTACACCACATCCTACCCTTATTTTGCAGTATCTAATTACTTTCTAGTGTGGGAGGACTTGGAGAACGTGCTGGAGTTGTTCATCCAGCCTCTGCAATTTGCTTTGGTATTTATAAACACAGTGAGGATGTGATTTGTGATGCAAGGG
Source organism: Cuculus canorus (assembly GCF_017976375.1). Lineage (NCBI taxonomy): Eukaryota > Metazoa > Chordata > Aves > Cuculiformes > Cuculidae > Cuculus > Cuculus canorus. Next base: position 2,042,365 of record NC_071423.1, read on the forward strand.
CAAGTTGGTTCAGTAGCTTCAGGATGAGTAATACCTTATTCCATGCACATCCGAGCTAGAAAAGAACCAGAAAGCCTGTGAGAAGGGAAAGAGCAAGACCTCCTTAGGTGGTAGATGCATGCAGAGAGCAAGCAGAGAGGTCTTGCTGGAGGAAACCAGACCATCCCAAGGTAACATCAGAAGCTCACCACTGTAAGCGGTTAGATCATTAATTATTCCTTTCTGTGCTGGCTTCTCTTGGATTTTTATTTAAACACTTTGAGTATGGGCTTAAATACTTTGTAGGATGTAGCTTTGCCTGTGGCAGCCGGTCATGTTGGCGTACCTCTGCTCCTCTCCATCCTTGCTGGTGCTCGGTGGCGTTGGTTCAGCTTAGCACAAAGGCAATTTTCATGCCTTTATTATTCGAGTTCTTCCTACTAGAGATGAAATCTCTTTCCCTTGTGTCAAGTCACCGCTTGTGTGTGATACAAAGGTTGTGTGGAATATGTATGAGGCTCCTTTTGGAAATGGTAATGGTTCTTACATTGCCGCCTCCTCCTGCTGCGCAGCCGGTGGGGCCCAGCAAAGCCTTGGCTGGCTGGAGCTGCCGAACACTGGCTGGATTCACGCCCTGGTAATTATCCAGTTTGGAGGGATTTTATGTTCCAAGGAAATAATTGTCATGTTGCTTTTTATTAGCAAAAACTTTGTTATAATTCCTCTTCTGAAAGCACTAAGCTGCTGTGCTTCCTCGGGTACTAATGTATTTTTCTCTGGCGCAATGAAGTCCTAATGATGGGTACACACACATATACAGTGGTACACGGTGGCAGCTTCTCCGTGGTGAGTTCCCATCTCTGGTATTACCTGTTTGTACCTGGTGGCATGGCTGTGCACACCCACTCTCTCGGGATGCAGTTCCCTGGGAATGCCAAGCAAGCGAGAAGCCCATTTCCCTTGGGGATAACTTTGAGTTGGTCCCAGGCTCTGTTTGTCTTTGCAGGTCAGGCAAGCGAGCCCAATGTCAACAAGTTTCCTCGGCAGTGCCCTCCGGGGCACCTTCTTCCTCATATTTGGTCTCTGGTGGTCTGTGCGATACCCGCTGAGGTATCTCAGGCGGAAAGGCAATGCTGAGAGTCAGCCGAGCAATGGGATCCAGCGTGTGGAAATCTTCGAAGGGGCAGTCAAGGCTTTCTTTGCTTTAGCAGGTAAGAGATGATGAGATATCTCTGCCCTGATATCTACTGGCACTCCACCATGCTCTCACATGAGACTGGGGCTGTTTCTGGTGGGAAACATCTGTGGCTGCTGAGGGAGGGCTTGGGGACATGCTTGTGGCACCCTCTGTGTTGGGACCTTGCTGACATTCCTCTGGGTAAACATCGCTCCGACTTCACCATTGTAAAGAAACCTTTCCCGCAAGCCCGTTCTTCCTGTTCTCCGCCCAGGAATATTGGTCGAGCAGTTTGTTCCCACTGGTCCTCACCTGCAGCTGTACAGCCCCAAGACACACAGCTGGACTGACCTCACCCCCTGGCACTACACCACCGTGTACCTCTTCTTCCTCCTCTCCGGCATCGTGGACATCGTCTCGCACTCCCCGCTCAAGCTGCCGCTTGGCTTGGATCGGCTCTCGCTGTCAGTGGCTCTGTTCATCGAAGGTGAATCCCACAGGGTGCCGGGGAGATCATGGAATATGGATTAGGGAGAGGATCAGCAGTGTGTGCTGCAGCCCCAAAACCTCAGGCTGTTTTGAGGTCAGGGATGTGCTGTGCTCCAGCCAGAACTGGAGAGTATGCAGACGCGTGATGACACTGGCTGTGTGCTGAAGGTGCCCCCTCCGTATTCCCCTCCAAATATGAATCCAGCCATGGCCGGATGCCCCAGGGGCACAGGGAATGCGTGGGATCCTAGAGATGTGTGCTTCCCCTGGTGACAAGCCGCTGGCACTCTATGGAATTGAAAAAAGATGTTGTCTCCCCCACCTTGGGTGGATGCAGAGGCACAAACCCTGTGATACGAAGCTCCTCACAACCTCCTCAGCTGAAGGTCCCCATCACTGTGTTCCTCCTGAGAGCCCTATGGTCCTGTCTGGGGCATGATGGTCTCTGCCACTGTGGGGGTTTCTCTGCAGGCAGAGCAAAGCCCAGCACTGGGGACTGCGCCGTCCTGGCAGGGTGAAGGTGATGACAGCAGGCTGTTTGCTGTCTGGCTCTTCCCGCCAGGCAGATCATAGCAAGACCTGGAGCATAGTCTCAATTTTCAGATGTTTTCTCAGAAAAACAACTCCCAGAGCATCCTTTTCTAACGCAGTGTGAATCTTGGCAGGTTTCCTCTTCTGTTTCCATGACTACAGTGATGCGGTGCTGGACCACCACCTCCATTCCCTGCTGGCCTTGGCTATCTTTGCTGGTGCCTTTTCTGCCCTCCTAGAGGTTTTCATCCGAGACCACATCATCCTGGAGACCTTCAGGACCAGCTCCTTCCTTCTTCAGGGCTCTTGGCTCTGGCAGGTCAGTGCGTATCGAACGTTCTCCTCCAAGCAGTGAGCTTCCCCCCCAGGAAGGCAAGCAGAGGGGGGATGCTCTGCCCTTTACAGCACGTCTGTTGGGTTAAAACTGGAAACTGCTTGGAATTTAAGTAAATAAGAGGAGGAAAAAAGGCTTAGTGCGAAGCTGTCGTTGTAGGGATATGCGCATGTAATATATGCAGCATGGACAAACCTGCCCACTAAATGGAAATCGGATCCCACAAGGGTGGGAAACCACAATTGTGGGGTTTTGTTCTCTTTCTCGGGTCCAATTTCCTCCTCTTTTTTTTTCCAAGTAACTGGAAATATCTGGAAATGTTGTAATCACCATCTTTGGGTCTAGGGAGAAGTGCAGAGCCTGGCAGTGCACCCCTTGGGTTTTCTCAGAGGATGCTGAGCTGCACTGCGAGCCCTCAGGCTTGTCCATAGGGCATCCCTCTCCGCCTGGAATGCACCCCCATGTCAGTCTGGGGAGACACACATGCTTCGGAGTGCTAACAGCATCCCTCCAGGTGTTACTTGGGGTTGTTGTGCCTCTAGTTCATAGTCAGCTGCAGAAAGATGGTTAAAATCAGGAGGAAAAGAGAAGAGGGCTGTGCTAAAGTCCAACATGTGTTGATGTCAAACATTTCTTGCGTCTGCAACCAGATTGGATTTGTGCTGTCCCCTCCATGGGGAGGACCAGGCTGGGACCCAACCAACCGCAGCAACTTCACATTCCTCACCTTGTGCTTCTGCTGGCACTACGCGGGCGCTCTCATCATTTTGGCAGCAAACTCTGCTGCATCTCGCTGGTACGTGGGGCAGAGGGGCTTTGGGGGGTCCCAGCACTGGGCATGAGCTCCAATGACCAATAGAACAATACCTACATCCAGTGCTACCCTGGGAAATCAGCCAGCAGTGTATTGTGGGATAAGAAAACTGGGTGTCCATGGATGTTGTAGAATCATGGAATGGTTTGTGTTGGAAGGGACTTCAAAGCTCATCCAGTTCCACCCCCTGCCATGGGCAGGGACACCTCCCACTGGATCAGGGGCTCCAAGCCCCATCCAACCTGGCCTGGAACCCCTCCAGGGATGGGGCAACCATGACTTCTTTGGGCAACCTGGGCCAGGACCTCCCCATCCTCATCATGAGGAATTTCTTCCTAATGTCTAATCTAAATCTTCCCCCTTCCAATTAAAAACCATTGCCTTTGTCTGATCACTCCAGACCCTTGTAAAAGCCCTCCCCAACTTTCCTGGAGCCCCTCTCAGCACTGGAAGCTGCTACAGGTCTGCCTATAGCCTTCTCTTCTCCAGGCTGAACAACCCCAACTCTCTCAGCCTGTCCTCATCGCAGAGGTTCTTGGCTGCCACCGCAGTCTTTAGCAGCGTTCCCAGGAGGGTTGGGGGGAGCTGGTGGCTCTCTCTGCCTGCAAATACCTGAGCAGTGTCACTGTCCCTCCTGCAGCTGCAACGAGTCCTGCCAGCTGAAATTTGGGGACATCGATGTGGAGCTGGACTGTGGCGTATGCACCCGCAAAAACAACAAGAGTGGTGCCCTGCTGCCAGAGAGCACCTCGGACGACAAATGAGGCTGTGGCAAGCTGGAAACTTCTCTTCTGCTGGCTTAGAACTCTTGAGATGAGGTTTTTAATCAGTCTTGATAAACTACAATGGCACTTGATGGCAAAGCATCAGAAGTGGGAGGCAGGACCCTGATGGTGGAGTGCGGCAGGAGATATAAACCCTTTCTGTGCATCCCTTTGATGGCAGCAAGAACAAACCAGCTTGTCTGGGAGAGGTGTTTTAATTTTCCATGCTGCAGCACAACTGGTTTGCTGGTGGAATCCAACTGGTGTGGCTGATTTTAGCTATTTTTTTGGACATTCTTGGCTTTGCCTCTGCAGGAGGGAGGCAAACCAGCAGTCAAAACTCCTGGTGCCTGTCGCTCACTCTGGTGTTAATGGAGGGGGTTTTGTACAAAGCTTAATGTGCACAGAGCATACGTGGACACCAATAAAATACTTTAATGAATCACCTTCCTGGATCTCTTGAATGTGGTGCCTTGAGATTGGAGGTTAAGGTAATATTCAGCTTCCAAATGGTTCAAGGAGTGGAAGGATGGGACAGCATGTGACTTAATGTCACCAAATCTGCCTGGAGAAAGGGGGCTGTGGCCCGTGGATGGAAGGCAGGGATGCTGTTATCCTGTTAGCACTGTTGCGTAGCTTCTCCCTTCCATGGTTTTAATCGGAAGCCGGGAGGATGAGTTAGATGGATGAGGCAGACTGGTTGTGATGGATTTTGACTTGCCTGGGAGATGGGGTGTTCACTGGGCAGAGCTCAGCTTGCAGAGAGACCCTGGAAGCAAGATGATGGCTTCAGGCAGTCCAGGTTGGGCATACAAATCTTCCTGGTAAGTCCCTGAGAGCCAGGGATTCTTCCTTATGCCCAGTCTAAATCTGCCCCTCTCCAGTTCATACCCATTCTCCCTAATTCCATCCCCACAGCCTTTGTGAACAGCCCCTCCCCAGCTTTCCTGGAGCCCCTTCAGGCACTGGAAGGTCACTGTATATTTAAAATGCTTGTGCCATACCCTTCACCGCGGGCTGGGCTAGGTGACATAGGGAACATGAACAGTGTTATTATCATCTTTTAAGACCTTTGCTCTGGTCCTTCCCAAAGATGTGCAGAAGACAGCTTAATGTAACCACGTCTTTACTGGTCTGTACAGCTCCAAAATCTCCAAGGAGGAAGGAAGAAAAATCCACCCTGGCTCCAAGCAGTTGTGATTGCCAGCCCCACAGGAGGTCCCAGGGAGAACAAACACTTCTATTTCATCATTTATTTATTTATTTGCCTTTGGGAGCAGGGCTGGAAGCAGCCCAATGCTTTGTGTTGGCGGCTGTCAAGAAATGGACCTCAAGGATGAAAGAAACCAAAATGAGTGCAGAGTTTTGGGCTCCCAGGTTTGGCATCCACACATGAGATGATCATTTGGGGTTGTAAAGCAGGCTGGCGTTCATGAACATAGGTTTCTCCAGGGTTTAGCGGGGCAGATCGACATTGACTAGGGCTGATGTGGGTCTCCTGGGCCAGAGTGAACACTTCAAACATGCTCGGTGGAGGTGATGTGCTCTGGTTATTAATAGTCCTCGTGGGATGAGAAGAACCGTCTTTCAGTCAGCTTGTTATAGACTATCTGCCACTAACGGGAAGCTCAGTGCACAGGTTATAACCCTCTGTACTGCACTTGGAGAAGAAAGGGAAAAAAAATCTCTTTCCCCTTTGATCACCTAATGTTGCTTTTTGCCTGTTTTTTTGTGCCCTGGTGTTATCTGAGTAATGCTGAATCCCTCTCTCGCTGAGGTTTTTGCTACTTAAAGTGTAGATCTTTAGTAGGGATATTTCTTCTTTTCCCAAATAAATGCAAATAAGAGCAACTACTTAGCGATCAACTGGCTGCGTTTTAACAAGCTTAGCGAGATCACACACTGTGCCTAAAGGTAAAGCGTGAAGTTTCTTTGAACAGGGCTCACAGAATTAATCGTCCTCCAGTCGGGTGATAGAAGTGGCCCCTATTTGAGATAGACGATCATCAGTTGGGTCAATAGAGCAGAAAGAAGAAATGATATTATTGTGGTTGTAATTGCATTTGTAGAGCAGTTCCTAGCCTGCGTGTGGAATTGATATCCTCTCTAACAAGCCTTTAACACAAAATGTTCTTTCCTATTAAGGCCTGGCGGCAATGAAACTCATTGACTAGGGGATGTGTTACTGCTACATTGTCCACCCAAAACCACCTCTGGTAGTGTGCTGTGGGCAGACAGAGCTGACCCTGAAATACGGTGGGAGTAGAGAGCCGGGACACCCCGCTCCACTGCAATCCCTGCCTCTCCAGTTTAATTACTGGCGTCCTCATTATTATACACAGACACGACTGATGCTGTTCCCTTGCTGATGGAGTGGTCTTTGGTGAAAGACCTTTAGATTCCTCGTGAACCTCCCGTGGTTTATCTGTGCTCCCCTAGGAGACGGCAACGATGTGTATGTGCCACTCCAGTTCTGATTTCCTTTTCTCATAGTCCGGGGTGGCTGGAGGACTGCGATCTACACCCAATACCTGGACCAGGAAGTGATCTCTTCACTCATCTGCACGTTACTGAGTTGTTAAAGTTTAACTACGTGTGAGCCAGGAGCCAAGGTAATGCTTACCCACATTTTATCTTTGTTTCCTGGCTTTTACCATGCAGCAACACCAGAAGCGGTGTTTTTAATGGCAAACATTCTCTGCTGCACAGTCAGGCTGGGGAGCTGATTGAGACACTCAAAGCACGTGCATGCTGAAGCCTTTGGAAGAAATGGAGACCCTTGTCCTTCCAGATCAAGGTCTGCGAGTGGTCAACGGTTGTGAGACTACAGAAAGGAGGAGGTGAAATTTTTCTCCTTTTGACAAAATGCAGCTGGAAAATGTCAGGGATAGGCTTTCAGCCTTGGGGAGTTGGCTGTGAGAGGCTTGGGTGAACACAAGGTATGGTTTAGGGCTGCAGTTGGACTGAGGAGAAGCTTCGTGAGTCCATATGAAAAGGTGCAGCACTGCAGCTTCATGGTGGTTCAGCCAAGAGTCAAGGTACGATGTGCTTCTCACTTTGTATCAGAGCAGCTGCTCGGTAAAACACAAACACGGGGGCAGCTTCAGGTGAGAAAAAAACACTTGGTAGGGCAGACACAGTTCAAAATATACCCCTAAACAATTACAATCTGTATTTTATACTTAAGCTTAGTTACATCTACCTTCCTTACAGACGGTGAGGTTCACACACTGTCTCTTCGTGCCAAGACTGGTCTTGGGCTGCTTGATTGGATGCCCAGCTCTGGCTCGTGCTGGAGGGCATTTTGAAGTTCCATGAGATAAACCTTCTCCTCCTCTTCCCCATTGACACTGGACCTGTACAGCAATGTTGGTGGCTCAAGAAGTTCCCAGGTCAACATCTTGCCAAGAGAAAGCCATTTCTTTCATCTCTCACTTGAGGTTGGCTTCAGGTGAGTCCATGCCCTTTGTCACTCCTCAGCAGCACATGGATAGGCATAGGAGGAATGTCAGTGTGATGGAACCCACCAGCTTTCCCCAGCTACTGCTCAGCAGTTGGTGCACTGGTGTGAAGATCCAGGCAATGAAACACAGTGGGAACAGATGGGTGCACCAATGGTGCTGGTAAGTGCTCAGTGCTTTCCATGTTTCTTCCATACAGCAAAGTTGAGTCCAATGAGCTTGTAACTGCCCGTCCTACTGTTTTCCTTAAAGAAGTTTGAAAACATCTTGCGTGGAACTGCTAAAATCTGGTAACCTTTTGTCCTCATTGCACTGAGCAAACCCGAGGTCAAACTCAGTCGTCAGCTGCAATAGCGGTCAGGCTTAGCTCTGTGGCTCCTGTCTCTGATACTTCTGGTTTATTCCACGTGCTGAGGTGTGAGTATAAATACAACGGCTTTTCTAATGCTTAATGTTGTTGTCAAAACTTTCCTTCTCCAGAACCTGGTTTGAAGGTGTGTGCTGGGTAGAAATACCCACACGTCGTGATATTGGGGCATGGGTGCGGAATGCCTGGACTCAAAGATGAAATGCCAGCATTGCTTGGAAATGCAGCTCAAGCCATTAATGCTACATCAAACCCTGGAATGGCTTTGATGAGCCGTTCTCTGTAACGGGTGCTGTGATGTTGAAAGAACAGCAGTTGCCTTTACTCACCTCCTGCCTTTCCTCCCCCGGTGGCTTTAATTGCCCTTCATCCCTCCAGACTGAGGCTGATGCTGCTGGAAAATAAAATGTCTGTGGCGCCTGTTTGACGCGAGAGTTGAGTGGAAAGATGGTTTTATTTGAATCTATTGCATAACCTGACGTTTTTGTGTGATTTGCAGCATATTTGTGATACACCCCTTACTGACCTGACTGCCTAAGATTCACTACCACTGCTCCCCTGTCACTTTGACCCCTCTGTCACCCAGTGAGCACTGTCACGGGGATGAAATGTTGGAAAAAACGGGTGTTTTGTTGGGTTTGGGGTTTTTTTGCCTTGTGGGCCAGTGGCATCTGATGGACATGGTGCAGCTCCGTTTCCTCCTCACTGGGAGCCTCTCTTTGCAACCTGGTGGACAAACCCTGCCCGTTACCTGAATGTGTCAGAAAAAGCAATGTGGGCAAGTGGTGCCAGGGCTCAGCCGAGCGGCTTGCGGGAGATTATAGAGTAGTTTGGGTTGGAAGAGACCTTAAAGATCATCCAGTTCCAACCCCCCTGCCATGGACAGGGACACCTCCCACTGGATCAGGGGCTCCAAGACCCATCCAACCTGGCCTTGAACCCCTCCAGGGATGGGGCAGCCACCACTGCTCTGGGCAACCTGTCTCAGTGTCTCACCACTCTCATGGTGAAGAAGTTCTTCCTTATATCAAGTCTAAATCTGCCCCTCTCCAATTTATACCCATTGCCCCATGTCCCATCCCCACAAGCCTTTATGAACAGCCCCTCTCCAGCTTTCCTGTAGCCCCTTCAGGTACTGGAAGTTGCTATAAGATCTCCTCGGACGCTTCTCTTCTCCAGGCTGAACAACCCCAACTCTCTCAGCCTGTCCTCCTATGGGAGGTGTTCCAGCCCTCAGATCATCTTTGTAGCCTCCTCTGGACCCGTTTCAACAGCTCCATCTCCTTCTTATGTTGAGGATTCCAGAACTGGACACAATACTCCAGCTGAGGTCTCACAAGAGAGGAACAGAGGGGCAGAATCCCCTCCCTCCCTGCTGACCACACGGCTTTGGATGCAGATTATCTGAGTTTGAACCGCCGCTCAAGCCCCAGCGCTGTCACCTGAATAGAAAGCTTTACCCTTCAAATCTCTCATTACAGTGAAACTGAGCTTATCTTTAAATTCAAAATGCTTATCTCAGTTTGTGCTGTGGTGGTCAGGAGTTGTGTGTGGCTTTAAGTTCTTTGGGTTTCACTTTTTCCTTTCTACTGCCATTGTGCTGCAGTTCTGCCTTAAATTAACGTTGCATCAAAGCTTTTTGTTAGAGACGCCTTCAGAAGGCGCCACCAGAGAAGGCGACTTGGCTGAAATTTGTGCATCTACTTAGTTTTCCCAAGAGAATCTGATAAAAAAGAATGGAAAAACTCAGCTGTTTTATTGACTGAAGAAAAAATAAGTTATCTTGTGTGTGTGTGTGTGTGTACATGGTTAAAACTGATGATGTTCTGGATCAAAACGCAGGTAAACTTGAGATTTAAATGGCAAAAAGAACAAAGCCTGGAGCTGTGCTTTACAGCTCGGTTCCTGGAGCCATATCTGTAGCGGTTTGCTCAATTAACTAACTGATTAATTACCCTTTAAGCTCAGGGGCTGAGACACTCATGAGCTCATGTGTTGCTTGATTCATCTGACGCAGAAATTAGATGATATTTCGGGCTAGGCTGGAGCTTCACGGGCTGTATAAACCCAGAGCTGGTTTGTCAGCTCTCCGGGGGCAGAGAGCGAGGCAGGAGAAATCCGTGTCTGCTCTTGTTGTGATGGAACGCTTTTATTCTGTGTTTTTATGTCTTATTCTAAGTGCTGCTCGCTTATCTTGCTGCTGTGATGCAGTGGGGAACGGCGCTAAGTGGAGAAGCTTCAAAATAAAGGATGACTTCAAGCAATTGCAGGATATCTTTTAACTTGATACTGTTCAGGTACAGAAGATAAAGCAAGGAATCACCTACTGTTTAAGTAAAATATAATGTACCAGCCCTAAACTGCTTAAAAAACCCCAAAACAATAACAATGAATCACCTCCTTGAGCGTTGTCCCGGTACCACCTCAGCCATAGCAAAACCCTCAAATGTAGGAGAGATGTTTCAGTCCGATATCTGCTATTACCAAAATGAAAATTTTTGGTTTTAAAAGGAAAAAAAAAACCCTCCATCTCTTTTTTTGAAGTCACGACTCTTTATTCAGCTCTACACAGTAAAATCCAAGCATTACATACAGCCTGGCATCATCTGGATAAGTACGGACTGAAGAGGACTTCAGCGCGATCAAAAATAATACCTCAAGAACCTGAAAGACAGGAGCTTCACATGATTCTGTCCCCTAATCTAAAAGATGTCCAAGAACACCTCTTTATAATTTGCCTCACTTGAAGTCCTTCATGGAAAAAAAATTTATAAAGGGCAAAATTTAGATTAGACGTTAAGAAGAAATTCTTCACAGTGAGTTTGGGGAGGCCCTGGCCCAGGGTGCCCAGAGCAGTGGGGGCTGCCCCATCCCTGGAGGGGTTCCAGGCCAGGTTGGATGGGGCTTGGAGCCCCTGATCCAGTGGGAGGTGTCCCTGCCCATGGCAGGGGGTGGAACTGGATGGGCTTTGAGGTCCATTCGAACCCAAACCATTCCATGATTCTACGAATGCACGAACTGGCAGCACAGGAATAAATGCACCGTGTGATTCAAGAGCATGTGATGCTCGATTTGTAGCGCACTGCTGCCCTGCTGGACACCAAAACTGATTTCTGAGGAAGAATCAACTCCACTCATCATTTTGGGTCACAGCAAAGATGAGCATGCTTTATTTTAAAAAATAAACCTAAGCAAATAGCCCTGAAAGTAAAAAACAAGGGTTCTCCTCAGCTATGGCTTGTAGTTCTTGACTCCTCATTCTGAAAAATGAAGGATCATAGAATGGTTTAGGTTGGAAGAGACTTTAAGGCCTCTCCACTTCCACCCCCTGCCATGGGCAGGGACACCTCCCACTGGATCAGGGGCTCCAAGCCCCATCCAACCTGGCCTGGAACCCCTCCAGGGATGGGGCAGCCACCACTGCTTGGGGCAACAAGGAGATCAGCACCCTCATCGTGAAGAATTTCTTCCTAATATTTAATCTAAATCTTCCCCTTCTGATTTAAAGCTACTCCGCCACATCCCATCGCTCCATGTCTTTGTAAAAAGCCCCTCCACAGCTTTCCTGGAGCCCCTTTCAGCACTGGAAGCTGCTCTAAGGTCTCCTTGGAGCCTTCTCTTCTCCAGGCTGAACAACCCCAACTCTCCCATCGTGCAGCATCACACAGTGTGGTACCCACCTCTTGATGCTCCTGGTATTCGCCCTTCAGAACGAGGAGGCAGCAGTAAGGAAAGAAACTCCCTAAAAGATGAGCAGAGGAGGGCACAGAATGTCCATCATCCTTCCAACAGGGATTATCCCATTCAGCAACTGGAACAGCTGTGATGAGCAGAACAGATGCGATACCTGACAGCTCAGGCCAAACGTTGCCACAAGCCTCAGTGGGTCCCAGTTTGGCTCCGATTGCATCACTGGACTGAGCTCCAGGGACTCTCCCTAAGCTTGTGTTGCCACCAAGTGTTTTAAAAACCAAATTCAGCCCAGAAAAGTCACAACCCACCACGCGGTACCCCAGCAGAGCACAGCCCCACCAGCCCTCTGCCTGTAGAGCCTTCCTTTTCCACACGGCCTCTCTCCAAAGATGCTGCAAAACGAGTGCTGCCTCCCTCTCGACTTCCGTGCTTGCCAAAAGCTGACGGCCGCGACTTTGCAGGATACGGATCTCAAAGCCTGTACAGCAGATTATCCCGTTCTATCATAAGAACAGACACCAGGACCCGTCCTTCTGCTCAGCCTCCCCGGATGACGCAGAAATAGGGTTTAGCATCGCAAGGGCTGCATCCACAGAGGAAAGAGCTGCACACAAATAAGGATGTTTGCCCCGTGGAGGGAAAAACTCATGTGTTTATCTTGCAGCCAGGTGTTAAGATTGAGTAGGAATTCACCTTTAGTCTCTACTGACCTGATATAATAATTTCTATCATTTTTCCTGCCTCAAAACACACAGAGAGGGGAAGGGGAGCTGCAGGACCAGGCAGAATTACACCCAGCGACCTCGTCTGACTTCAGAGCCAGCAGGAGGTGGGCGAGATGCCCTCCAGAAGTTCTTTCCAACCTACTTTTCTCCATGAGCCTGCACCAGCTGCGGGATTATTCCCTGCCAAACCACCACGCTGAATAAAACCATTATTACTCACCTTGCATTTGATTACGCAGTGCCAACCCCGAGAGAATCAGCTCCGCTCTGTTCTCCTGCCAGTCTCTGCTGCGTGAGCCAGAGGCAAAAAGGCAGGAAAACATCCTCCCTTTCCCAAACACCCCACGGAAACCTGGGCAGGACAAAAAAAGCCCATCATGGAACCAACTAGATCCGTTTAGGGTGGCCTCTCTGCTATTGGCTCAGCCTGGGGGCACCGAGCCCAGCAGCTCCCAGTAGGGAAATGGGAATTGCAGGTCACTGGGGACCCTTCCCAGCAGCTCCCAGTAGGGAAATGGGAATTGCAGGTCACTGGGGACCCTTCCCAGCAGCTCCCAGTAGGGAAATGGGAATTGCAGGTCACTGGGGACCCTTCCCAGCAGCTCCCAGTAAGGAGATGGGAATTGCAAGTCATTGGGGACCCTTCCCAGCAGCTCCCAGTAAGGAAATGGAAATTGCAGGTCACTGGGGACCCTTCCCAGCAGCTCCCAGTAGGGAAATGGGAATTGCAGGTCACTGGGGACCCTTCCCAGCAGCTCCCAGTAAGGAGATGGGAATTGCAAGTCATTGGGGACCCTTCCCAGCAGCTCCCAGTAAGGAAATGGGAATTGCAGGTCACTGGGGACCCTTCCCAGCAGCTCCCAGTAAGGAAATGGGAATTGCAGGTCACTGGGGACCCTTCCCAGCAGCTCCCAGTAGGGAAATGGGAATTGCAGGTCACTGGGGACCCTTCCCAGCAGCTCCCAGTAGGGAAATGGGAATTGCAGGTCACTGGGGACCCTTCCCAGCAGCTCCCAATAGGGAAATGGGAATTGCAGGTCACTGGGGACCCTTCCCAGCAGCTCCCAGTAAGGAAATGGGAATTGCAGGTCACTGGGGACCCTTCCCAGCAGCTCCCAGTAAGGAGATGAAGTGGGAATTCACAAGGCTATGGCACCAGAGATGCTGCTCATCATCTCTATAGTGACGTGCCAACTCCTGGAGCCTCCATGGCTTATGCACCAAGCAAATTCCCTTTCACTCCTATCATAACCAATTCCTCGCAGGAAATGTTTCCTCCATCTCCCTGGATGGAAGAAAACCCTCCCAGTAAAACCACTGACACGCTGCAGCCTTGGCGGTCACCAGGTTTGTACGCGAGGCAGCCGCCCTGGGACGGGAGAAACCACATCCTTCTCCTTGCTCCGAGCACGGATACCTGGAAGGCGCAGCGACGCGCACATCTGGCGGGAGCAAATGTTTCAAAGCAAAGACCAAACACGCTCAAAGCCGCAGGTGCGTCGCTCAGGTGGTGCTGCCCAAAGGCTGTTTGCACGCCCACAGCAGCTCCAGCTGCCGAGCAGACGTGCTCCCCACCACGTAGGGTTGGCTCAGGGCAGGTGAGGAAGGGCTGAGGATTCCAGGGGAATCTGTGCTCCCACGTGAACAGTGAGAAGCTCCTGGTCCCGAGCAGCCAGTCTTCGAGAGGTTCTGCCTCCCGAGTGGCCTCGAGCTCAGAATCGCAGGAGGGATTTGGACCGGCTTGCGTTACCATGGAGACTGTAAAGACTTAGAGGATGCTAGGAGGAAAATTCCCAGGTATAACCACCCCCACTAGAGATCAAAGGGACCATCTGGAGATATCTGAGGCAAACTGATGATCTGCTAAGTCACGTACCTTCCCAGTGCGCACACAGCCAAGCTGGGGACCCACAGCCTCATGGATCTCTGGAGGATGAGCCTCCAGAAAGCAGGAACACCCCAAGTCATTCCAGTCTAAGCCATCCTCCTTCAAAGAGATTACCAAGCTTCACAGACCGTGCTCCAACACCTCCTCCTCTTACCTCTGCCATCACAGGGTCTTTATCTCCTCCCACCACACCCCATAGCAACCTTTCAGGGTGATCCAACCCCTTGCCTCCAGCCCCAGCCTCTCCCAACGCTCCCAAGCACCGCGTCTACATGGGAGGAGGAGGATGGTGGGCACAGTGCCCACTCAGAACCTCCCAGCTGCCATCCAGAGACCGGCTGATGCCATCCGACAACCAGCCCCTTCAGGCAGCAGCCTGTTCTCAAATCACCCTCAGGAAAGGAGCTGCCTGAACTAAACCAGTCCGCACGACTCCTTAACGCGATTGTTCCTGCAGAATCACACATTTCACGTGGCATCGATGCCTCCTCGGTGCCGCGCATCACACTGTCACACCCACTGCAGCGCCTGCTGGGCTCAGAGGGTGCGTGTGAGGAGAGGCACGGGGTAAGGGTGCCCTGACTCCTGCCCTGGTGAAACAGCTTTGAAGCCTGCAGCCTCCCAGCTCCCCGAGGCACTCATCCTGCGCTGCTGCTGAGGATGGCAGCCAGGTGATGGGCACAGAGAGCCCCTACAGCTCCTTACAGGGGCTGAGATATTAGAATCATAGAATATTTAGGGTTGGAAGGGATCTGAAAGCCCATCCAGTCCCACCCCCTGCCATGGGCAGGGACATCCCACTGGATCAGAGACTCCAAGCCCCATCCAACCTGGCCTTGAACCCCTCCAGAGATGGGGCAACCTGGGCCAGTGTCTCACCACTCTCATGGTGAAGAAATTCCTCCTCATGTCCAGTCTAAATCTGCCCCAGTTTATACCCGTTCCCACTCATCCTATCCCCACAAGCCCTTACGAACAGCCCCTCTCCAGCTTTCCTGGAGCCCCTTCAGGTACTGGAAGGTCACTATAAGGTCTCCTCAGAGCCTTCTCTTCTCCAGGCTGAACATTGCCTCGGCACCAGCACACAGCATGGGAGGTTGAGTCAACTCAGAGGTGGCAGCGGCTCTGCCTCCCGCGCACAGAGCCAAGGCCAAGACTCATTTCCACTGTTTTTCCAAGTCTTGACTGAGATATTGTCACACTTTCCAAACCCCCCATGGGTAGCATTTAGCTCCACTTGCCCTCGTTTTCCCCACCTTACTCTTTACTGCCGGTTACCTGTTACCGTGTCCTATAAAATGCTTTCTCCTGGCTGATCGCAGCCCGACCCTCGCTGTGCACACCCGAGAGCCTCAGCAGCACAGCCACGAGCAAAGCCCTGACGCCAAAAACTGAGCTGAAGCTGCTCTGGAGCCTCACGCAAAGAAATCCCCATGGGGTGGCACCAACTTCAAGAGTTGCACCAGAGTTGGATGTAGGACATCTGACCTCTGGCTCTACAGTTGGCTCTCAGAGACATCAATGCTAAGGTTGAGGAGGTTTTATGTGCTCCATCAACTTAACGCTACCTTTTTGATGGAGCTGCACTAGGAAAGGCACCGCATCAGCAAGTACTCGGGCTCCTCTCCTCACGAGCACCTCCAATCGCTTCCATCAACCAGGGCTGAAGGTGGGAAACACGCTCCACACGCATCTCGGTAAGTACGGCTTTCCGTGTGAGAGACGAGCGAGGCTGGTGAGATAAATCCACCCAGCCCACATCCATGTAGCATCACGCACAGAGCGGTGTCACCGCATGTCACCTGAGTCTTGGAGGGGCAACATTAACAAACAACTTCAGAGCAGGAAAGGAGACAAACTGAGCCAGTGCCTCCTCCGCTGCTCAGTGTCCCAAGGACCCCCCTCTCAAACTCTTTCTTTCCTTAACCCAATCCCACGCTGCTCCCCTTAAAATCGATGATGGAAACCATCTGGGACAGTTGGTTAGAGAAGGGTTTCCAGCATCGTAGAGAGCTGTGTGTGAGGAACAAGCAGTGATTTGAACAAAAACTACTGTTTATCTTTGAAGTGTCTCATCGTGATGAAACCCCTGGTGCTTCCCCCACTGCCCCCTCGGCTGCGGTCCCGGCCCCTCGTTCCCATTAAGACATCTTAGCACCGATCTTCCCGTGAATACATCACTTTTCAGAAGCTGCAGTCTAAATCCGTCGTGAAGAAGCGATGCCGAGCCCTTGGCAGCCTGCGCTGAAGCAGGTAACCGACAGACTTTGATTCCAGACGAATGTAGAACTGATAGAATTTATCGAAGCAAAAAAATCTAACACTCACGTTCAATTGTGGAATTCAACCCGCAGCCGCTGTTTGTTTCTCTTTGAGGTCACTCGACCCGAGGGGGCAGTTCAGGAAGCAGCTCTGGACCGAGGATTCGCTCCGGCATCGTTTAAATGAATTTAGAGTTGAAAATCAGAATGCTTTCCCAAGCAGTTGTGACAAAGCAACAGACGGCATTTTCTAGGCCAGCATCTGTTCTGTCCTGCAGAGTCTGAATAATTTAACCAGAATATGGAAGTTCCAGTGGAACCACGGTTAAGGAGAAACAGGACACACCATTGTTTCCTACTTGGAATCACTAAGCCTTCCCATTTCCCTCCCACCTCCTCTCCCCTCTTCATCCAGACCTATTGGGAGCCGCTCAGATCAATGCCAAAGCAGATTAATTCTGTCTCTTGGCCTCCTGGACCGGCATTCAAACGGCAACAACTCTGCGGTCATCGCACGAGAGAGGACGGATTTGCGTTCGAGGTCACACTTTAAAGAAGGAAAAGGAAGAGGAGTGACATACAGGAGCAGAGGGACTGAGCTGCCCAGGCTGATGGCTTTAGGTGTTCCGGAAGAGAAAGTTAAACCATACGGTCAAGTTTTCCCCTTCATAAACCGAAAACAGGCTGAGAGAGTTGGGCTTGTTCAGCCGGGAGAAAAGAAGGATCCGAGATCTTATGATGACCTTCCAGTACCTGAAAGGGGTTCCAGGAAAGCTGGAGAGAGACTATTCATAAAGGCTTATGGGGATAGGATGAGAGGTGATGGGGATAAACTGGAGAGGGGCAGATTTAGGCTGGACATCAGGAGGAATTTCTTCTCCATGAGAGTGGTGAGACACTGGCCCAGGTTGTCCAGGGAAGTTGTGGCTGCCCCATCCCTGGAGGGGTTCCAGGCCAGGTTGGATGGGGTTTGGAGCCCCTGATCCAGTGGGAGGTGCCCCTGCCCATGGCAGTGGGTGGAACTGGATGATCTTTAAGGTACCTTCCAACCCAAACTGTTCTATGATTCTATGATTACAAGTGACAGAGTAAACGCTAACCAGAGCGTCACTGCCCCGGGCTCTTCACGTTTTAGAGTATTTTAGATTGGGCCACCTGCAACAGGCAGCCTTCAAGGAAACCGTGCCACTGTTGGAGGCTCCTCTTAGTCCTCCCTCTTAGCTATGGATTCGCAGATCTGCAGCCGCCCTTCTCCTTTCCAACCCTGTTCCTAAGGCTTCTGGGCAATAGAGGCTCCAAGCACGAAGCCAGCACAATCACCGCGCTGCCCAAACCCACTTCCCCACCGCCTGGATCCGTTTCCGCGCTCGCCAAGCAGCGCAGGTGGATGGCTGAGCGCAGGAACAGTTTGGTTTCGCTGAGCGTTTTGGCTCTGCTTTCTCTGAGAGGCTGTGCCAGTGGCCGCCTTCACACAGCGAGTGGTTCCAGCATCTCCACTGCCACAGAACCACTCGTGATGTCTTCTACAGTGAACAAGACACCAACAGCAGTCGCAGCTCTACCTGATCTGTGCTCCAGCACCTAACGGTGGCAGCGTGAGGGCATCGTGTTATCCGTACCTTAGGATCACACCTCCTTCTCTCCTCACAGGTCAGCAGAATCTGGAAAGGCCACAGGAGACTCTGGGCATGGGTATAGGTTCTCAACGCCGGCACATCCCTCCCGCAACGGTCACCGAGGTGGACAGCAAGGGGACAAAAGGTCTCCACAGGTTTGGCAAGGACGTAGTGGAAGGAGAGAGGAACTGGAGCAAGCCCGTGAATAAAGAAAAGAAACTATCTGGAAGTTAAAGTGTTTATTGATGTGTTTAAACTTTGTACATTCCCCACAGACCACACTAAGGAGTTTGCAGGTAAATCTGTGCATAGTGGGAAGAGACACGGAAGGGAGAAGAAAAAAAAAAATAAAAGTCACAGGAAAAATAGAAAAAATACACCACAGGTTACCAGAACCTCCAGATTTAAAAAAGCCGTGAGCATTAACACCAACTATACAAGCATTACAAAGACAAGATGGTGAGTGGAACAACACCCCTTCTGTTCTTCTCGGGGCCTATGCTTCCAAGTTCCCTTAAAGCAGGCAGTATCCCTTCCCAACTCGTCCCTCTCTTCCCTCCCCACTGAATTCTGCGTTCATCAGCTCCCAAGGTTCTGATTATTGCAGTGATTTGTCGTTTCTGGGCAAACACCAGTGCCGTGCTCGTGGCCCAACAGCGCCCAAGGAGAGCGAAGGCGCCAAGGCCTGCGTCTCTGAACTACTTACCCTGTTGGTGAGGCAGGAGGGCTGGGGAAAATTAGGAAGTAGTAGCCAGAGGGGGCTGTTAATGCCAGGTGAGTACTGAAGGAAACTGGTTCAGAACGGAGGATTTCAATTCAACACCGGGAACTTCCAAGTCTAGAGCAGAACTGAATCTGGAAGGGGCATGTGCAGAGCCCGGTATGCACAAACCATGGTCTAACATTCCACTAGAATAACTATCAACGAGATGCTAGAAGCCTTTTAACTCCTTGCCTCCAGGGAGTCTGGATTCCTAGAGCCCGAACTGCTAAGCAGCAGGGTGCACATTGCCGGCGTATGAAGATGGGGGGGCTTTTTGGGCTTTTTTTTTTTGCTTTTTTTTTCTTTTTTCTTATTATAAGGATTTTTGTTAGTTACCATTCCCAATTGTTTCCTTGCTTACGCTGTCACAGTTCCTACCCCTAAATTAATCTCTTTGCAACTCCCAGTGAAATTCACTTTAAAAAAAAAAAAATAGAAAGGAAAAAAAAAAATACTGCTTTATATATAAAAGCCAAAATGACTGAAGAGCCACAACCATCTCCTTGTGACAAGGCGGGCTGGTATGAATGACCCTCAATATACAGGTGGTCTATCAGAAATAATAAAAATCAACATTTCCCGTTTTATATATAGAGCTCGGATCAGACAACAGTACAGCGGAACTGGTATTTCTCAGATCATTAAAAAAAAACAAAAAAAAAAGAAAACTACATCTCAGTCAAATATCTGCAATAGATCCATTTTTCCCATTTAAGGAGATTTATATATCATATTGTTATATTATCATTTCTTCACCCATTTAAAAGAATGGAAATTGCAACTCTACAGTAGTAATTATAGTCTTAATGATCCAGGAGTTCTGAATGTAAGATGAAGTCCTCTCAAAGCAACTGTTGGTCAGTAGTTGATCCAAAACGCTGGACCCCTTTGGCCCTCTGCCCTGCTCCTTTCCCGGTCAGGGCTGTTTTATCTTCATCTCATTTATATCTGCATCTGCTCCAGGTATTTGTAGGTGGGGTTCTCGTAGCCGTGGTTTTGCATCTTGCTCAGATGCCGCTCTTCTGGGGTAAGCATTGGGTCAACCTGTAGAAAGACCAGATGGTTACTGCTCGAGGGAGGTACCTGCAGCCCGATTTCAGAGCAACAAGAGCTGACAGACAAACGCTGCACTGTGTCAGGAAGTACACAGTGAAAAAGGTGAGCCACGAAAACTAACTTCCTTAATGGAGCCCCTCCTTTGGGTGTCAACACCTCCTGCCTGCTCTCACCTCCTTGGAGATGTTCTCCACGAGCTAACGGTGCAAATTTCGGACCCACTTCTCTCATTAAAAAGGTCGTTACCATTTCACATATTGGCTGGGCAAAGGCAAAAGCCGCTCTCTCCAGGATCCATTAAGGTGTTGTTAGAAATGTGCATGTTGGGAGTAGAAAGCAGAAGGAATCACTTCTCAGCGTTCAGCCGATCGTGCCGTCTTAACAGTTGTTACATTAGTTGGGAGGACAAATTGCTCTAGATTGACTGACTTGCTCCCTTGCTAAAGATATCGCAGAAAGCTCATTTAGTGCTAAATCCTATCCTGAGCCAGCCAGGGAAGCCTAATTGAATTCCTCGTGATAAGCAAATGCAGCTGTGAAGTGACAGGTCCCAGCACGACACGCCGACGACTGATACCCACACACTAACAAACACACGATGAAGATGTCCACACCCTCAGAGCTAGGACCCACCCAGGGAGGGCAGAGCTGCTGACGGCTGGGCAGCCGCTGCCATCTTCATCCCCCACACACATCGTGTGACTCAATGCTAAGTATTTTCATCCCCGGTGATGGAGCAGGGGTTGTTTCTCACCTCCACAATCCCATGGCTGATGGTCCCATACTGCCTCTTCCTCAGCATCACCAAGCTGATGACTATCACAGTAGCTATGGCAACAGCGATCACCAACAGGCCAATAAGGGCACTGCTGCTGAAACTAAAGTCATCTCGGAGGGAGTTGTCATTATCCTGGAGGGAAGAAAACAATGGAGCAGGTAGACAAAGAGGGATGCGGGAGATGCACTGCGAAATGCAAACCTAAAAGGTGGCCACCAACCAGGTCTTCAACCATCTGTGGTACCAAGATATGATTGGTTACACCTGACAGCAGAACTATTTCACCTCTAAAGACCTCTGTTTACTGTTGACATTGTTATGCAGAAAGACCACTCTGTCTGACCTACCAAAGCAGCGTCAAGGCATCAAAGCCCAAATTCAGTAACACACAGGAATTGAAATCCTGCTTTAGTAGTTTGCTGATCTCTGGACACGGTAGCCACATACATACCGGCTCATCCACCAGCCCACCGACACGCTCCGCGTTGAAAATCATTTCCTTCACATCAAGGGTTTCATCAATTACCTGAAAACAGTCACAAAAGCATTTTATGAAAGGGGCCATTCAAAACTGGTGGGAGAAGAAACACAAAGGCAAATGAAATTGTTAGGTTTCTTCTATCGCTTTTTGTTGCTGCAGCAACTGCCTCACCCTGCGTTTAGACATCTGATGTTGGGGAGGTCAGTCCTCACACCTGATGCCTTATTATACAATGGTAAACTGATTATTATTGGGCACCCTGGTCTAGTGGGATGTCCCTGCCCATAACAGGGGGTTTGGAAATAAATGATCTTTAAGGTCCCTTCCAACCCAAACTATTCTGTGATTCTGTGAGAGCTTTATAGTAAAGGCTGGAACCACCCACCACCCTTTCCCTGTGCTCAGCAGCGTGGGATGCTCTCCAGCTTTTAAAGCCACCTGAGGCAGTACTGCACCCATTTGGTTGTCTGCACTACATCAAACTAAAGACCCAAAAGAAGAACCGGGTGCTAGCCTTGGACACAGCATCTCTGCCATGTAGGATCTAATCTGTGGCTTTGAAACTCCCTAAAGTTGACCCTTTCTTTCACCAAACCCAGGGAACTGAGGCAAGGCAGCCGCCGCTGTCACCCAGTGAATTCTCACACTGCACGCAGAGCCAATACCTACTGGGTCGCTCACCTGCAGAAGTAGGTGAAGCCTTTCTTGCCATGAAAAATAAGTGGGAAGACAGAATACACCAGCATTTGGTGTATTCCGATGGCAAGCTACCTAGCTAAAATAAAGGCATATCAAAAGGTCTCTCCTTGATAAAGCAGTTACTAAATCCCAGTTCTCCAACTCAGGCTGCCAAAGATCTGCATCCCTCTCCTTCCCTCACCCTCCCACCCTTCTGATGCTAATCAGTATTAAGAGCCTACAATAGTCAGAAAACTGACTCCCCCACACCATATGGATAATGAACACACTGACATTCTGTAAGCAGGAAGGAGACATGGAAATAAGCCACCGCTATTAATTAATGTCCGCGGCAGGCTTTGCTTTACAAAATAAAGGTGGAGGGCTCACCACATTTTCATCCACTTTGTTCTTGCTGTTAATCACTTTTTCTTCTGCGCCGATCAGCCCGTCCAGCTCGGTCATGCCAGAACCTGCACCGAAAAAGCAAGGCAGGGAGCGTCAGTCCACTCTCCGTGACGCAGAAGAAGGGTCACCTACTCTGTGGAGCTGCCATGGCTAGTGCGATTAACCGCTGGTTATTAACCTGTCTTCATGCTCTTGTGTCAGAAAGGGAGCTGATAAACTACACTAGTGACAAGTGATTGAGGGGGTCTGTTAATGAGGGAAATGAGATGCAATGAGAGGAGTAGACAAGACTCACCACAACCGTGTAAATCCAGACATTTCGTACCATTAAGAGTTGCTGTTAGAGTGCAACATGTAAAACAAACTGTGAGTGTGCAGATCTCCCTGCCGGTGTCACCCCAAGTCACCACCGCCTCACCGTGACCCCCGTGACAGAAACACACATCCCGTTCTCTGCTGAGAAACAGCGTGAAGGGAACACTTCCAACCGCACGGTCAGCATCACCCAGGCTTTTCAAATCAAGTGCAGCAGCAAGCGCCTCAGGAATGAGACTTTCAAGGTCACCCGACGCGGCTCTGTAATGAGCTGCTGTCCCGTATCTGGCACCAGCCCAGAAACGATAAATCCCAGGGCAAGGGAGGAGCACAGAACTACGCCAGTTTTTGTACCAGAACATCACTCACCCACTTGTAGGCTGAAACTAGCTCAAGAGAAGAATATCAATTAATGAAGGCAGCTGTTCTGCACAAACTGTTTTGATCTGAAGCGTTTATAAATAGATCAGATCAATAACAGAAAAGTCTGATGCAAAACACTCAGACCTAACATAACACAGCGAGTTAGGAGAACGCCAGCTTTCCTTTACCAGTAGGGACAACGTCACATCCTTCACAGCACCTATATCTGCCCAGTGCAAAAGTAGGACACCAAAGCCCCAAACCTACAGCGGGGTCCTTCCAACGAGGAGTGTGAGGTGGGGAAAGTATGGCTACAGCACTTAACACTTCGCCGATGACTGCAAACCCCTCTCCGCAAGCTGCTGAGCTTGCAGTTCGCCCAAGACTTTATGTCAACTGCTGCTGCAACTGGCACTGTGTTCTTTGATGAGATGCAAGGAAAGGTTAGTTGGCTCCAAGGCAAGCTTTTACAGTGACAAGCTTTTACTGCCTGAAAATGCCAAGGAAACGAATGTTTCGCTCCAACTCTTCCCAAAAGCAGCATCTTGGGGTTTAGTGCAACCCCTTTCCCTATACTGTTCTCTGGAGACAGTAATCAGATTCTGAGCACAGCCAAGACTGCCAGTCGGACTCCTCGTGGCTGTCAAAGCGGGTCATGTTATTGTGAAAGTCAATGATGGGGATTTTCTGGAGAGATTGGCCACAAATAGTTCTCTAGTTTTTAGAGAACTACCATGTCAGCTTTTGGCCTATGGCTCCTCAAGTCAATTCTCAGGAGCCAACACAACACAGTCCTCTGGACTGAGAGTTTGGCTGCTGTGCTGCACTTCGCCCTTTGTCACAGAGTGCTGCAACAAATAACAGACCCTCTCTGTTTGAGCTCTATGCAGCTCAAAGGCAGAGTTTAGATTATAGATCTCCCAGGGGAAAAAAATACATATCTGAGCAACCCCCTCTCCCAAAACTCCCTGGCAGCGCTCATGAAATTCAATGGAAAGGGAAGGGAGAGAAGGAGCAAGTGCAGGATATGGTCTCTGTCCCTAGTTGATCAGGAATTCTCCCATTTGCCCAAACGGGGAGACCCAGCCTAGATTTATCATAGAATCACTAAGGTTGGAAAAGACCTCTAAGCTCATTCACTCCAAATGTCAGCCCAACCCCACCATGCCCGCTAAACCATGTCCTGACATATCACACCCACACATTTTTTTAACCCCTCCGGAGATGGAGACTCCAGCACCGCCCTGGGCAGCCTCTTCCAATGCTTCATCACTCTTTCAGTAAAGTAATTTTTCCTAATATCCAATCTAAACCTCCCCAGGCCCAACTTGAGGCCATTTCCTCTCATCCTATCACTTCTTACTTGGGAGAAGAGACCAACACCCACCTCACTGCAGCCTCCTTTCAGGGAGCTGCAGAGAGCAGTAAGGTCTCTACTGCAGCTTCCTCTTCTCCAGGCTAAACAATCCCAGGTGTGTCAGCCGCTTCTCCTCATTTTTAATTCAACAAAATAGTCATCTAAAAAACCCCAACCCACCAAACTTAAGGCTGTCCCACTTCTTCCCGGAGCAGCCAGTACTAAGTTAGCTGTACATTATTCCACAAGAGGGATGAAGGTGACTTACATTGGTAGACAAATGCTAATATGAGAACAGTTCCGAGCTATCTGGCCTTCACCATGCTACAGAACTATTTGTGTTCATATAAAATGGTTATTAGTAAAATCCTTTGCTCTCCTTTGAGACTCTGCACAATATACTTGGAACCAAAGGCAGATTAAAACGCTGGGTTCACTCTCCACCCACACCACTCGTACCACTGGCCTGCAAAAGCATTTTAATTGTCAACCTTCCATTTCTACTTCAGGAACCAGAGCTGTGGCAGCAGATCAGCCTGGACTGATCTTTACCTGAGGCTGTATCGCTAACAGAGGAGTTCATTTAACGCCAATATTTCTACGCCGCTCTTAAAGCCGACGCAACCCCTTTCGAGACAGGCACTGAGTTACTGCAGAAGTAATAATAAGCTAAAGGAGAAATGGATCATCACACAGGACTTTGCTAGGATGGAGAAATGCTATGTGTGAAAAGGTGACACGAAGGAGATCACAAACACAGAGAAGGCATCTCCTAATTTATCTGTCCCAAAGCAGCCGTGCTCTGTAACTCTACGAGGACATTCGGGCAGGAAGCCCAGCCTACGCCTGTTGCAGCACTCCCATTCCTGGTTCTGGGCTGCCATCGGAGAGCAAGGACAGATTCTACAGCTGGCAGCACTTATTCACCATCAGCACCGCAAGGCTTATTTTGAGAAATGTCGAGTATGAACACATGAACACATGTGCAAAGGACCAAAAGACTGCAGAGAGCCTGCGCGGCCCAAAGATGCTGCTCCACGCGCTCTGAGAGACCTCGCGAGCCCATCAGAGACGAACACACACAATCGATCGGGTGCTCAGACCAGTGATTTTCTTTAACGCTAGGCCTAAACAAGCAAATTGGAAGTTACCGATCTAAATGAGAGCAGGGAAATGAAGATAAAGGTGAGTATGAAACTAAAATGAAGCTATCAAACACACGGAGAAGGTAGGAGAGTGATCGAAAGCACTGTGAGGGAGCAGCTTAGAACCAACCTTTTTTCATTGGATGGTACAAATCCGGCTGAGGATCTAGCAGGAGGGAAAACAAAAACAAAAATAGCAGAGAAAGGAGATTAAGAGAGAAAGGAAAAAAGGCTTGCGCATGATTTCTGACTCAGACCCTGGGAAAAGCTTTTAGTCTACAGCTTTCTTTAAGCTCAGGACTCTCTTCAAGGGTTTTTAAAATAAATACACACACACACCAGCTGTCAACACCCGGTGACACAAAAAATAGAGATATACATATTTTAAAAAAATAAAGAGAATTCCTGCAGCCCTTCAGCAGTCACAGCACAAAGACTTAACACTACACGAGAGCATTTTGGTTGGAAATTAAATCCAGAGTCAAGGCACACAGTAACAATTTAACACTCCTGCAAAATGGAAAGAGAAAAAACAACTCTGTAAAGAGAAGAATCAGAAAATGAAGACAGCAGCTCGGTTACCAGTGGCACTGCCTCGTTCCAGAGTCTGAGGGGCACTGCTGGGGCAACTGCTTTGCTCTTAAACCACCCAAAGCGATGGAGCTTTCTGTTCGACCTCACTGAACATTTTGGCTTAGAAAGCACACATGTTTTGTAAAGCCAGGGAATCCATTGTTCAGTTCCACATACCTTCACTTTCTGTCAAGGCTGGGAAGGTTTTCACCTGGAAAGGACGGAAAGGTTTGCCCTCCAGGGGAATTTCTTCGCTCTCCTCAGAGCTCACTTTGACATCCACCTGGGATTCAGAAATGGAGGATGTGAACTGATCCATGTCTGCACGTTGCTCCTGAAGCAGCTCATCTGAAAGGAATGAGAGGAAATATTACACAAACGGCATGAGGCCTGGCAGGAGCAGAAAGGGGCAGATGGTTTGAACCGAGCTGAAGCAGGGCTGCAGGGGAACACTGTTCAGGGCTGCCAGGTTACCTCATCCTGCATGCTCTCAATCTCATCTGGAATTCTCAGTAAAGGCGTTGCCCAGAAATACATACAAATATGGGCCAAGAGGTTTGATGTGGCAAGATGGGATTAAACTCCTAATAAAGCAGGAGAGCATTTGCCTATTTTTACAGATCTTTTACATCACCCTTTGAGAAATATCTTTGCTGTTCTGAGCGTAGCTGTAGTTTTCTAAATGGACAGTAGAAGTTCTTAGGAACAAGTTATTTTTGACTGGCAGTGTTGCAAACCTAGAGAGGATCTGCCCCGCAGCACCTAAGCCTAAGCGCCAGTGCTTGTTGCTTAGGGAATCTCAACGGAGCGAGCAAGTCCACTTCATTTGATGCAAAAGCTTGTAGTCTAACAGGGTGGCACAGAACCTGGCACACAGAGACACTCACCAATCTCATCCTGGATTTCTTCAGCCACATATGGCACTTTGTAGAGCAGAGATAAGCTTTGATTCATCCGCTCCTCGATCACATGGAGATGTGTCATCACCTGCAAACGCACAAAAGTGTGTTGGAGCAGGCAAAGACTGTCAGAACCTTGACTGATACCAGTACTTCACTTATTTAATGAAATATCTGCTACTGGTGGACCTGCTGTGACCCACAACAGAGTGGGACATGGGTCCATCTAGCCCAGCTCTCCGACTGATGCTCTCTAACACATCCTGCTTCAGTGAACCGGCACTTCAACGTGGCACACTTGGTATTTTGGAGGAAGGTTGGGGTGAGAGAGAGAGGATTCAGCCAACTCCTGCTGTAACCAGACGGTATTTCCCACATGCCAGAAACGGTCATAATTCATTTCCTGGGGCAGCTACATGTAAGTGCTTTATTAACTGGATTATCATTCCTGACTGCTAGAAAAGATAAAGGCAAAGGGAGCAGACAATATTATTTATCAATCCTGGTTTCAAAACAAAGGTGCCTTTCAGAACAACGGTGGCACTACATTTGTCTTACACCCACTACACCCTCTCATTGGCAGCAGCACTCTCCCTTTATTAAAGAAATAAATTTAAACACTGTGGAACCTCAAATTGCTCTTCCCCAGCGTATTAAATTCACTGGTGAAGTCAAGCCTGACCTGAAGAGGGTGCTGCATAATCAGGGATCACACAGACCAAGAAAACATTTATATGGATGGCCAAATGCTGGAAAAAGCTAAGGAGCTGAATGGACCTGTTTTACAGTCTGACGTGTGCCTGACCTTTAAGAGCAAGGATGAAAGCAATTTAATTTTACATGTGGCAGCTTGTCAATCAAGGGAATCGACTGCAGAGCTTAAAGTGCATCTGAAAAGTAAAGCGAATGGAAATTGAACTATACCACCCACATCCCTCGCATGTCGATTTGTTGACACTGCAGCCTTCAGAATGAATTAAAGGCTGTT
Organism: Cuculus canorus; assembly: GCF_017976375.1. NCBI lineage: Eukaryota > Metazoa > Chordata > Aves > Cuculiformes > Cuculidae > Cuculus > Cuculus canorus. Next base: position 2,070,268 of record NC_071423.1, read on the forward strand.
TAGGTTTTAGCTTAAGAAAACAGTTCACGCACTCCCCCTTGGGCTTTGGCAGCTTCAGAACAAAGGGTCAGGGTGGACCGTGCTTGATATGCTAAGCTGTCTCTGAAAACGCTATCACATATTCCGCATCGCAAGCTGAGCATCAGCGTGCAAATACAATTGCTACTGCTCTGTCTGAGAATGCGCAGCTTCACAGGAACCACAGAAGCGGCAGCAGCAACGTGAGAGCCAAGGGCTGAAGGCACACTGCTAACACCCAGCAACAACACGGGACCAGGCACATCCAAGGGTGAAGTTAGCTTCTAGAAAATCCCTGCAGCACTTCTCCACGCCTCACCAGAGGTCATAGCAACACACTCCACTGCCTGTCTTCCTCTTAAACCAGACATTTCCATCTACTGGTTATACAGCCAGGTAACAAAGCTGGTTTTTCCCAGTAAACTGGGACTTGTCCGACACTGATTACATTCCTTTGGATGTGATTGCACACTCAGTTCTCTCTGCTTCACTCCGAACTCAGGACACACCCTTATGAACAGATATTTAGTGTTAATAGGCCATTCTTGATTTGAATCTTAGGCCTTTCAGTACCTCTTCACCATTTTAGAAATAAAAACAAGTATCACGATACAATTCAAAAGATTTGTGGGATATCCGGAACCACTCTTTTAAGTACAATGGTCAGGTCTGACACCCACCTGAAGTAGCATATTCACATTTTCCTACACACCAGAAGGAAAATTACTTTCTGGCTGTTTGGAAGGAAAATCTATTGCAAAGGCACAAAATGAATTCATCAAAACAGACTTTCTGATAATGGTAACATTGCTGATCAAGCGCCTAGCAAGGGTTACGTGTTACGCTTTGAAAACAAGGCAGCAACTCTGCAGAGAAACAAGAGAATGCCCACAAACCCAAACCACAGGCATCCTGAAGAACAGGCCTAATGAAAGGAACACAGCAAGGAAGTCTGTTCAAGGGTGACCAAGGTTCCAGCAAATAATATCATGGGTGCTTGACCAAAGGAAACACAAAAACGATACCGAACTATTACTAAACCCTTAGACTCTTCATTGTCACCAACAATAATTCATGTATAAGCCAGAGTTCCAATTCCTAACACAAAGGAAAATCGTACAGACTGGTGGCAGGCAATACGCTTAAAGGTCTCTGCAAAGGTATGAGAACTTGCTATAGCATCCAGCAAACCAGTGCGAGGACTTGACGCAAGGCTTCTAAAAGTCCCTGACAGTCAGGGCTGGGTAACAATGCTTCCCTTGATAGAAGCATTCTTATACCTGAGATTTCATCTGTGCAGCCTTTTCTGGGTCAACTGCCAGGACGTGCTGGTAATGGCGGATGGTGTGCAGACGGTCCTTGTTCTCCGCACGAACGTAGCGCTTCAGAGCCTGCAGGATGCGGTGGGGCTGCAGGATTTGAGGAGGGGAAGAGTTCAAATCCATTTGGTTCAAATAAAATTCACTGCTGAGATACAGCACTTCAGAGGCGAGCCAGCTTTGTTACTGGACAGATCAATCACCTGCGCTAACCTCTTAGATATTTCCTTTCTAAATCAAGTCTGTCTCGCTCAGAACAGTATGCTTAGGAACACAAAACAAAGCAGAGGGGTTTTGAACCAGGCAGAAAAGTGAGTCAATTAGGCAGCCCATTGCTAGGCCTTCAGCACAAACTGCCATGACGGAGAAAGCTTTACTGGTATCCTATTCCCAGTTTCTGCCTCGACAGGATACAGGTAATCTTCATTCCCACCTTCCACCCTACCCAGTGCTGCCCTACTGTAAAACTTCATCACAATGGAACTCACCCGCGGCGGGTCAGCCTGCAGGGCAGCCAGGTAGTTCTCCAGAGCAATCCGACGGCGATCATTCAACATAGCTTCCACGCGAGCCAGGTGAGTTTCCACAAGCTGCTGCTTCTCACTTGCTGCCTCCTTCTCCAGAGATTTCACCATTGCCTGGAAGTGCTGGAACAAAGAAAGGAGGCTGCATGCATGAGGGTCACCTATTCTCAGTCACGTAACCCCTCAGAACAAATGGAACCTGTCACACCACGTGTCCTCAGCATTTACAGCAGGAGAGAAGGGCACTGACAGATGTTGACGCAGATTTCACCTCCACAAATTCAATAGTGACAATCTGCCTCCAAAACTTGCTTCGCAATCCCTTCCAAATGTCTGAAGAGGACACATGGCCTTGCAGGTAAAGATTGTGTTGAAGTTGTGCTGAACTGTACTGACTGAATAGCAACAGTATTAGGTCTTTCCCTCAATCCTGCAACATGGAAACAGGATGGATCCCTTCAGCCTAGAGCTGTCAATCTGAATTCACAAATATTTACGCAGGTATCGCATGGAGGATCAGTGCATCTTCAGCTCAAACCTCTATCTATTCTATTAGAAAAGCCATAACCTACATCTTCAAACGAGCCAGACTCCATTTAGCATTGGTATGTTTCATCAGAGATGATGGAAAACTCCTTTGGACTTAGAGTGGCTTACATTAAAAAATGCAGAGAGATCCACATTCCAGGATAAAATCCAAAGGGCTGGAGTCAGCCACTCAGTTGGATATGGGTTTGAGGGAACTTCGTGGAGTTGTCATGGCCAGAAGAGCCTGCCCCTAACAATCCCATACTGAGCACATCCCTGATTAACTTCACAGTCTGACTGAACTCTCCGCATAAGGCACAAGATTGGCATTTTGGCAGCGAACCAGTGGGATCTGCTGCCTAAGTGGTTTTCACTAAGCCTGCCCGAACAGGAAATGTGTGTCCGGAGAGTCAGGGCCAATCTGAACAGGGCTGTGAGGCCACCAGTTAGTGCAAAATCAGCCAAAGGTCTGAAGTTACAGTTTGGCTCTGCTTTTGACCATGCCTGTGGGATGAGACAGCTTCCTTCTACTGGGCACAGGACAGGACCTGGCACAGTATCGGATCATCTCCAGTTTTAAGAACAAAGCACACAATTGAATCAAATCTCCTCTAAAAGGCAGCTGTTGACAGAACAGGAAAGCTGTTCTTCCAACCCAGTCGCCTTTTGGCTTTGAATATTAGCATCTCTCATTGAGTTTATCAAGAAGATGAAGGCCACACATCAGTAACTTTCCTCTTTAAGTCCTTCACCCCTTACCTGAATGAGAGTCTGTCTTTCTGCCTTGGGGAGATTTACAGCTTGGTGTTCTGCTTCCTCCCATTCCTTTTTCACCTGGATAAGAAAAGGACAGATCACATCAACAAGACACAGATTTATGTCTGATCTTTGCGAGCTAACCCCTTCACAGGCAGATCCTTGTACAGCCCAGCTAGGTTTTGAAGGCACAAAACTGCTGCTGTGGGGCTTAACGCTAGAACTTAAGCCCTCTGGGCAGCAAGCCAAGTGTCCCCCCATGATTCGTCTCTCCCATCACTTTGAAGAAATTAAAATCTAATTGCCACATCGTGGTCACATTGCAAGAGACACACAGAAGGTGGGTGACTGGAAAGGAAGCCAATTCACCATCAATTTGTCCAGAAAAAGACATGGGCAGTAACTCCGCAGTGCAGCACAAATGACTAAAGCTATAGACACTCACCCGATCCATGCGGTTGTGGTGTCTGACTTCCAGCTGCTCCTTCGCCTTCTGGAAGCGGGCATGTTCGTTATCATCAGCTGGGGTTTCAAAGTAGACATCCACATCATCAGTTGGCACTGCAAAGAGAGGGCAAGGATAAGCAGAGGTTCAGAAAACTGCGATCCTGGATTGCAAAGGGCAGGTAGGGAGAAGAATCCCCACATCTGCGTAATTAACAACCTGGCAGACTTGAGTTTACCGAACCACCACCTACCAGGAGTCTCGTTTGGTCTCTTTAAGCTGCCAGTCTAATGCACACCACCACCAGCTACATCCTCCCAACACCACAGTCATGCAGCAACCAGCGCCAGCACCTCTCGGTCTTCTCATCAGTTCTGGGACGAGCATTATTCAGCTCCAGCACCAGAACCACTTGGATTGCAGAAAATAGAATGTGTTTTCTCTTCCCTTTCACATTGGCTTTGGATAGTTTAAACAACATTTTGTGCATCAGCCGTTTGTTGACAAGCTGGCTCCAGACATCGTTAATATGATTAGGGAGCTTGACAATGAATGTGCACAAAATGCTACCCAATATTTTATACTTCCAACCTACCTTCCCTACCAGATGCACCATGCAGGACTAACAGGCAACGATATTAGACAAGACAGCAACAGAAGGAGGCTCAGTGTGACACATTGACTTGTCCAATAAACTGGATGGTTTGTATCTTTAAGACATTCAAATCCAACACAGGGAAAAATAAAATTTCAGAACTGACAAGTTCAAGCACCTGCAGATTCCACAACATGGGCTCTGGACTCCATAAACTGCAGTTCAGGAAACGTTGAACCCAATTTCTGTGCTACAGTTTTAGAAACTACACATCCCAGAGTCCTTTCTGGAAGGATCTATGGCAAACACTACGCGCTCTGTTGTTGCCCTTCAGCAGACAGAGGGCAGAAAGGGAAAGGTACGGCAACCTTTCATCCATTTGAGTTATTTGGGTGGACAAAACCTCCCACGCATCACTGAAAGACAGGATGTGTCAGAAAAAATTTACCTGGCACTTTAGCATGAATACAGTTTAGCAGGAACCTGAATCCAGGAACCTTTGCTCTAACCAGGGAAGGAGGATTGAACAAGGGGGAGGAATTACTTGATGAAATAATGGCAACACACAGCACAGGCATCACCGCTGCGTGCGAGAGACAACGTCAGGTCAGTGCTGCATTCTAGGCCTGCCTATTGCCCTTCTGACCAAGCCTGGACACAGAAAACTCCCTTCCCAGTCCCAAATCCCTCTGGAACAGGACAAACTTTTGTACAAAAAGCTCCTGACATCCGCATCTTTTATTTCACCACTTCAGTCAGATCAGCCCAATCTAAAGCACTTGCGTGAAGCCCATTTTGTAAACAGGATTATGGCTGTACAGTCAGACTGCCAAGCCCCAGATAACACAAAAAGCCTTTCAAAAGGCTTTAATGGCAGCTGAAGTGGAAGTGCTGGAGTTCAACAATAAGATTAATAAGGAGGTTAAAATGTTTTTGGTAGTTTTATCATCTGACATAAAAGCCAGTTGAAACGGATGCCAAAAACCTCAAGCTCTCAAAAATGCAGGGATTGAGTCATGATTCATATTTCAAACCGAGCTGAAAGTGGGAATCTGAATTCTATACCACTTCTCTGATCTTTTTCCAGAATACAACAGCAAGAAAATGCCTACAACCAGGAGAATGGCCAGTAGCAGCCTGTTGTGCAGGACCGACTGGTCAAACATATGTACGGGTACACGACTGGGGAAAGCAAGTGCTTCCTTCCATGTATTTGGAAAAAAGCCACTTACGGGAACAAGCAAGCTATGTGTTCACAAGACGTTCACGACAGCCCCTGGTCCCTGCGATAGATCTGGAGGAGGAGAACTAAGCCCTTAGCAAGAGCTCCAAGCCAACAGTGAGCACAGACAGCAGACATTGAGAGCCACTTTCCCCAGGAAAGCTCACCCTAAATACCTAGAGAAATGGAGACGAGAGGAGACTGCTGCAAAAGGACAGACAGAACCGCTGCGGACACCAGAACCAAAGGGATGAGCTACACACGCATCCTCTCTTGATCGAGACAAGGAGGAGACACCAAACGCCAGACAGACAGCACTAGCTGCAGAAGGGCCAGAGGGGGCAGGACTTACTCATCTTTTTACACACAGCCATACAATACTCCTCTGACTCAAAATTGTTCCTGTTGCCTCCGCAGCCTCCATATATAAAGCGAATGCATTTTCTCTTGTTAGGGTCGAAGTACCAACGAGGCATCACAGCCCGGCAGGGCCCTGTCATCGCCTCCTGGGAGCAGACAGCTGTGTGGAGACGGGTTAGAACATGAGCTAGTGAGGAGCACAGGCCTTGCCAAGCGACTTACACAAAGCAGTGGCGGCTCTAGTTCACGCTCTCTTCTGAGGCACTAGCACCGGCCCCAGCATCGCTACTGCACCAACCAGAGGGCTTTTGTCAGTTTTGGAGGGGGATCTTTAATAAGGCAAAAGCATTCCTCACGAAGTTTGCCAGCGAAGCGCCTGCGTGTAGTGCTTTGGAGCGAATGCGCAGCAGCAGGCTACACCAGCAGTTGTCTCAACATGGAGCTCTCATCTGCCAGAGTGATTTCTGCATAGCTAGAGGCTGAAACAGCACAGCTCTATTTTGCTGATGCCACAGCGTTATGCCTCGGGCGTCCCAGTGGTACAGTCTCCACTGTATAAAATCAGCATGATGGAAAGAAATCCCATTAGGGCTGCTTAAAGCAGTCAAAGATGTCCTGTTCTGCTGCACTCTGCCTGGATAGATGCTTCGCATCTTAAAGTGAGGTATAAGAGCCAGTGAAATGGCAGGCTAAACAAAAGGAACACGACTGCCAAGGTTTTTTAGTTTGGAAACATCTATACACTAAATATTGAAACTCCAGGTAGCCACGACACATGAAGTGCCTCACAAAAAGCAGGCGATACAAACAGCTGGGTGATTCTGAGGCAAGAGAACAGATACGGTCCATACGTTAGCAACCGTTTATAGCACTTCTGGTAAAAAAAGAATACGTACCCCCAAAACAGACACCCCGATCACACTGTTCCAATTCTGTTTCCACACCTGCAGATCTCTAACAGTCCTGTACATGTATGAGCTAAGCCTTGTTTCAGCAAGCAAAATTATCTGCAGCATGCTGGCATCTTACCAAAAAGATGCAAGAACTGCTGGCAATGATTCGGTGATCTGTAGCTAATTGAATTTCATTCTCTCTCCCCTCCACCATCCTCTGCAGACACTTCTACACGAAGAGTACAGGGCAGGGAATAATGCTGAGGCACCCCACAGTCCACAGATGCCCTCTGCAACGGCACCCATGGTGTAACAAAAGCTACCACGAGTGCAGCAGATCTCACTACCGCTGGAAGGATTTATTACTCATAATAAAACTGGGCCAATTGCGCTGGCTGGCTTGCTTTCATGAAAGAGAAGGGGTTGTGCAAAGCCTATTTAAGCATCTTCCTCAACCTTACACAATCAGGTGGCACCTTTACACCACCTCTGCAGAGCACAGCCAGGTACTTCCAGCTTCCTTTTCATAAACTGGTATAAAACACCAAATCCGAGATAATCACCCCAAACCAGGATTTTAAATTCACAGAGTGCCCCAAATGCCTTCCAAAATTAGCCCACGCAGATATGGTTTTCTGACTCAACAATGCACCTTCACCGAGGTGCTCGTTCGATGTGCCGAACACTGGGCGTTCTGCCAGCAGCACTGCTGTTTATCTGGAAACATATGGCCCATGCTCTAGAGAGTTAATTTCAGCACTCGAAACACGAGCATCATCAGCTTTCCTGTGTTTGCTAACTTATCTGGCAAATAAAACTTCCAAGTGGCATTTATTGACTTGATCAAAACCCCATCACCAACTGACAGCCAACAAGAACGCTCTGAAAGAAGGAAGAAGCCTGCAGGCTAGAATGTGTCTTACATTTCATATCGCTGCTGACTTCTTTTTCAGAGACAGCCTTGTCGCTGCTAGGCTCAGTGGGGGTCTCTTCATTATAATCATCAACTTTGTAGCTGTCATAATAATAATCGCGGTCTTCCACCACGTCCTCCTCCTCTTCCTCTTCATCTTCTTCATCCTCATCTTCCTCCACAGCTGTTCCTGTGACTTCTTCTACACCAGCCTCTGTAGGGAACTCACTGAAGGGATACGGTTAGGTTAGGGGGTGAGATAAGGCTCATCACTTTGCTGCCAACCTTTGTTGCACCAGAATAGCGATTTCTAACATCTGTTCTAGAAACACAAGAGGTGGGAAAAATAAACATACCAACTATTGATCAGCCCATTCACAGGACCTCCCGGCTATTACAGGAAGACATTCTGGCTTAGCAGTGCTTCCTTGCATTTTCTCACCAGTTTCTTTTCAGCAAGTGAAAACCTGCCATATCTGAGGGAGGTCCCTATGGTAGCAATCAATCTTTTTGACTGCCTATGGGATGGAGGGAGCGGGGCTGTTTAACTCCTCCAGTAACAGGAGCACTGCAAAGTCATCTGCCCTTCCGCAAGGCTTTTTCAAGCTCAGGACACTCCTTTGGGAAAGCCAAAAGCACAGAAATTCTCCTCTTAGTCCTCACCACCAGGGAGCTGCTGCGTGAAATTCGTAACAGCAAGTCCCAAAACAGCGCTGTTAACATCTGTGACAGTAAGAACCCACCTTTTGTAAAGGTCATAGTCTTCATCCTCGTCTTCGTCCTCCTCCTCTTTGGACAGCGCCTCATCCACAACCTTTGTCTGAGGACAACAAACGTATTCTGTTCCGTGGAACTGGTCAACTCCGCAGGGCAGCAGCATGCCGTAACTGTGCAGGATCATCCCTTCTGTCAGACAGGCCTGAAAGAGAAACCGCCAGCTCAGCATCAGGCTCTTGCCTGGGTAAAACTAACGTTTGCCTATCATAGATACCAAAGATGCTACCGACGGCCTACATTTTACAGCAGAAAGACAACAGCAACATATGACCTCAGTCTGAACACTGAAGAATGAATTTGAAACCTGTAGCTTAAGCAAAATCCAGTCTCAGACTCAAAGCCACGCTATGCTTCTTGGTGTTAACGTAGCAAACGCTCCTCAGCCCCTAACAACCACTGATTTGTCAGCCTGGCTGTGTCCAGGAGAAATAACGTTTTGTGCCAGCTCAAGGAAGAGAGTACTCGAAAGAAACATAACTGTTGTTTGCTTTTCTGGGCTGGCCATTTCATTAAACTTTATCTATTAAAATTTATCTATGAAACTTTATATTGCAATAAGTGAATAATTGCTAAAATTTGTGTCAAGATTATTTTAACATGTTGTAGATGAAAATCAATCAGATAATTCAAGAAAAAGCCAAATGCAAACTGTGATTAGACATGATGTCTATAAACTTCTCTCAAGTTAAGGAAATGACATGACTTTGTGGTGTCCCAGAAAAGAATGAAGTAAGGAAGGCTTCACTCTACACATGAGAATCCTTCTGTGCTTTGCTTTGTTACAGCACAGATGTAAAATGAGCCAAATATGTCTGGAAAAATTCTTCAACCACACTGAAAACAACTGATTTTTAAATTTGCTAGACATTACCAAGTTTGGCCTCAATTAAAAGGAGACTCCTCTAGCACAGATTTATTTAGATAGGTTTTTGCTGCCAGGACTTTAAAAAAAACCAGGAATTTTAACTGGTGCATCCTTAACCTCATCTTTACAAATGGTATCACAACTAAATATTGTGTTGCTCTTCTGCTCCTACAAAATGGAAAACACGTATGTTTCCTCCTGATCTCGTTTTCATTACCCTCAGCTGAAATGGGTGCGGAGAATTTGAACAGTTTTGCTAGTCAGATAAAAAAAAAACCACACAAAAAAACCCCCATGGGCGAGATTTACTCTGAGAAGATAATCCATCTCTTATGTAAAACCTCCACTAATCAGCCACAATGAAACTCAGCTTGTCCCCAGGCAAGCTCCCCGCACCAAATCCCCGGCAGCAGCAGGTACATTTGTGCAGAATGTGCAAGCAAAATAGGAAAAATCCTGACCACTATAGCTCTACCCTGTAGAGAAGGATGAGCTTTTGGTTAAAGTAATATCCTTGAGACCTGATTTCAATTCTGAGCTCCATCCCAGCGTATGATCTTGGGCAAGCTACTCAGGACAGCCTTTCAGGAGTGAAGAATAACTCAGCTACCTACACGGATTATTTAAGTCACTCACGTGCTCATAAATTGTTTTTCCACTGCCCCAGCCCATAGACGGAACGTGGGAGTAACAGACCCCAGAGATAAGCACTGTTATGCTCCAAGACCACAAATGGAGAGATCCAAAATTCCTGGATGAGGAATATTCCTGCCGCAGCAGCGCAGTTACCTCTTTGGCCACGGTGTGCCAGTGCTGATGGCTCTCACACACATCCATCCGCTCCTTGTGGAAGAATCGGCACTTCTCTGGAACCAGCAGGACATCGCTAACAAACTCGCCCACTGAAAAACAAAAAACATCCATGGTTCCCTTGTCCAACTTCCAACAAGAAGCAAAGCCAATATGGGAACTCCCCCACTGCACACTTGTGTGTAAGTGCCTTAAACACCTGGAATATTCTTAGCAGGACAGGGTCAGACCAGTGGCTTTTTCTGCAAATTCACAGAAAAACAGAGCCCCAGAGTTTCCAAAGTGAAAACTGGAGTAGGGACCAACACTGTGTGAGCTCTAAGGATGAACCAAAGTTTACAGCACAAGTTAATAGTTGATTGGGGAACAATCCTTGAAAAGATTGCATCTGCATATGGAAGTTTTCAAACTCCTTAATCGCTGATCTCTATGTGAGCTGCATCATACCAAAGCCCGTTCATGCTGTCTGGAGCTGTAACAGCCTGGAAATTTTTATATACCACCAGCGTTATCTGTGTTTTCAGTATCTGGTTATCCAAGCAAGTCTTGTTTGCTTTGGTTTTATTTTGTTTCCAGGTGGTTTCATTCAGGATCAACTGCAGCCCAATCCCTGACAGGGACAGTCCTAACCAAAACACAGAGGGCAGGAAAAATAAAACTATACAGCCCAAACCAGAGTCAGCAAATACACTGCAATCCAACACTGAGAGAACCACGACCTCACAGGCATGATGAAGTTCTGGCACAACCTTAAAACCAGACTTGCTTTCGGAAAGGTGGGAGAGAGAGAATCAGCCTGCTCTACAGACTCTGTATTAGCTGGACTTAAAAGCTATTTAGCTTAAATTTCCACCACAGCTCAGCTTGGTACCAACACACATGAAATCAGTGTCACAACTACACGAGCATTGCTTGCTCTTCTCTGCCCAGAATCCCTAACGAGCACTGTCACTGGAATCCAAAATGTAAAATGTTCTCAAAGGTGAGATCTTTCTTTCTTTCTTGCAGATTTAAATGCTACATCCACTACTTGCAAAATAAGGAGATATCTGCATACTCTGACAAGACCACGAGAAGATCTAAAGTCCGACTCTTTCAAAGCAACATACCTTGCACACATGACAAGCGGGGCTTTTAAAGTCAGAGGAAAACTTTTTAAGTCAAAGGCCTCATTTCACAGGCTCTCTGGAGAGCTGAATGATTTGTCCAACCAATCTTCAACATCTTCTCAAAATCAATTTTAATATTTTGCATGCCAGGTTTTTTTGCAGTCCCTTAGCACTGGTACCAACGGCTCATGGACACTTCTATGCACCATACATAAATTCAGTAGATTTAGAGACAGATTATCCAATAACGACTGCAACATAATGAAAATGACTAGCAGCCCTTTCCAATTAGTTACACGTTAAACCAATAGACACAACAGAGGAATGATATTTTCCCCATTTTCTTACCCCAAAACAGACCAGTTTAGAGTTTCAAGTTAATAATCTTCCCTCCTTCCTTCTCACAAGAAGTTTAAATGCTTCTGATAAAAATGCTAAAACTGATCAAACTTTAAAATCAAGAGATGGTTGTTCAGGGGACTGAGGGCAACTCCAACTGATCAGTCACAATATTCAGTACCAAAGAGCAGCCAATTAACAGCTATCTCGAAAAAAAACGGAATCCTAGCCAAGAGGCACAGAGAAGGTTGTCTATTCACCTCGGAATGGAAATCCTTACACACTACGCATTACACATGGCTGCCCCATCCCTGGAGGTGTTCAAAGCCAGGTTGGATGGGGCTTTGAGCAATGTGATCCAGTGGGAGGTGTCCCTGCCCATGGATGAGCAATGAGGCCCCTTCCAACCTGAACCATTCGGTGATTCTAGGACGAATGGACACCTTCCCTATCAATGGCCACTGATGTCAAAAAACCAAAAACCTTTCTCCTTTTCCCAGAAGGTCAGAGCAGCATAAGAGGAGTTTCCCTCCCATCTGGCAGCTCAGCCAGAACTGTTAAGTCTGTCTGTCCACACCTCACCAGGCTGGCCCCGCTCCCATCATCCTATTGTTACCTTTATTTCACAGCTCAGTGGCACTGCTAATGGGTTTTCCCCTTCCCCCCCCTTCACATTTAAAATACAAATAAACATTGGTGGGGGTGGCAGGAGAAGGTTCAGCAAGAGAGAGAGAACAAGAGCCAACCTGCTTTAATGTTTCAAGGAAGACACAAGCAGGAATGGGAATAAAGAAACACAGCTCCACTATCATCAAAAAGTCATACGCACCGAAAGAAACACATCGGCTAGTCCTCACAAGCAATGTGAGGATCACTAAAAACGACAAGTTTCATACACGTATGGCCTCCTGATTTGCAACTCTGACCTGAAAACCAAAACTGCTTTGAAGGCTGGGCCACAGAAGTCAAAACTACTGTGAAACTTTAACAGGTAGTTTAATGCTTACGAAATTTTAGGGCAGTGTCACTAAAATCAGCTGATTTTTCAGCTGGGAATAGGCTTATAGAAGGATCACCTCTAAAGGAGATGACTCCTCATAAATTCAGAGATCATGCTTTCACCCTTATTTCCATTAGAAGCTCGCAGTATGATCAGCTGGGTTTGGTTGCTTCTCAAACCCAAATTTCTACATCTATAGAGAATTGTGTCTTTCTCCCAGGATGTGTCCCCACCCCATCTCATTTTTTACATAATGCTTTACGATTGCCTAGCGGAGGGCGTTACACAGAGGATAAGAGAGCTGCAGATTTGCACGTGTTCTCCCATGTCAAACCACATCCTAACCTGAGATACAGATACAAATCACAGAAACCGGTTCCCACTGGATGTTCCCAGCAGTCAGACTCTCCAAGATTGCACAAGACGTCTTACAAAACCAGTGGGTAACTGAAAGGAGATTCAGCCAGATGAAACTAAGCTAACTACTAAGAACCCATGCAGTGCAGCACAATGTCAGGTCCAACCTGCGGCTCAAAAGCCAAAAGGTAAACAAGCTAAACACGTCACCTGATTCAAGTGGCTGGATAGATTCTGGAAAGCACCATGAAATCCATCACGGTTTATCTCACACTCTTTCACAGTTCAAAGTGAGGACATGGGATACAGCTGCAAGTAGCAGCGCCTCTTTGAAACAGCAAAGTTTAAATACAGCCATTGAAACAGAATAGAGATCTCTTGCCAAGACCAAAGCAGGAAGCCTGAACACACTGAGCATTCAAGTCTCCAAGGCAACAAAATATTAAAGCTCCACAAAAATAGGATCAGAGTATTAAATCCTGAATGTCTTTGTGATACTCAAATACAATAGCCTTCAGGTTTTTATGGCAGTTGCAGAGAGAACAGGGATTTCTTTTCCACACCAGGCACCATTATTCCACCACAGCTGTTATCAAGCTGTCGATCTGTTTGAGAAAGGCAGAATTCCATCTTGTGGAAATGTTTCAGTAGAAGCTGGATGTAGAAATGGCAACCTGATAGGAGAGAATCCTTACAAACTGGGTCATTCTTTCTGGAAGATGCCAGGAGGGAATTCTGTTCCTCCCACAAGAACACACAAACATCACACCAGGCACTCACCCAGGCACTTGTAGGGCACGACAATGTGAGTGTGGTCCTTGCACTGCTTCTTTCCTCTCTTGCACCAGCTGTCGATGCTGACGGGCTGATTGGCTTCCACCACATTTGTAATCTGCAGGTCTGGATACATCTGTTTAATGAGACACAGAGACAGGTTTCTCTCCAGAAAGGACCAAGAACGTGCAAAGTGACTCCTAAGCAGAAGCAGTGAGGCTAATTCTCTACACAGGAACAAGTTCAAGTTTGCACAGGGACACGTATTCTCTTTTGGATCAAGCTTACAACAGCTGAAGACATAAAAAAGCCCCCAACTGTTTGTCATACAGACAATGGAATGTGTCACCGCTCCATTGCAGCAGAAGGAAGTCAGGTCAGGGGCAAGAGCCTTCATCAGCGTTAAGTTGAGGTGTTTGGCTTTGCGTGACCATAGAGGAGGAGTATTTATCTGTTCTATATTCTGCCTGGTGCAGCAGAATATCCTCTGGAAGAGGGCAATCTCCAACAAGTAGGGTTCAGTAACATCTTCAGACTCTCCTGTCACTTGTCAGGCTATTAGCTCAGGTTTCCTTATGCCTGCTCCATTCCTGATGAATTCACATGATCCCTACGTCCTGCTCAAGTTCTCAAGCTCAGACACTGACTTATATTTAGGCTTCCGCTATGTAAACCAAGTATAGCCTCAGTTTTATCAGCCTTGTAGAACAGCTTTAAACATTTTCTAGTCCAGACACAGTGCGCTCTACCATTTTCTCATTTAAAAAAAACATTCCTTGTGGTATTTTACGTGCCTGTCACCTCGGAGGAGCAGTTACAGACACTTACCAAGGCCAATACGCCACGGTGTATCTGAAGCACGCTGAAAAGGGATTGTTTTTTGCAATGAAGCATGAAGAGCCTAAAAATACTCTCAATATTTCCATGAAAATATTTTTCTAATATTCTGGCTGACCTGAACACATCACCGGTAAGGACACAGCCACGTTCTAACTAGAAAAGGTGTCAGGTGCCATTTGCACAGATACAGAGCTGGTTAACTGGCTCAGTGGCAGAACGTTTGAAAGAATCCCTGTGAAGACAGACACGGGTACCTCTCTGACTGACAGACCAAGGACCTTCTGGGGCAGTGCAAGCTGATCTACATCAGAGGTGACTCCTAAGCCCCACCACAGCGTCCTCCTTGTTCTTCTTGTGCTGTAACACAGCAGGACAGCTCAGGGAACCAAGCTAGTCAAACGCAGGTTAGTCTCCTGCAGGGTTAATTTGCTATCGACCGGCTAAATGGGAATTCCAATTCCTTAGCAGCAGTGAAATTCAGGATCACACAGAAAAACTCACCTCCTGGCAGTACTGCAGAATCTCTTCCTTTCTTCCAAAGCAGCTCTTGGTCCCAGAAGTGTCAGGTTCCCATTTCCCGGTCTGGATATTCACGTGCATATTTAGCTTCCCGCAGAACATGGCAATTTGAGGCTCTGCCACTGCGAACCCTGTCCCGGCATTGGCTGCAAGAGCCTGTGAAGACAAACAAAACCAAAACATGTTGATTGCTTTATCTGATGGAAAGCAGAACAACTCACAGAACCAGAAACCCTCTGGCATATTCTCGAGAGGTCCCGCTTAATCCAGGTATCTGTGGAGTCTTGCAAACTTATTTTTTAATCGTATTCCTTAAAGCCCGTGAGCCCACACCAATTTTTCACCAGCAAGTTTTGTTTTTCCAAACTCTGATCGCAGAGCAACAGCTTACAAAAACAAAGCGTAATTCACACTGAAAGCCTGTGCCCACCACTGATGTCAGAAAAATTTAACTTGATATTTGAAGATAAATAACTAATAACTTACGGCAGAAGCAACACTGCGACGTTACACTCGCAGCAGGTACTGCTACTATTAATAAAATAAATAATTCCAACTGCACAAAGCCTGCTTAGAGTTGGAAGCCATACGTTTCTCCCCAGATCTTCAAATATTTGTGGTAGAAACACCTCAGCTTCTTTCCAAGCATAAAAGTAAAGATGACTTCTGTCGAACCAGAAAAACACAGCTGCTGCAACCCACTCCTTGAAGCCTGTTGTCTCTCCCTCAGGGCACTCCCTGGTTTCCAACACGTGTTCTGTCCCCTTCCCACCCTTCACCAGCAGACAAATACCAACAACACAACCCACATTCGGGTCAAACTGCAGACCGATCAATGAAAACAAGGTCAGGTTCCCCTTCTGCACTCTTGCTGGCTGACCAAAATAAGAAAAAGGGCATTAAATTAAATCGCAGAGTTGTTTCTTTTCTGAAAAGACTGAGTGGATGGTGGGAGCTGAACACCCTCTCCCTACATAACCATCAGGAAAAGGGAAAAAAAAAAAAAAAAAAAGAGAAAAAGAAAGGAAAGAAAAGAAGAGGAACTACTCAAAACCCAGACGAATGCCTAAATCAAAAGCTCTTTCGGGTGTTTAGTAAATTTAAACCATTTCAACTACATTGGACAAGGCAGGTTAGAACCAGCAAGACACAGAGGCTTTGGGGCACCGCCGCTCCATAGCTGCTTTTCTCCTGGTAGCAGCCTTGCCTCAGTATTCAACTTCCCAAGTACTCAAAAGCCACGTATTACTGCAGGCACTGTTCGTCCCCTCTTGCCTTCAGGTCCCCATCAACTTATATCAGTACGCGTATGCCTAAAGCAAATATATGAGAGAGAGTGGAATTCAACGAAACAACCCCTGTGTGCAGCTCCTCAATGCTGGATACTAGGAAAGAATTAACTCCATCATAATTAGCTCATTTCTCCCCCTTCTCGTTTGCACACAAAATCGCTGCCTGGAGATAAGGCATTTCAACACTGGGAGAGTCAAGGATTGTTCAGTAACAAAAACACAAGGCTGGTGCTTAAGGGATAAGACCGACCTGAGACACAAAAGCATCAATTCACACCTTAACTTCAGAAAAATTACCCCCTGGCTGTCAAGAACCATTCAACTACACATCACTTTTAAGAGAAACAGTCACATACAAGTGGCTTACCATAATCCTCCCACCCAAGAGATGCTCATGAGTACAAGTTTTAGCACAGATCACAAAGCAATGAAATATTGAACTACATAGCACCAGTGTTGCAGTAATAA
Organism: Cuculus canorus; assembly: GCF_017976375.1. NCBI lineage: Eukaryota > Metazoa > Chordata > Aves > Cuculiformes > Cuculidae > Cuculus > Cuculus canorus. The sequence continues at coordinate 2,086,991 of NC_071423.1, forward strand.
AATGCTTCCAAGTTCATCAATACTTTTAAGTTTAATGTAGGTACAGCTGTTGTCTCTGCCCTGAGGGAGAGAACAGTTACGTACTGGAGTTCTACAGGTGTTCCGACGAACACACCAAGCTTGGGTAACAGGGTGGAAGAGCTTTGTTCCTTCAGAGATCAAATAATTTCATAAACACGTGCTTCTAACAAGTGCTTACCAGTACCACTCAGGAAAACCCACGCTTTTACGCTGCCCTCCTCACTGCCAGATCATTTCTTAAGAAAAAGACAAACCTAGAATGATCCTTCCTACCTCTATAAACACACACGCAAACTTCGTAAGAGGGCCTTTCATGTCTCTCCAAACACCACTTTGGCACCAAAACCCACTCTTCAGAGAGCACAAGACTTGACACGTTAAAGGAAACCATCCACAACACAGTTTTGTTTTATGACAATGCTACAGCTACATCCAAGATTCAAGCCGAACTCTGAAAACAACAGAAAGAAATGCAAGACCAAGTATGCACAAAGCATTAACCCCTGTAAGAAGAATACAGCGCATCAAAAGAGAATAAAATGTACGTGTTACGAAGAGTTTGGAGACCATTAGCGTTGCCTGTGCTTGAAATGTGTTCTCTTCAAAGCAAACTTAACAAGGATGCAGCAGAACAGGGTAAGTGCGCAGGCAGGTGAGGTGCAGGCTGCATCCCGAGAGGCAGAAACATCCATCTGTAATCCATTCATAACAAAGGCTCCTGTTCAAACACATACCAGCCTCCTGAAATCATGCCCGCCCGTCACATGCTGACGCGAGCCCCTGAGCTCCTGTTTGTTTTCGCCGCTCTCGGGCCTGACACCTCGCACAGTGCCAGAGGTATCACTCCTTCTCCCTGGATCGCTCAAATAGCTCGCATATCAGGCAGCGCTGTTGCCGTAGCTACCAGAACATGCTAAGCCTCAACTCACAGCTGAACAAACGAGACTAATTACTTGCTTGATTTCATCACTTTTAATCAAATGGAAGAAATCTTCTCTTGAATCGCACCGTTGAGTAAGGTAATGAACTCTGATATCCCCAAGCTGGATCTTTAACCCCATGACCTGCTGGATAAGATTTTTGATAATGGGCTTCAGTTTTCCACCACTGAGAGTCCGTTCCAGCCAAACACATCAGCTATTTAACGCAGGATTTCTAGCTCATTCTACCTGTAATGGGAGAACATAGCACACCCAATTCCACCTGCACCGGTGGAGGCTGCACCTTTAACACCACTTATTCAGCAGAGCAGAAAGTCACCTACAAGAGTTTTTGGGGACAAAGTCTGTCTCTGTTGCTGTGGTGTACAAAGAGAAAAGCCGATCACTCAAGCTGACGGTGCCCGAGGTCAGCGAGTCGACATTCAGGCACCATTCTGCTGGAGAACACGTAAGCCAGCACGAAGCCTGGGATAAAGCCATGTCCTTCGTTAAGCTCTTCAGCACTGCAGAGAATTCACCCATTCCACATTACAGAGGGATAACAAACTGACAGCACGTTTTTCTTTGGGAATTTCCCACCCGTAAATGGAAGCAGCTGCCTCTTTTAGTGCTGGGGACCAACTATTCCAGCTCTTAAATAAGCAGACTGACGGCTTGGAGGGGCAGCACACACATAATAGAAGAGAGCTCACCCAGCTGTGTACATCCCTGGAGAACAGTATTTTAGGAGCTACTATCCTATTAATATGTATCCATAACATGAAAGCAAGATGAATGTTATTTGGGAAAAGACAGTTACATAAACCATTACTTTCCTCCCTGGCACTTGCACTTACAAGATGTTTCATGATAAATTCTGCTCTGCCTTTTGGTATAATTCTGTTACCCAGTTTGCTTTCCAAGACCGAAGTAGTATTTGATTCAACAAACACATAAATCTCTAGCCAGTTAACGTCAGTTAAATTCCTCACCCTGTCACACAGTGCCTGATTTATGGACCCAAAACACTGGAATTCAAACCTCTAAATCTTCTTCTCTGAGGGAATTGTCTCTGGATGAGTATCCAACCTTTTACTACTCCCTTCTTCCACGCAGACAGCAGTTTGGTCAGTGAGCTTTACCTGTACACTCCAAAAAAGGGTCAGGCCTTTTCTTCCTACAAGTATCCACCACCTCAAAGGAGAGATGCTGGGCATGGCACAGCACAACAACATTCTCGAGGGAGCATTTCTGTGAATTTACATGGCTTCTGCTCTATGGGGCGCCTCTGCTTCAATGCTGGGAATACTAAAGTAGAAATTCCTATTAGGTTACATAAATATTTGACACCTACTTCTGAAATGTATGCATTTCTGGTTCAAAAAGGCATACACATGAAAAACACACTCATTTTCCTTGCTTTGTATTTCCAGGATCTGCTAAACCTCATCACAACATAGCTTACCCAGCACGCTCTCTATTCAGCTGTTTGAATGCTGTTCAGGAAAACCTTTTGGTATAAGGGCTTCAGGATAGAAGAGTGATCAGAGTTCCTCATTTGTGAAGAGCTGTTGTTCGTTATCTTTCATAGAAATTAGTTCCCGAGAGCCTTCCCTTACAGCGCACAAGTATCCACAAAACATCAAGTCTTCTGAATCACCCGTGAGGTCAAACATGACAGTAACCTTGCTCATCTGATCAGATTAGCCAGAATATAGATTTTTATTCCAGCAAAACCAGAGTGGATGGGAGCTTAGCAGGAAATCTTGGATTCCCTTTTCATTTATGGCAGAGCTGTTCACGTGACGTATTGCTTCCAAAGAAAACCTAGGCAGATGCATTACAGAAAATCAGTCTCCCAGCCAGCACATTTGGTGCAGAAGGGCTCCAGGGCTTGAGGAATAGAGAGAGCCTGCTAGGAAAACTTGTACTGCCCCTGCTCTCCGCAGGCTTCCTCTGCAGCAACACAGCAGCCGCCCTGACCGGATTCAACCATGGAAAACGAAATTGCTTTAAAACTGAAACTCCACTCTCTTAGAATTTATAAGCTGCTGGAAAAAGCTCCGATTGTGAGTTGCACCGACGTGGTGGCCAGACAACAAGGATTAACACTGCTGAGGGCATCCACTGCCGCAAAAGAAAACACACGGCCTTTCAGGATTGTCTGCAGGTTGGATCACAATCCTCCGCTCACAAGAGTTACAAGTACTGCACAATGATTTGCTGCTACACTGACAAAAATGCCAGGCAGGACTTTGAAAGATTACTTGCGCTGTTTGTTTTTAATTAAGCAAAGCCCTTCGAAAGCAATACTGCTTATTAAATCAGAATGCTCACGAACCACAACCTGAACTGCAGAACATGCTGTTCAGCACAGTCCTTATCCAGATGATTGCGCTTCCAGCCTTCACGTAATTAAAGAAAGGAAAAAAAAAAAGAAGTTTTTATGGATTTCTTTTAAAAAAACACTTTCTACTCTACCTGGAGGGCAGCACAGGGGTGTCAGCACCACAACTCCTCCTCCGGCTGTCCAATACCCACAGGTAAAAGGGTAGGAATTGAACTCTTGCAAGACCACTGAGGAGTTCTAACAGCTCCTTTGGTACAAAAATGAGTCTCACTTCCTTACCAGTCTTAACGGCTGCCGCTTTTAAATGTGTGACTATTGTAAATTTTCACCCTTGGGTATTCTAACTTCTCACCCTTTCCTAAACTGAAAAATCAGTACGTGCATTTGTGCAGGGTCTTGACTGCTCTGAAGCTCAGCCGCACCCTCACGTTACTGCTGCCTACAGAGCTGAAGTCCATGAGCATCTCTCCTTCCACAAGAAGCCAGGCCCTGGCAAAACGAAAATGAAAAATCAAGGAGAGATGTTGCAGTCCCACACTCCATCACTGCCACCTGAGGTGAAGCTGAAGCTTTTGGAAGGAGAACGGCTGGGCTGGAATTGTAGAGCTGAGCCCTCATGGATCTCGACCTGCCACACAGCCCTTAAACATCAGATTCACTGCTGTGAATCTCACCTGTGAATTAATGGTTTATGGCAAGCTAAAGTTCAGGAAACCAACACTTCAACTAAAAAGTGAGGGAAGATGGCAAAGGGACTTTATGCACAAGAACTTTTCTGAAGAGAATACTTAAAATTCCCTTGGTTTTGGATTTATAACTTGTAAACAGGAGCAGAGCTTTCAATTCATGCTTCAGATTGTGTTTCATGCTTTGTTTTCCTTAGCTTCCCTTCCTGCTTTTATTCAGCAGATAGGTGGCTTGAACCCAGGAAGGCTAATGAATGCCTGACGCAGCAGGCACTAAATCTACAGACCAGCAGCTCATCCTAGCTTTATTGCTTTATTTTTTTTTAAATTGCTGATAATTACAATAATGCACGTGGGCAGAGGTCCAAGACAGGAAGAATTATTGTCTGCAGGCAGATCTGGTGTGAGCTGATAATACCAGCCTGTGTTTGCTTTTGAATTTAAATGGCAGAAATCTCAGCAAAGCAGTCTCTGGCTTACTTTAACTTGCTGGAAGGGGTGGAGTTCTCATCTGCTTGTCCTTTATTGACTTTTGTGGTCGAGGATTCTGCACCAGCAGAAAAGTGGAAACCGATGCAGGAGCTGCAGTGCTAGCTTGGGTGCAGTTTATATTTAGAGCGCCGCTGTTTATGGCTCACATGCAGCCTCCAGCACTCGGAAGTTCAGCAACAGTAATCCATGTACTCGCATACGTGCCAACAGCAACCACTTAATTCCACAGAGCAAAGCATTGCCGAAGCATGAAGCATTCCTTGCTGCTTTTGCACCTTCCTCCACCTTTCTACAGGGAAAAGAGGAGATTTCCAAGTACCCGTGACTCACAGGCAGTCTTTTTGCCCTTGGAACTTGTACTAATGAGGTAGTAGATTATTTCCCCTCCTCCTCTAGTTTATCATGCTCCATAAACCAAGTCTACATGAGTCATTGGGCAGATAATCTGCCTGTCAGACATCTGCACTCAGCAACTGCCACATTCCGATAGGGAAAGCAGCACTGCAGGCAGTACTGGTGCAGAGCCAGTCTCAAGGAGCAGCGATCGAACTCAGGAAACCCACGATTCACTCTAGTTTTGCCTTCCCAAAGCTGTTTGTGTAACATGGTTGCCTTTGGCATCCATTTTTCTACCCCTAGAGAGACAAAGTTCAGAATAACCGAGTTGGAACATTCCCTGAACAAATGTTCCTGTCCCCAGAGCTGCATTCTTTAGAACAGATTAATTGATAGGCCTCCAGCTTCCAAAACTCACGCTTGCGTGCAATGGCTAGGACTGGAACAGCTCACCCGAAGAGCAACCCTAAAATTATAGGAGTGAGAAACGAGGTGGGCAGAACTATTACACATTAATAACCCTTACGCAGAGCACAGGTAGGACCAAATGTGCTGAATCAGTCAGGCTGCGTCCCACTCCTCACAAGGACATAAGAACAATTCTCATGCAAAGCACCAGACGGCTGCACTTCCTTTCCTTATTCAGCAGCGGGTCTATTTAAAGTACCTTTTTTATGGAGCGATTCTAAGTCACGGCACACAGAGTCGGGACCTATTTATTACTGGGCTAAACTCAGGCACAAAGTCAAGCGCCTCATCTGAGGTCACCTGCCAGCAGGCTCAGCCCAGTGTAATCCTCCACTCCTCATTGCTCCGATCTGTGTCACCATTCTGCCTTGCACAGAAAGACTCATTCCTGCTCTCCCACATGAATTATTTGGGCATCTGAGCCACAGAGACTCAAGGTGTTGTGTTAGCAAGTGAAAACTTCAGTTTAAAATTCCAGGTACACTGAACACCTACTAAAGAAAAAGCCTGTGGGGCTATTCTGCCTTCCTGGACGCTCAGAAGGGAGATCCAAAACACAATGTAGGAAAAACTGCTATGATATAATAGTGTTTCATTCCAATTAGAGAGAACATTGGACCCTCAGCTCTCACCAGCTTTCGTTACTGATCTGAGTTAATAAGAACGATCACTGTTCAGAGCAGAAAGGCTCTACTGACAGCAGCACACGTACACAGAAGCGCTGAGATAAGCTATTTCGTAAGGGACTTCTCTACATGGTTTGGTAATGAGCCCTTTCCACCTTAAGGCACTTCAGCAACACAAGAGCTGGTGAACATAACGACTGTGGTTACCAGGATACAGAGATTCCGTAATATACAGGAAAGTACATTTACAAAATCTTCCATCACTTCAAAGCAATTTGTTCGAAGCAAAAATAACTTCTGCACTAAAACTCTTCACAAGCCACACAAACAACTTGTCCTCTGGCTTTCCAAGTGGACAACACTGACAGAAAAGGGTAATTTACTAATATCAGGTAAGCAAACCCCAAACCTTTACTATTGATTTGAAGTGACTGAACATTCCAGAGGGGAAACCAAACCAAACCAAACCAAACCATCTCCCTAGAACAGCACATTTGTTCTAAAGATCTCGTGAAGCTCACTGGGAGCTTCCCAATAAAGTCTGCAATGGTGAAACCACTGGAGGAACCTGCTGTTCCTCCGTCTGATCTTGCAGCTCACTACTCCGGTGACTCCAGGTAAAAAGGCTGCCCAGGTTGTGGTTTACCTAACACACGATAATCCAAAAAGCAAGCAAGAAAATGAAGGGCATGTTTTAACAGAGCTTGAAGAATTTGAAGCAGCAAGGAAAAATACCTCGGAAAAAATGCAAGATAAAGGAAAGATAACAAGTGGGAATGCAGTTTGCAATGCAGTTTGGGTTTGGTCTCAACCAATCATGAGCTCAAGTATCCTCCTTTTAGAGATGTTGTTGACTAATCACAGATTGGCTGTTTATGTTCACAGACTGCAACTGTTCTGGAATGCAGTAAAATACTCACTTGGCATCTTAAAGTCCTGCACTGGGCTGCACATGGACTTCCCTACAGCACACAGGAACAATAACAGGCACGCTCTAACCATGCTGAAGCTCTGTGGGTCACGCTAATCACTGCCCACCCCCAAATGAATAAAACCCCAACTAAATGAACTGGCAATCCTGCCCTCCAAGCAGTCCAGATGAAACTTCAAATCTGGGAGAGGAAACCACAAGGTTTTTAAGCCTTGTATTTCCAAACCATGCTAATGACCATCCTCTGAAAAGAGGAAACGCACAGCTAAACTGCAGGGCTGCTTTCATCTTTGCTGCTGCCAAGGGTGTGCTGAGCCAGACCAAAATAAGATGTTACCAAAAGAAACGAGGGATCAGCCTTGCTGTTTTCCTTGTCCAAACCGAGGATATGTTTATACTTAAAACTTTCAAAGCTCTGTTAAAAGCACAGATTACTTCTATACATTACAGGTCTCTGAGAATAGTCTGCAGTAGATATTACCCAGAAAGGTTAACTTAACTCTAGCTCTTATTAGATATATTTAAGAAATAATGCAAACTGGGATTGTAAATGAAAAACACCTCCCCACGCACCTTCCCACACACCTCCCACTATCATTTATTCTGAGAACTGCTTATGGCTTGTTATGGAGCATCTTTCAGGCAGCATATTCCACCACTGCCCGTCTACAAAACAAAATCCTTTAAGAACCTTTCAGAAATCAGTCCTTTAAAAAACCAAATCTTTGTATTTGCTGTTCAAAGATTGCCATCCTAATGGTCTGAGTTTATTTAGCTGCAGTAAATGCAATTTTTTTTCTTAAACAGAGAAGTTGAACATAAACATGGCCCCAAGGAAGTTCAGTTTTCAGCCAGCTGCTTATCAGAAGTTCCTACTGTTTATGGCTAAATAATAAAAGCAAAAGGACTTAGCAAAACCATCTCAAATTCCCACCAAAACCAGTTCTTTCATTCTCCAGACTGCAGTATTTTTGACCCCAGTAAAGAGCAATCAAGCTGAGGAAAGGCTGCCAGTTCCTTCCACTAATGCTGGCAACCTGGAAGCACACAAGCCAGCCAGCGCACAGGATAAGGAATGACAAACACTCCCTACTTAAGCAGCAAAGAGGCTGAAGAGTGGAATGGCTCAGAGCAACACCTCATACTTAAAGTCAGGTGGTGAGAGCATTCCCTGGTTACTTTTAAGCTTGTCACCCAACAGCCAAATATTTCTCAGAACGATCCCAGGACCAATAGCAGAATTCAGGCTCAAATCTCACAATCTCCTTCTTCACAGAATCACAGAATCACACAGAATCACAGAATCACCAGGTTGGAAAGGACCCATTGGATCATCGAGTCCAACCATTCCTAACACTCCCTAAACCATGTCCCTAAGCACTTCATCCACCCGTTCCTTAAACACCTCCAGGGAAGGCGACTCGACCCCCTCCCTGGGCAGCTGTTCCAGTGCCCCATGACTCTTACTGTGAAGAATTTTTTTCTGATATCCAACCTGAACCTCCCCTGACGGAGCTTCAGGCCATTCCCCCTTGTCCTGTCCCCTGTCACTGGGGAGAAGAGCCCAGCTCCCTCCTCTCCACAACCTCCTTTTAGGCAGTTGTAGAGAGCAATAAGGTCTCCCCTCAGCCTCCTCTTCTCCAGGCTAAACAACCCCAGCTCTCTCAGACGCTCCTCGTCAGACGTTCTCCAGCCCCTCACCAGCTTTGTTGCTCTTCTCTGGACACACTCCAGAGCCTCAACATCCTTCTTGTGATGAGGGGCCCAGAACTGAACACAGTATTCGAGGTGCGGTCTCACCAGTGCTGAGTACAGAGGGAGAATAACCTCCCTGGACCTGCTGGTGACCCCATTTCTGATACAAGCCAAGTATGATACAAGACTTCCTGAAGTCCTGCATCCAGTTCTGGAATCCCCAACGTGAGGAGGATATGGAACTGCTGGAGGTCTAGGAGGCCATGAAGACGATCTGAGGGCAGGAATACCTCAGCTATGAGGACAGGCTAAGGGAGTTGGGATTTTTCAGTCTGGAGAAGAGAAGGCTCTGAGGAGACCTTAGAGCAGCTTCCAGGACTGAAAGGGGCTCCAGGGAAGCTGGGATGGGACGTTTTACAAGGGCCTGGAGTAACAGGATGAGGGGGAATGGCTTTAAATTGTAAGGGGGAAGACTGAGATTAGACAGTGGGAAAAAATTCTTCACAATGAGGGTGGGAAGGCCCTGGCCCAGGTTGCCCAGAGCAGTGGTGGCTGCCCCATCCCTGCAGGGGTTCCAGGCCAGGTTGGATGGGGCTTGGAGCCCCTGATCCAGTGGGAGGTGTCCCTGCCCATGGCATGAGGTGGAACAGGGCTTTAATGTCCCTTCCTACCCAAAACATTCCGTGATTCCACAATTCTTCTAAATGAGAGGATAACAGCGAACTTGCACCTGTCCCACAGAGTCCCACATCTCAATTTAGATGCCCGACACAATAGCAGGGCTGAATGACAAAATGCCTTTTGAAGCCCCCTGGAGTTCTGTCAGCAGCAGGGTCACAGACAGCGAAGAAAGGACCTCAGTAATGGCTTAATGGATTTCACTTTTTTACTCTTTAAAAGCAATCCTGACTAATTTAGTAGCATTTTATTTCTGAAGCATTAATTTATCAGCTGGGGTTTAATAGTTGCAGTGCCATATCATAGCCAGGCTAGCATACCAAAACTCTAATGGATATATTAAACAGCTCCTTTAAGGGAAGCTACAGATCTCTACTTAGCATAACTGCTTAATGCTATTAGAAAATTAAGTAGTAGTTTATAGCACAGACTAAAGCCGGCTGGGTCCAGATCCCCTTTACTGATTTTGCTGATCCAGAAAATAAAACTAGTTCAACAGAAGCCAGCCTAGAATCTCAAATACTTCCAGGCTATTGCTGGTTTGTATGCTGTACAACCGCACCTGACGTCTATATGCTGAGTGTCACAGCTCTCCAGTCTACTGAGCTGTATCAGGTTGTATCACAGCGCATGGAAATAAAAAAAAATGGGAGAACTGATTTTTATTTCTGATAAAATGAGATTTCAGCTCGTTAGCAATTTTATCCAGGTTTCAATGGGAAGAATGAGCTCGGCGTACAACGATACCTCTTTCCTCAAGGTTTCGTGAAGCACTTCCCAGAAGTTCTCAAGGTAGGGGGTACAAAGCAGGTCTTACTTCTTCTCAGTCTACTTAGCTGAACTACAACTGACCATTAGATCAGTGGAAGAAGTCATAAAGCACAGCTGCATACACCTGATGGCCAGTTCTTTGATGAGCTTTAAGAAATGTGACACTTCAGTACAGGCTTTGGAGTACAAACCCATCATGGGCTGAAAGCTTTATTATAGACGTGGAAGCAGAACCTGCCTGTCCTGCAGCAGTGAGGGCAATTGCTCTTTGGAAAAGAGCAGGCAGAACAGCAATAGACAATCTAGTCCTGCCCTAAAGAGGTAGCGTACACCAAGAACTTCTGTCACCACAAAAGCAATTCCTCTTCAAGTCTCTGAAAGGCTATTTGTTTTATTTGATTTAAACTCTTTGTCCAGGCTGGCCATCTCAGCAGCAACACCATTTCTCTTTCCCCCTAAAACCAAGGTGCCCTCCAGCTGCAGGAGCACCAAGGAGAAAATTCAAGATATGGCATTTTGAACACAAGGATTCCAAACAATTCTTTGTTTTCGCCTTCGGAAGGGGCTGTGAAAGAGGAGAAGAAGGCGACTATTTACCTTTTCTCAGAGAAGCTTTTTTACCTGCACAGACGATCTTGTCCAGCATGGTACACACTCAAGCAATGAAGAAATAACTAGGCAGTCACCACTAACCAGTTTTACTTTCCTTCACCCTACAAGCAGACACAGACAGCAACAGAAATGTTGACCTAACATGCAAATCCCATCTCTGGGGTAGAGATCAGAGGGCAGATTGATTTGCGCACTGAAGCCCTAGGCCACTCATCATTTTCCTAGCCACAGGCTGAGCAGTTTCAGCAGAGCTTTCTCAAAGGCAAAGGATGAAAACATTGCACAAAGCTTGAAGCCTGGGGAGTGGTTAGGTTTGATTGTCACTAGTTGACTTCAGACACAGCCCACTGAGGGTTTAATTCAGAATCACGGCTGCATCTCAGCTGCAAATATTAACCTGGCCAGAATCTGGCACTTCACTGCTGTGCATTAGCCCTATGGAATGAATCCAGATGTCTCACATCATAACAGATCAGCACCCGAGAAAGCCACGCTAAAATTATAGCTTGATGATGCAATAGCAAGAGACAGCCAGGAACATGGCTCATTCTCATACCCTTTCTTTGGACACATAAAAACCAAAACCACCGAAAGCCCAAATGAGCTCCGTAACAGACTACCTCTTAATTGTCTTTGAGGCTGTCTCAGCCTGCACGGTCCCCAGTGACACCAGCGACACCAGTAACAGGTGACTTTGTGTTCGGAGGCCAGGAACATTTAGAAGGCTCCAAGAATACTGCACTGAGGATTTTTTTATCTGATCTTAAAACCAGTTTGAGGAGGCAAACAGGTTAGGTAAGCGGCACAGAATGAATTCATGTGGGTCAAGGCTGTGTGGCAATTCTAAAGCCTGGACAGTAAAGACAAATGGACTCACTATGGAGTCACACAATTCCATTAGAGGTCATCTGTATTTCCATAGTTCTACCTCTCAATAAGAAGGATGTAAATATTAGACCAGAAGAGGCAGGAATAATACGAACAGCCCTCTGTCACTATTTGTTCCTAAAGTTAGTTCTCATCACTGCAGGGAGTATTCCAGCAAATCCTGTTAAGCACACAATGTTGTTTCTCTCAGGAGCCAAGGTGTTACAGAGGCCCAACTACCCATTCAGACACGGGACAGAAAACGAAAGCACAAAAGCACCTGGACAGCAGCAGGCCCAGTGCTTCCACATGCAAACTCGGCCTCAGTTTCATCTTCCTGCAATACAAGCATTTGAAATTTGGCCTAAGTTAAAGGCATTCGCACCCTGATGCATTCCAACAGATTGTACCACTGCAGCACGCTCAGCCTGCCTGTATCTTTATTTTGTACTTTACGTGACACGTGGTGTATTTTGCAGCTTAATGACTATTTTAATCCTCTTCATCACTGAAGAACATCATCCTAGATGTGATGCAGATACATATCGTTTGATGGATGCTGCTCAGAGATGTATCTGAAGAGCTATTCCAAGGCACAGAAGGAAAAAATTACAAAAAAAAATCTCCGCTTTACTTGATCTGGAGTATTCAAAGCTAGCTGCTAACAGTAAAAATCTACCATTCCCCTGTTACGGCTCAAGAAGCAGCTCACGGGCAGGTCAGTAGCATCCTCTTAAAAAAAAGAATTACTAACTATGAATAACTATCTAAGTGGCAACAGATCCCCAAGTCAACAGCGGGGGAAGAGTTGCTGAAGTGTAGCCACAAACAGCTGTGCATGTTAAGCCCATCTTCCACAGCTGACTCGGCTGCCAGCTGTGGCTAAATGCTAGCTATGCCCTCAATTATACGATCAATGTAAACTTAATAATCACAGACTATGAAATGAAAGAACAGAACAGAATTAGTAAAGCCACTTACGTAATGGGGAATAACGACTTAACTTTTTGCATAACTCTTTAAAGATAGCGACATGACAGAAACACAAAAAGCCCGGCTGAAACTAAGGGTAGCAAGGCAAATTAAGTGAAGTCACTTGTGCATTTTCCTGAAGCAAAAGGCCACTGAGTCTTAGAACACAGCGCTCCTCACTTCTACATTATAGACAGAGTTTGCAGCCCAAAGTTTTGTAGGTATCTTTGTAATGCTCTTCTCTAGAGCAACCAGCTTTGCTTTCTGCATACACACTAAGCAAGTATGACACTGGCCATTTCAGAACTGTAATGCTCTTGAAATACATCAGCATCCACTACAAAAGGACTACAATGATGCATTCTAATCAGTGCCCTGTAATGAAAGAGGGAATTAACAAGCTATAGATGCCCTGTGGAAAACCTCCCATATAGTTATACTCTGAAAAGTATTCTGCTCATCACACTAATGCCCACATGAAGCAAGTTGCCAAAGCTTGCTCAATATAACTGTGTGCAAAAATTCCATGCAAAGCTAGGAATTTCAGTCTCAACTTCTGTGTGTCTTTTGTCTGTATTGTGGATTTGACATTTAAACAAATCCGAAAGAAGATTTCCTGCAATCTTAACTGCCCTGTTACATTAGGAATCCAGCTCTTCTCCACAGTCTTCCTTGGAGCCACATTGCTGAGTGAAGGACCTGCTGAACAGAGAGAGAAGGCAAAAGGACTTTGAAGTGATCAGCTGGCTGATGTTTACATCTTTGTCTCTTACCCTGAGAAACAAAGACTTTCTGAAGCAAGATTCCAGCATTTAAAATGAAGGATTAATTTATCTAAAACACTACACATAATACATAGCCCATTGAAACGTAGGTAACAGATTTCAGCTCTTGCTGTTAATGCGAGTTCTTATTCGCAGACTCAAATCTATCTTGTACATATGTAAGGACCGATAAAAGCATAAGCAGGGAGCCAGGAGGTGAGGGACCTAAGCAAATTGCAAGCTGTGATTCAGCTCACAAAGCCAGCAGCATACAGCAGTGCAAAATATTACATTGCACCGAGGCTGCTCTCTGGCAGGCCATTCATCTCCTGCCTTTGTTACTGGTAAATTGCTTCCGAGAAAGCGGCTGTTGCCCTAAACAGAATATTCACATACTGACTAGCTTTGTTGCAGAGCAAGTATTGATGCAATTTGAACAAGACAGCATTTATCAGGAGTGACAGGGACAGGAACAATTTTTTTCCTGTTTTAAAGCCTCCAGTGAGTTTCTCTTGCTGTGACGTGACGCTCTGTCCCAAGCCCAAGCTTCACACATCCATAGGAACATCCTAACTTCATCTCGCAGCCCACAATGAAAGTTCACTCAGCCTCTTCTGGGGTCTGGTTCTTACCCAGGTAAGTCACAGAATCATCGAGTTGTTTGGGTTGGAAGGCACCTTAAAGCCCCTCCAGTTCCAACCCTCTGCCGTGGGCAGGGACACCTCTCACTGGGTCTGGTTGCTCCAGTCTGCAGCACTGTGGACATTCATGTCTGAAGGCTGAGCTCTACTCATCCATCGCAAACACAAAGTCACAACAGTTTTGGCTGGCTACCAAGAAAAAAAGCCTTCTCCACCACTTGGCATTTCCAGTGCTTAGGCTGTGAGGCAGTACTTAAAGACTCTGGAAATGAAGCAGTTATTTGAAATCCTGCAACTCAAACTACTTAGAGGCACTTAATCTTATTCCAACAGTCCAAGTGGGAGCTGCGAGCATCCTGCTCTTGAACAGAGTAATAACTGGTTTCCCCAATAACGTGCACTCTCAACAATTCCTCAGTTTCCCTTTTTCCTGACAAGCAGCAATGTTTCAGTCCACGCATGAGCACTGCCATACCCGACACTTGAGGATTAACCTTTGGCCAGGATGAACGCACACGCAAATGTGTTCAGCTTGGATCCTGACACCGCTTCATTCTTCAGGGTTTCTAAATGCCTGTGTGATCCTTCTGTGTAAAACGAACCAGACATCAAATTCAATTTCTTCAGCAAGAGCTTTGATAAATTATGCAGAGAGAGACTCACGTTCAAATGCCGATATACTCACTGGGAACTCAAACCACAGGTTTGAATCAACATTTTGCATTTAATCTTTCGAGAGGAATACTTAGCAGATTAAAGGGAATCTGCCCCTCTCTGTTTCAGGCCACAATTATTGTCAGACTACCAGCATAAGAAGTCAACCAGCGTTTGGTAGTAGTGAATTATACTAATTCACGTAGATTCCTCTAGGACCATTTTTGGCAAGTTACTAGCCCCAATATGAATGGGAAAAGATTAAACACTGATAAAAACCCCCTACTACTTAACTTAGACCCGGCAACGTATCATGTCAAGTCCAAAACCATCTAGAGAATTTGGTGATTAAAAGCTTTACGCCGGAGGTCACCATACGCCTAAGCAGAGACCAGCTTCTGTTGTGAATATGCAATCCAAATCCGCTTGAAATCCAACATGAGTGCATAATGTTTATTGTAACAGATGGTATCAGCAAGGTTTTTTCTTTTTGCTGCTGTCACTTCACACTATCCAATGACTTCATAACTAGTGGGATTCATCAACCCAAAATCCAAAACCAAAGGGACAAAGCTTTTGGTAGAGAGCTGGAGCTAAAAATAAAGTAAGAACCTTTAAAGAAAAGCCCAAAGATTAAAAATGCAACTGTCTGGCTTTTGATTTAAACACCTCTGTACTGAAGTCAACATCTGGGTACTGGGCAACCCCTGGAAAATACCAGTTTACCAAAACCCCTGTTTCATCTTCACATAGAATCATAGAATCACCAGGTTGGAAAGGACCCACTGGATCATCGAGTCCAACCATTCCTAACACTCCCTTAAACCGTGTCCCTAAGCACCATAAGATGATTTTTGAGGTCTCCTCACTGACTACTTCAGTGAATTTTCTCATGCAGGTGCTGTGCTCAAGTTCCTCAGCCTTCGAAAACGCAAGCCCCTGTTATGACATAAAGCCCTCTCTCTGCAGCAAGAATTAAAAACCCCAAACACTGACCAACACCTCAGAACACACCAGACATTTGAAAACATAATCCAAGCAGCAAATGTTTGTTGAAGGAAAAAAGACCTGAAGGAGTAAGGAAACTTCCAAGGTTAAACACTGCTTATATTCAACCATGAAGTCACCGGTAAGAACATGACAATCAGCTACTCGTAAATGGTAACTCCTCCAAGTATCAACCTAGTGTTTCTGAAGAACCCTGGCCCTGACTGCTTGTGTGGGTCTGTCTCTCTCTGCCGTTGTCTTGAATCAAAACACACTTCCAACTGTTGCAATTTTGTTGGAGAGACGCTTACTGTATGAAATCACGGAAATGCAGCCCTGTCATTGATCCGAAGCGCTGAAATGCAGCTACTGCCCACGCACCACCTCTGCATGACACCATGTACCCGTCACACAGCCAGTAGTCAAGGTGAACTGACTCTGTGCCTCATCCCAGAGCCAAGACATGGGAATCTTTCCTGAGACAGACAGGAAAGGAGTCAGCTCACACCTTCTGTGGCTTTGGGGGTTTTGTCAGGCTGCATCTAACTCACCCTGGCAATTTTTAAGCCCTTCATATTTGGTGACTTGAAAAACTTGAACTCAAAGTCATCACTTCATAAAGATTTTCAGTTAGCCTCAAAACACAGAGAAGCTCTTCGAGCCAAACAGTTATTGATTTTGTCTCCTCTGTAAACTTCTCTGAAGCTCAGGCGCTGCACAGAATACCAACTTCAGACTCTGCTTCATAACTGGAGAGCCTGTCCAGCCACAGCCACCTGCCCTACTGCTCGCCTGCGCAGGGAAGCCTGGCAGCTGAAATCACTGGTGGAATTCTGAAAGGAAAAAGGGGAATCCCTCAGAATGACACCTGCAAAGGAGATTAAACTCAACTGTGTAGCCAGATGTTGTTCAGCAAGCTTGAGAGCTAACCGCTGCTAAAAGAAGCTACTGCATGGCATAACACAGTCATCTGGGTGAAAGAGGGGAGATTGAGATGAGGTATTAGGAAGAAATTCTTCACTGTGAGGGTGGGGAGGCCCTGGCCCAGGTTGCCCACAGAGCAGCGGTGGCTGCCCTATCCCTGGAGGAGTTCAAGGCCAGGTTGGATGGAGCTTCGAGCACCCAGACCCAGTGGGAGGTGTCCCTGCCCATGGCGGGGGGGTGGAAATGATAGCCAGCACACCAGCACAGTGGTGGCTCAACAGCAGCAGCCACCCTCACGACTGTTGTGCTGGTTTGGCCAGGACAGACGAAGTCTTGATGTCAAAACGAATGAATATGTGTGTAGATGCTCAGGAAACAGGTCTGCCCCTAACAGCAAACAAAAGCCTTTCTGGGCCATGCCTCATCCTCCAGTTCTCACCCTTACAGAGCATAGAGAACCAACATGTGATTTGACTCTCCAGTGTTGCCAATGAAAATGGAAATAAAACATTGAATGCCATGGTGAGCGGCAACATTCAACTCTGCACGTTAGTTACAAGTGAGCAGCACACTGATAAAGACAGAACCGAAAATCTGTGATGATCACAAGATCTCTGATGTGTAAGTGCATACAAGACCATGATCATTACTGACAGCATAAAACGCAACAACTTATTATAACTAAATTTAATAGCTACATAGGTCCATCTCAGAAAGCAGGGAGAGCATTCTTTCCCTCACCGGCTGTATGCAAACCATCCACGGCAATACTTCCAAATGAAGGGCTGGTAAGCGGCTTAGCCACATGCGTCTCTGATCAGGTGGACACCTGATTGCACACAGCCAAGCGTGCAGTGGTTTGCTGCTAGAAAGATTACTTTAGGCCACTTGTAAAATACCAGTATTTTAATCATTCATCTTAAGTTGGAACTTAAACTTTTACAAACACACGTAGAGACAAAGTTTTACATTTTAAACAACAGCCCAGCCTGCCCATGGAGCGAGCATGAGAACTTATCAACCATTTAAAAGCCATGCTAGAAAGCGAATTTGACTTCTGTCTTCTTTTGTATGTGCATTTTCCATGTTCGCGCATGAGGCAGTATAGCTTAGAGGAAGCAGTCAAAAATATATATTTAACTCCAACTGAGAAGACAGATGGAGTCGAAGAATTACTTTGAGGCTTGCACAATGCTGTCAATCCGTTTCCTCTCCCTCTTCACATAAACCCGAGCCTGATTGGCCCCTCCAGCAAAACACTGCAAATGAAACTATCGGAAGAGCCAGGAAAAAGTAAGTCAAAGCACCCTAGGGACTCTGTTTAAGGTAAAACCTGTGCTAGGATATGCCACTTGCCCATGACAAACTCGCTACTGGTATAGCAAGCAAAGCAAGCCCATTAGAAGTGTAGATAGCATTTCTAGAGAAAAAAGGGGCGACCTAGCAAGTTCAGGTACAGCTCTGAATTGGAAGCCTTACCAGAAGGATTTGTAGGCCATTGCAAGTATCTGAAACATTCCAATTACGAGCAAGCGTCATCTTAAATTAACGTGTTTCAGAGGTGCTGACTGCATGAACTAAAAATCAATGACACTAAGTTTTACTGCACCTAAGTAGCATGACAGCAAGCATCTGAAGAATTGCATCAATCCAGGAAACCTCAGGAGTCTGAAATGCCCGAGTGTAGAAACAGAGATAAAGGCTCTGTTATTCTAACGGAGAAAGAAAGAGTTGGGGACAGTACAGTTTTCCTGTATTTCCAACCGAAGAGCAGGGTATGGTTTAACTACATTTGTAGAAGCAGATGCTGCAGTCAAAATAACATATTTTTAAAAGACTGAGTCCACACATCCAAAAGAGAGAGGCAAAAAAGCAAAGGCAGAATTTTTACAAGCAACATCTAAAGAAAAGCGTAACCAGTCTACAGAACACAGATGCTGCAATCACCCTTCCTCGCACTACAAGGTGGCAGAGGAGGAGCAGCAGGCACTTATAAAGCTCACAGCCCACTGAAGCCACCTACAGAACAGGCTTCGAGTAGCTCTCAGGCAACGCAACAAACACGCTAACGAAAATAGCACTTAATCCCTGGTAGAAATATTAATGCCTAAATAACTTTTGAGAGGTCATCAATATTTCACATGTGAAAGGAGGAGAGCAGAATCCTCCCAAGAACACAGCTTACCTTCCTGTGACATTCCACAACGCAGCAGAAATTCCAGAGCTTCTCTGCAATATCAGATGTCCATACTATTTGGTTTATTTCCTTAATGGCATCCCTGCTTCAGAGAAGCTTTTGTTGAGGCTTAGAAGGGGTATTGCATGCAACCACTTTCATACAAAAGCATATTTCCTAACATTTACTAGGGAGTGAAGTTTCAGGAACTGAAACCGAGCTAAAGGCCATATGCTCAAGGCTGGAATTTTACTGAGCTGTTTGTACTCAGGACTTCAACAGAGAAGTGGAAATTTCCCCTAGGTGGAGTTCTTTGTTCAATGCAGCAGGCAATTAGAAGTCCCCAAGGTCTGCAGAAATGGCACAAGACTGATATGTCGGTGAGAATTTAGGCATACAATACAAAAATAAGAACATGAAACGCACAGTTCTGCTGTAAAACATGCTGTCGTTTCTCTTCATCCTGAATCCTGGTTATTTGAACCAGACCGGTAATAGAAATCAGCGTTCCAGAAAGCTTTGGAAAACAACCACTAAAACCAAACGCGATTAAAAAAAAAGCAATATCGAGTCTGCATCTCCTCAGATTTGGTTACACAAAAAGGTCAAGTGGTAAAAAATAAGCTCTGCATCTTTAAAGTCCCCGAGGGCACAGCAGAAGTAGTTTATCGCTGCAATAAAGATCAAATTAGAATAGATTTATTTTCTTTTTCCAGTTGGCTTAAGTGTCATGTTTTAAGTTGTCGGGGACATAAGCGCAAGCAAAACACAGCAGTCACTGAATTCAGGTGCAACCCTGGGACTCACAGCACTATGGAAAGGAAACATTAATTGCTGGGTATCAATGATTTCTTTAAGCCCTTCTATTCAAATCCATTTGGAAGAGGCTGACAAAGGTTATCTGCCGTCAACACATGATGATCTGAAAGAGAGACTGGCTGTCACCACCAACGAGCTCTTGGGAACGCCCTACGCAAAGGTTCACATACCAATAATTTACAAAAAAAAAAACCCCAACCCTGCCACTCCCCTTGCTCTGTGCAGGGAAGAAAGAAAAACAAATTGTAGTCGATAAGAAGATTACCGGGTGTTCCAGGGACAGGGACTGGTGGCTAAGATAATCAAGCGAAAGAAAATCCCCCTAATGGGACCGTGCCAATCCAACTAAACTAATAATTGTAGACATCGCTGCGCATTGTCTTTAACTCCAGCACACTTTCAATCCTCGTCTCTACTATTAAATAAATCAATCTCTTGCATATTTCTCATCACATTACCTGGCAGCACCAAGTAACAACCGCAGTATAAAACCCAAGAACAGCAACCATCTCGCTCCCCAAGCTCTGCATCGAGACACTCTGCTTGAGAGAACGTGGCAGCAATAAAGACGCGAGAGCCGCAGTCCCCTACGGACAAGACAATGGGAGAGGATGCAGCAAAAACAAGAATTAAAATGCCACCGTTGACATTTCGTGTCAGCAGATTAAGGTGGCTGTCGTGAACGCCCATTCTGCAGCAGGAATGGCTGAACAGACCAGCACGGCGCCACGGAGAGCCAGGCACACCAACATAACCCCAGGCCAGCACCGATGCAGGTCAGGGAGGGCGAGACCCCATCAGCGAGACTCCATCAGCCCGCAGCCGCCAAATCCAACCCTGCTACAGGAATCGCCATCCTTTGGGAAAGAACCCAGGCGGAAACGGTTTCGTTTTAATCCTTTTCAAAGAGGTCAACACCCCCATTCTGCAGGGCCGCATGCCCCTCCGGGATGCCGAGCTGTGACACACTGCTCTCCCCTCTATGCCAAACCCTCTGCCAGCGCTGCGACTGGCAAACTCTGGGATCTGCTTCTTCAGAAGGACACGAGCCTTCAGAATAAAATTAGAGTTGGATTTGTTTTCCAGCCTGGCATTTTGTAACACATGTCCACAAGCAGCAGCTTCCAGACGGGATGTAAAGAGCAGCCGCATTTGTCTCGGATATGGCAGAGGAAGTGACCTACAGTGAAGGAGTTTCCAAACAGGCACAAGAGATCAGATTTGACACTGCAGAGCAGCCAGGACAGTCCCCGACCACCACAGCGATGCCAAGAACCCGATCTTGGCAAGGCTGGATTCCCCCAGAGCTTGAAGTTCTCTCTCCTGCAAGATAATCTCTGTTTTTCCAGATTATCACCACATTCCATTGATTTAGAGAGATTTAACAGAAGGACTGGTACGAAGTAGGTGGAATACCGGTCCTGGGGAAGCAGGCAGAGAGCTAGGCTAATTTCACATGACACGTTAAAAATACTAAAGAACCACGTTCATTGCCAGCTGGTAATTAGCGCCAGCTTAGGGCCTCAAATTTTTGCATCACACAGAGGAAGATGTTCTGCTTAACCGAGCTTGTTAATTTTTACTGTGAACTGTCAAATTCAGCCATTCACATGTAGCCACAAGACTGCTCTTTGTCCATCCCTAAATAACCCCCAATCTATGGAAAACAAATGCAGCCGTTTGGCATTTCCAAACAACACTGGGGTGATATTAAACTCTCTTTACATGCCGCGTTTGAAGCTCAGTATGCATTTTGTTCCTTGTTTTGCCGTTTCACCCCCATAGAGAGGTGGAGAGGTAGAGAGTGCGAAGTTCTTAAATGGGCAGGATTTTCTTTTTTCCATCCATCCTGTCATCCGGATAGCGAGATTACAGGAAGTTTTTGGTTTTAAGAGTAAAGTTGGGAAATCCTCACTCCGATTAGTGTCATATATAGAGATATAAATGATATTATAGATATAATATAAATGATATGATAGAGATACAAATGAGATATACATTCACATACACACACGTGTGTGTACAGGCACACAAACTGCGGCATCCAAGCCATTTCCATTTCAAATGCACCCTTTCCACCTGGCTGAAGCTCAGCCTCCAAAAGACGAGGGAATAAACCAACCTGAAGACTGACCAAGCGGATGGCAACCAAATGCTCTACAAAATCGTCCTCTTAACACGCTTCTGGACCAATCTAAAGCTCAGCTCTTTCTCACTCCACTGGTTCCCCATCCTGGGGTGGGAAACCCCCTCGCCTCACAGGGAGCCCCGAGATGGAGGAGCCCTGGGACTAGGGGGACCCCTCACCTCAGGGGGAGCCCCGGGAAGGAGGGGAAGACCTGAGATAAGGGTGAGGCCTCCACCCCTCACCAGAGGGAAAGCCCTGGGAAGAGGGGGAATGGTGGGGGATGAGGGGGGGGCAAACCTGCAATGGGCCCCTCACCTCAGGGAGAGCCCCGAGATTGAGAAGGGGAGGAAACCCCAGGATGGGGGGAACACCAAAATGGAGGGGAGGAACCTGGAGATGGAAGGGGGGAATCCGAAATGGGAGGAGAGCCCGAGATTGAGAAGGGGGGGACCCCGAGATAGGCTGGGGATCCCCGAGATGGGCAGGGGAGACCCCGAGATGAGAGGGGGGCAAAGCCAAAAGGGGGTGAACCCGAGACGGAGAGGGGGACCCCAAGATGGAGAAAGGGGGAAAACTCCAAAAGGGGGGACCCCGAAATGGAGAAGCGGGGACAACCCCGAAATGGAGGAGGAACCCCGAGATGGGAAGGGGGGAACCCCAAAGGGGGAGGGGACCCGGAGATAAGTGAGGGGGGCTGCAAAGTGGGGGGGGAATATCGAGATGGGGAGGACGACCGGAGACGGAGGGGATCCCAAAGCCAGGAGGGGACCCCAAAAAAGAGGGGGGACCCCCAAACCAAAAGGCGGATCCCAATGCGGCGGGGGACACCCCCGCCCCTCACGTGAGCCCTCCCCGCGCCGTGTCCCACTCACCTCGATGTACCCGGCGATGGTGGCGGCGGGCGCGCCGAGCGCCATGAGCAGCAGGAACGGAAAGTGCAACGCGGAACCCATCTCCGCCACCCGCTGCCGCCGCCGCCCGAGCGCGACTGCGGCCCCAGCGCCCCCCGCGGCCGCGCGCCGCGCCGCGCCCCGCCCACCTGCCCGCCTCGGCCAACCACCGGCCACCACCGCCGTGACGTCACTCCGCCCGCGGAGCAGACGGCCAATCGCAAGGGTGAGGAAGGACGGCTGAGAGGGGAGCCACGCCCCCTCGCTTTTCCAGCCAATGGGAGATGGCCTGGTTAAGAAAGCCACGCCCCCTGGCCGCTCCCAGCCAGTGAAAGCCCCCCTCAGCTCCCTGCCAATGGGAGCAGCAATTGTGCTTTACCACGCCCCCTCCGCGCTTCCAGCCAATGAATGTCTGTGCGGCGCGATATGCCCCGCCCTCTCCCTCTCTCAGCCAATGGGAGGTGGCGCTGTGAGGTAAGCCCCGCCCCCTGCTCGCTCCCAGCCCATGGGACGCTGCGCGGGGTGCCCCGCCCTCGGGGCAATGGCGGCGGGGCTGGGGCGGCCCCAGGGGAGCAGTTGGGGGGGTCGCGCCGCCGTTCTTTTCACGTTCCCCCTGCGAGGGGCTGCGGCCTGGGGGGAAAGAACGGAGAGAAGGGGAGCCTCTCCTGCGGGAAGTGAACCACGAGGGGCCCTGCGCCAAAACCCGCTCTGGGACCCAGAGCCCGCGGTGGTGCCGGCCATCCTCGGCCCCTCGCGGTTTGCAGTAAGAGCCAGGACAGCTGTGGGCTCGGAGAAGTCTGTTTTTTACCATAAAAGCCAGTTTTTTGCAGTGGCGGATGAAAAGCTCAACATAGCAATGGGTGTTCACAGCCCAGAAAACACCCGTGTCCGGGGCTGCACCCAGAGCAGTGGGACCAGCAGGGAGGGAGGCGATTCTGCCCCTCTGCTCTGCTCTGGGGAGACCAAACCTGGAGCCCTGTGTCCAGTTCTGGAGTCCTCAGCACAGGGAGGACATAGAGCTGTTGGAGCGAGTCCAGAGGAGGGCACGGAGATGATCCAAGGGCTGGAGAACCTGTACCAGGACAGGCTGAGAGAGTTGGGGCTGTTCAGCAGGAGAAGAGAAGGCTGCAGGGAGACCTTAGAGCAGCTTCCAGTGCTGAAAGGGGCTCCAGGAAGGCTGGGGAGGGGCTCTGGATCAGGGAGGGCAGAGACACGATGAGGGGGAACTGTTTTGAGCTGAAATAGAGGAGATTGAGATGATATGAGGTCTTATGAAGAAATGTTTTGCTGTGAGGGTGGGGAGGCCCTGGCCCAGGTTGCCCAGAGCAGTGGTGGCTGCCCCATCTCTGGAGGTGTTCAAGGCCAGGTTGCACAGGCCTTGGGCAGCCTGATCCAGTAGGAGGTGTCCCTGGGCAGGGGGGTGGAACTGGATGGGCTTTAAGATCTCTTCCAACCTGAACCATTCTATGATGAGGAAAGAATTTTTTATGATGAGGGTGGGGAGGCCCTGGCCCAGGTTGCCCAAAGCAGTGGTGGCTGCCCCATCCCTGGAGGGGTTCCAGGCCAGGTTGGATGGGGCTTGGAGCCCCTGATCCAGTGGGAGGTGTCCCTGCCCACAGCAGAGCATTGGAACTGGATGGGTTTTGCGGTCCCTTCCAACCCAAACCATTCCATGATTCTATGACCCCATCAGAGGTCACATCTCCACTGGGATGGGGTGAAACGGCCCTGCCTCCCCTCTCCTTTCAGTATCTGGTGCCCTTATTTATAGGGACACATTTCTGGCTTTAAATCCAGTTGCACCAAATTGGCATTCAGGCTGTTTTAATTTCACCACATTACTAACAAAATGAAATTAAAAAAAAAGGTCTTTGTACAAAATGTCACAGTTATAAAACATTTCCATTCGCAGCTTCCATATTCTTTAGTGTCTCTTACAAGCGCCATTTGCTGAAATGGTTGAAGGGAACATTGCTGAAATGCTGCAGATGGGGTAAATGTGTACAATAGATCAATAAGCAGCCCAGTTTTAATTAAAACAGCTGACTGGTCCACTAGTCACTTATTATAGTCCCTTTTTTATAGTATTTGAAAACCCTTAAATCTCTTTTACTGCAGTCCTCTGGCATTTATAATTTTCTTTCTGTCTTCAGTTGGAAAATGGAGTTAACAAGTTCCTTTTGAAAACTGATACCGATTTTAATGTAAATATTTTATTGTGCAATATGAATACAGGAGTAAATAACTGAGGACGTTCCGAGTTAAGCTTTTCTCTTTTCTTAAAAAAAAGGAGGTATTTTTCTTTCTCCACAGGCCAAAGCGTACAAGCTCTGTGTAAATCTTTGGATAGGGGCTTTCACTTGGGGTTGAATTTATATAGTATTTAAAGTGCTGTATAAATTAATACAGTTAATATTTACATAGTGCTTGCTGAGTATGAATTAACATTCTCAACCCCTTTGTGAAACAATGCAGTTTGAGGACAGCAAAAAAGGCTGCAAAAAGTGCAAGGGCTTGTTCCTTTGGGGTATGTGAAGACGTGATTTTGGGGGTAGTGAAGAAACTGTAGTAATTGGCTGCATGTTACCGAGTAGCTCTTGAAATCACATCACAAATGTCTAAATACAGAGGCATGCAAAGCAGAAGGGCCCTCCTCAGAGTCTGAATTTCCTCAGCCATGTGGTGCCAGTGCTGGAGCAACAGCATGACCTGAATACACCTACTCCTCTGCCTCAGCCTATTCGGATATAATAATTTAGGGCAGGACATCAGCTGTTACCACAAAAAGCAGCATTCCCATCTGCAGGCCTGGCATACAAACAGATCCTTGATTCACTTTGGAGTATTTTTATGGACAGCCTTGCTTACAACAGTGTTCTCCTCCTTTTCCAAAAAGGAATTTCAGTCTGGTAACTTTCGGTGCAGTCTCACAGCTAAGCACAAGGTACAACCTCAGCTGCAGCTGAGTGACACAGCCTTCTCCTAGTTTCCGCAGGGAAAGGCTTTGGTGGTGGCGGCGGCTTTCAGATCAGTACTAATCAACACAGGAACGGCAGGTTATGCTACGGCAGGTATGCTGACACTCGTAATGGCCGTGGTTAATTTACCATGTCGATATATTCCCGATAACTGGTAGTTAGCTGTTGCCTGTGACAACAGTACCACTTTGAGTGAATGCTGCAAGGCTGCGGCATTCCCTAGAACACCTTTCCCATTGTTAACCCTGTTAGGTGGGTGGCAGCTTTCATTTCCTTCCAAGAATTTCATCTTATATGGTTCCAGGGCTTCTAGTGCCCTTTTCCCAGAACATCTGTGCTAACAAAGCACTGAAAATCTCATCCTCACCTTTGGCTGCTACTGTTTATTCTGTAAGAAATGTTTCAAGAGAACATCTCTGGCCATTATCACTTGCAAGACCCCACCTGTGTAAACAGAAAGAACGCATTTGTGATTGCAGTGCCCTGAAAAAGCAAGGTTAAACTCTTGATAAAGGTGAAGAGAAGTCAGTGAGGGACGTGCCCAGTAAATTCACTGGGAGCAGCAGCTCTGGCAAAGGGATGTGCTGAGATCCTCCAACTTCCTGAGAACGAGTTCATAGAAGTGAGAAAGTCTTTGACTGTTCCCACTGGTCTCTTTAACTCCACAAATTAAAGTACAAAATTGATCTAGCTTGAAAATGGTAGTGTTATGCAGGTCTTAATTAAAAAACTTGATTGAAGATTTAAACAGCAGGTCATCTCATTTGTACTAACTCTACGTGACAGATCGGTGCAAGTTCAAGGTTGCAGAGGTAGAGCTGAATCACCTCCGGTTTAGGAGGTAGAACACAAACTTCATTTATAAAAGGACCACAGCACATGGTGGGCTTGAGTAAAGAGAACTCATTCCAGCACAGTTCAGCAACACTAAACGGTGCTCCTTGAAAAATATACAGCCCAACTTGCCTGAACAATGCAGAGTTAACTGCCACAAGACATCATGAGCCATACTGCGCTCAGGACGGGACATCTTATCTGTCAACAAAGCAATGCAAGACTTACTAGTCAACTCAAACTTGATCTAACATCCAGCTATATAAGCGCCTTTGGGAAATCATACTTCTCCAACTCCCATAAATAACATCAGAAAGTTGGCAGTCTGCTGTGGAACTGGACATCTCTATTAGGCTGCAGGATTTCTTTGTGCAAGTCCAAGGTTCCTGCAGTTTTGCAACTCAGTTCTCCATGTGTAACTAAAGGGCAACATGTAACAGAGGAGGTGTAGAAAGGATAGCAGCCCTGAGATGTAGGAAACTGCTGAAGAAACACTGCAGTTGAGGTACAAGGAAGGTGTTCCGCAGAAAGAGGGTAACAGAAAAGATGCAGAGACCTTCCAGGCCTTGAAAGACAACGTGAGGCAGAGAGGCATTTAAAAAAGGAAAGGTGGTTTCTAAGGGAATACAATGAAGCTGAGAAAAGTGAAAGGATGGAGAATAAATAAGAACAGATGTATTGCAAATGGAGTCGTACCTCAAAAACAGGGATGAAAGGAGTAATTGCAGGGATGTGGGAAAACAGTGCAGATATCTGAAAAGGAAGTGACACAGTGAATAGTGGTGGACAACGAGCCTTTCTGTTTCTACTCAAAGACATCTTTAAAAGGGCTTGGCAGGGAGGAAAAGTGGACCCTTTATTGTATCCATGAATCCTTAACTCTTGATGGCCATTTTCCTACTGCTTTGTTCTGTGCCTGAAACAATACCACTAAGCTGGCTTTCATGCAGGTATCGACATATTTTGGGGGAGATTTAAACAGCAGTTTGTGCTACGTTAATCCCAACCAGCACAATCCTGGTCTACAGCATATAACAGATGGTTAAGGAACCTATCACACCATTAACATGTATTCAACCATAACTGCAAACTTCAAAACAACCCCTTCTTTTAGGTTTGGAAATATTACCACTTTGCTGAAGGACATCAGCACAAAAAAGGTGGCGAAGCATTGGAAAATGAGAAATGCATCAATCGAGGTTGCTTAAGGCTAGCACAAAGGAAGGAACCGCTCCTGCAGTGCTCTGTGTATGAATCTGAGCATCTGGAAAATGAGCTAAGTCTACAATCTCCTCTTATTTTTCTCAATGAATGGCAAAAACAATAATCACGGTGAATTTAACTGGACAATTTGTTCTGAAGAGGAAGACTACCCAAGACAAATGCAGTGTCTGAAAGATACAAGCAATTCTTTTTGGAATAGGCTTGCACTTCTGTAGGATTCACTATCCAGGAAAGGCAATTACCTCTAATATATAATTCAAGAGAGTAATGAGCCCACGTTCAGATTTAGGATCCCAAATGCCTAAACCCACCTTTTTACCTAATGATCAGTTTTCGGCATGTACAGACTGGGTATTTATGCTGCTCATTTTTTCTCTCCAGAAGGATCCAAGGATCTCCTTGGGCACTGGCAGGAGCTCAAGGCAGAATAATTCCTGATGCTTTTTCAGAGAATGGTAGCAAATGTTTAACCTGACACGCAGAACTGAAAAGGCAGGGGGTCTAGAAAAAAAGGTACAGTCAAGACTCTGGGAGGAGGGAGGAACTGCAGGAAATATTTAGTACATTCTCACCCTCTCATATCATAATATCTGCTATCAGGGGCTGAAGGTACACTGTAATCTTTCTCTTTTCTAGACCCCCTGTGAAGACAGAAGTGTCCTTTAGTCTCTGAAGATGGTAGAATCAGTCCTTCATATACCAAGGCAACGAAACCATTCCACCTTACGTAAGCTGAGCAGTGCATTTTGTGGTGGAGAAACTATGTGAGAGCCTAAAGAAATCTACCAGCAACAACTGAGCATGTTTTCCACAGACACCAACTGAGATTTCTCCTGTTGTGCTTGGACAATGTTTCTCTCCTTTCCCCTCATCTGCTTGCCTCTCTCAGACAGTCTCATCTCAACAGTGTGAAAGGTTGTGCATTTTATAGAGGTCTTTCATGGAAGATGAAAATTCAAGTATGTTATAATTAGCTGCAGTCCCACATAAGTAAGTATTATTGCAGCTTTTACATTAGATCTGAACTTGTCCCACAAAGGCGTGTCAAATACTACAGCAGAGTGATTAATGATATCATACATAATGGAGGGCTTCAGCATTGATGCAGGAGAGTTGCTCGAGAGGAACAATTTTAACTTCTTTCCACTCATAATTTATTTTCATCCTGTACTGTAAAAGAAACCTGAAATTGAAAATATAAATGGCTTGTATGACTGGCAAGCAAAGGAAGGGATCTGACTCATGATTGGATTTTTCATTCAGTATTCATCAGTGGATTAAAAGCCAAATCATCTTTACAAGTGGCACGGCGATGAACAACATCGAATATAAAAACCTCAGGACTTGTCCTGCTGAATAAATGTAGAATCATTTCCAGCAGCTTTGAAGATAAGTGCTATTCAACAACAAAAAAACCTACCCCTCCCTCTGCAATCAGGTCTGATTCAGCGTCTGCTACATCAGGCTTCATGGAATAACCTGCGCTGACAAGCTCTTCTACAGCACAGTCAAGTCGCCTTTTATTTCCTCCCCATCACTTGTTTGTGCAGTTACTCAAGTTTTCAAGCAACAGGGTGTGTTGAGAAGTAACTTATGACACAGGAACAGACAATGAGGAACTTTTAAATGTCTAGGTGACACATCACATCTGATACCACAAAGCTCTGTTACTGGGAACTGTTGTTTTCCATCAGTGCACGATATTTTTAAGTACTTAATCTTCTGGTGTGCTTAAAAGCAAAAGAACTCCACTAAAAATCCCCCTCCTTACTCGCTTTAATTGGATTTCAGCATAGACAGCTGCTGTTATATTTAAACAAATATTAAAGTACATTTCCTGTTACAATCATCATTAGAAGCCTCATGGCTCCTGACCACACAATCACTCTTATGTCAACACAGCACTATGTATTCTAGTTTCTTGACATGCACACCCCGAGACGAGAGAGTTGCACGCCGGGCATCGCAGGAGCCTGCGGCTTTGCCCTCGGGTGCTCATCGCCAGCCCACGCTTGGGGAGCGAAGGGTCCTGTGCTCATCAGCAGCCTGCCCTTCAACTCAGAGTTAGGGGAAACCAGCGGGGTTTTGGAATGACCTCCCACGGGAATTTGGTTTTGCAGACCTTCTTAGTGCTCCTTGTTTATAAACTCAATGAGGAAAGGCTTCATGTTCTGCACTGGGTTTTTTATAACCTTTGAAAGGTACGGTTCTTTGGAGGCCACAAAAAATGTGCAGTAGCAGTACTTCCACAGCTTTCAACTCCTAAGGCAGCAAGAAGCTAGAATATAGTTCTCTTGGCGATAAGAAATAAAGAAATACATGTGTTTGAAGTGTGTTTCAGTTGAATAAAGGCATACGGGCTGGCACAGCTGGAAGGAACTGGGCCATCTGAGTAGGAGATGAATCCAAATGTCTCCAGGGGAAGGAGTGGACCACCAACA